>NC_141553.1:38783214-39087500 GCF_021556685.1 Rattus norvegicus
ACATGGTCTTCTTCCAGCAGTTCATCAAGGAGGAGTTCCAGAGTTCCTGGCTTGTATGCTTGAGTGGCTGTCTGTGATTGGCCTCGTCCTTCGGGCAGAGCCCCTTGGGGATGCTGGGACTTTTCGTGGAAGTGGGGCTGGTCGCTGGAGCTCGAGTTCTCCATGCCCACACCTCTTGCAGCAGCCATCAGTAACAGGTTGTCCGGTGCTGCCTCATCCTTGCCACTGAGACCTCCAGTTGCCACATCCTGCACTTGGGAAGCAGGCACATCTTTAACTGCAGCGCGGGCTTGCCGCGCTCTTCTGTTCTGAAACCATATGTGGATCGTGTCCTCATTCAAACCTGTCCTTTGGCCCAGCTGCTCCCTGGTAGCAAAGCCTGGCAACGGGTTCCTCTCAAAGGCTTGTACTAGGATCCTGCGCTGTTGCAAGTTGAGTCGAGTGCGAGGCCTTCTGCTGTCCGAGGGCATGCTGCTACCTTGTGACCTGGAGCCAAACCCTTCCTCCAGCTCTTGGGAGGCTAGCGGAATGGAGCCTCTGCTGGACCGCTTTGGGCCGTGCCTCACCTCTCCAGTGCGACTTCTTTGGTTCTGAAACCACACTCGGATGCGGGACGCAGGGAGCTGTATTTGCCTGGCCAGTTCCTGCCTGTCCCAGAAGCTCGGGTATTGGTTCTTGCTGAAAGCTGATAGCAGGGCCTTCTTTTGCCAGGCCTGCCAAACCGTCTTCCTGCGCCGGGATTCCCGCAGCACACAGCTGCTATCCACATTGCTTCCAGCTTCCATGCTCCTAAGGATTCGATGCCAGGAGTCCTCAAGCTGGAGAATATAGTCAGGACCGCTCCAGAGCAAGCGCAAGCTTCAGCAAATGCCAGCCGTAGGGCTGGGACCCCTGCCCTTAAATACCTCTCTCTCTGCTCCCGGAGCTCCGCCCACTCGAAAGGAGCCGTGGGCTACAGTCGTCCTCCTTGAATCAAGGTCATGCCAGGAAGCTCTACACCTGCCACGCCTCACACCTGAGAACGGGAGACCTGGAACAAGACCTCAAGAAACCTATCAGAGTCAGCAAAGTCTCTCCCAAAGTCTCGAAGTTCCTTGCATGCCATTCTGGACACAGAACAAGGAAGCACAAAAAAATGTCCTAGGAATCAACCATCCAGCAGACAAATCGTCCAAGGCCGGAGCAACATAGGTCCTTCCTGGCTTTGGGCAGAGTATCCAGGAAATCGTGGAGGTGGTAAGCCGGCTTCAGAAGAGGAAGGCAGAGTGGACTGTGCCTTAGGTGGTATCACTAGCCAAGTTGAATCCGTGCTGATCTCATCCCATCTGGATCCACACAGGTTGGAAAGAGAAGACACCCAACTGAGGATCCCAACCACATGTTCTGAGACCCAAGGACATCACTTCCAGGGGTCATGCAAGTCATGGCACTTCCTTCCTGCTTGTAGGGCTAGGTGGTAGTTGGGAGCAACAGAACAATATTGAACCGAGAGAAGAGAATAGCACATGCAGAAAGAAAGTCTTTTACACAGGCAAATAGGACGAAAACCACAATAGTTCATGTAGAGATACGGGAATGCGTATTCATGTATTTCCTGTCAGACCATTTGGGCCAGATTTTCAGGAATTCTCACAATTAACATGTTCCATGAAACACAGGCGCAAACACACACACACACACACACACAAACAGACACACATATACACACAAATAACACAAATAGAAATAGCACACACACACAACAAAGCACACACACACGCACACACAAACACACACACACATACACACACAGAGATAACACAAATACAAATAACACACCCACAAAACAAGCACACACACAGACACTCACACATGCACATGCAAACACACACAAATAACACAAATACAAATAACACACACATACACACACAAACTCACACACACACACACACACACACACACACACACACACACACACACACACAGGAGCATACACAAAAACCGGGCCAGCAAGTCTGACTTGTGAATGTGGAACAAAAGACCCAAAACCTGTGCTGAAAGACCTGTATAAGCCCTATGCTCCTTGAGGCAATGTGGCTGCATGCACCCAAGGACAACTGCCTACCTCTAGGCAATTGCAGTCTTCAGGTGGGTTCGGAGAACCTCACATTAGGGAATGCAGGGCCGTGCTAGGCTTGGGAAACTAAAGGATAAAAGACGGATACCTGAGAGTGTGGGATACACCTCACTGTGGGAGGAGGAAGGTATTCGGCTTGTCTGATTGAATCAGTGTCAATCCTGGAATGAATTGTTCATGATACTTTGGTTGCACTCCATTTCCAGGATGATGTTCATTTACAGTTTTGTGGCCTTACACTCACTCTTCTTTAAGTTGACATTTTCCCCGCTGGTTTGCTTTAGCAAACAGTGCCATGTCTGCATTGAACACTGATCAGCTTTCCTTGTTATTTCACTTTCAGACCTCTCATCCCGCCTCACTGCCTTCCCAAGTGTTACCACCCTTTGAATTGGAAAGCTCATGCCTAAACCAAACAGCCAATTCAAACACACATACAAACACACAAGCAAACAAGCAAGCAAGCAAACAAACAAACAATGCAAACCTTTATTGAATGCAATGGGAAGTAGATCAAAGCAAGACAAAACAAAACAAAAGTAAACTAAACAAATGTGCTAGGAGTACATATAGAATGGGTGGTTTGTTAGTCAACTCACAGCTAAGCATAAGGCATTGGTAAGTAGTGCAGCAGTTCTTAGTCCCAAGGAAGAAGTCTTCATAACTCCTTCCTGGTTCAGTGTCCTGAGATGTGTAGCCTATACCTGGTGACCCATGAGATTTCCTGGAGTCTGATGGAGCCAGTTCAATGGTGTGTTCTGTCAGTTGGCCTTTTCATTAGGCCTCCTTGATGTTTTAGGAGTCCCTGGTGATCTTGCCCTCTGCCCCTTCAGCAGATTCCCATACTCAGAGCCCGTTTCCTCCTCCCAGGGTCCTCATGTAGGCACTGCACATGGAAAACCCACGTGCATTTCCTCCTTCTAGTAAGCAATATGCCTTCCATCGAAAGCACGCAGTGTAATAGGGGTCTTGATGCATATACTTTTTGGGCTGTCTACATTCTCAAGTGTTGATTGCGGGTGTCTTCTGGATAGGAGCTTCCAGGCTGGGACTCAGAGAATATCCAGCAGAGCCTCATATTCTTCTTGAGAGAGAGGCAGCTCAGGTGTTGCATCCATTTGCTGAACTGCACCTTCCAGATGTACAGGGCCTGGGGAGAGCGTCTCCATTCGAACTTCCATCAGCAGTTGATCCAGGAAGAGTTCCAGAGGGCCCCTATTGCATCCCTGAGTGAGAGCCTGTTCTTGGCCTTGTTCTTCAGGCTGTGCCCATTGTGGTAGCTGAGACTCTCTGGAGAAATTGGTTGGGTCGCTAAAACTTGAGGATTCCTTGGAAACACAGTCCGTGGCAGCCAGTTGTAAGATGGTTTCCTGGACAACCCCGTGCTCCTTGCCACCAGGATTTCCATCCAGATCCACAGGGAATGGCCTGTCACCCTCCACTTGGTCTTCTTCCAGCAGTTCATCAAGGAGGAGTTCCAGAGTTCCTGGCTTGTATGCTTGAGTGGCTGTCTGTGATTGGTCTCGTCCTTCGGGCAGTGCCCCTTGGGGATGCTGGGACTCTTCGTGGAAGTGGGGCTGGTCGGTGGAGCTCGAGTTCTCCATGCCCACACCTCTTGCAGCAGCCATCAGTAACAGGTTGTCCGGTGCTGCCTCATCCTTGCCACTGAGACCTCCAGTTGCCACATCCTGCACTTGGGAAGCAGGCACATCTTTAACTGCAGCGCGGGCTTGCCGCGCTCTTCTGTTCTGAAACCATATGTGGATCGTGTCCTCATTCAAACCTGTCCTTTGGCCCAGCTGCTCCCTGGTAGCAAAGCCTGGCAACGGGTTCCTCTCAAAGGCTTGTACTAGGATCCTGCGCTGTTGCAAGTTGAGTCGAGTGCGAGGCCTTCTGCTGTCCGAGGGCATGCTGCTACCTTGTGACCTGGAGCCAAACCCTTCCTCCAGCTCTTGGGAGGCTAGCGGAATGGAGCCTCTGCTGGACCGCATTGGGCCGTGCCTCACCTCTCCAGTGCGACTTCTTTGGTTCTGAAACCACACTCGGATGCGGGACGCAGGGAGCTGTATTTGCCTGGCCAGTTCCTGCCTGTCCCAGAAGCTCGGGTATTGGTTCTTGCTGAAAGCTGATAGCAGGGCCTTCTTTTGCCAGGCCTGCCAAACCGTCTTCCTGCGCCGGGATTCCCGCAGCACACAGCTGCTATCCACATTGCTTCCAGCTTCCATGCTCCTAAGGATTCGATGCCAGGAGTCCTCAAGCTGGAGAATATAGTCAGGACCGCTCCAGAGCAAGCGCAAGCTTCAGCAAATGCCAGCCGTAGGGCTGGGACCCCTGCCCTTAAATACCTCTCTCTCTGCTCCCGGAGCTCCGCCCACTCGAAAGGAGCCGTGGGCTACAGTCGTCCTCCTTGAATCAAGGTCATGCCAGGAAGCTCTACACCTGCCAAGCCTCCCACCTGAGAACGGGAGACCCGGAACAAGACCTCAAGAAACCTATCAGACTCAGCAAAGTCTCTCCCAAAGTCTCGAAGTTCCTTGCATGCCATTCTGGACACAGAACAAGGAAGCACAAAAAAATGTCCTAGGAATCAACCATCCAGCAGACAGATCGTCCAAGGCCGGAGCAACATAGGTCCTTCCTGACTTTGGGCAGAGTATCCAGGAAATCGTGGAGGTGGTAAGCCGGCTTCAGAAGAGGAAGGCAGAGTGGACTGTGCCTTAGGTGGTATCACTAGCCAAGTTGAGTCCGTGCTGATCTCATCCCATCTGGATCCACACAGGTTGGAAAGAGAAGACACCCAACTGAGGATCCCAACCACATGTTCTGAGACCCAAGGACATCACTTCCAGGGGTCATGCAAGTCATGGCACTTCCTTCCTGCTTGTAGGGCTAGGTGGTAGTTGGGAGCAACAGAACAATATTGAACCGAGAGAAGAGAATAGCACATGCAGAAAGAAAGTCTTTTACACAGGCAAATAGGACGAAAACCACAATAGTTCATGTAGAGATACGGGAATGCGTATTCATGTATTTCCTGTCAGACCATTTGGGCCAGATTTTCAGGAATTCTCACAATTAACATGTTCCATGAAACACAGGCACAAAAACACACACACACACACACACACACACACACAAACAGACACACATATACACACAAATAACCCAAATAGAAATAGCACACACACACAACAAAGCACACACACACGCACACACAAACACACACAGACATACACACACAGAGATAACACAAATACAAATAACACACACAAAACAAGCACACACACAGACACTCACACATGCACATGCAAACACACACAAATAACACAAATACAAATAACACAAACATACACACACACACTCACACACACACACTCACACACACACAGGAGCATACACAAAAACCGGGCCAGCAAGTCAGACTTGTGAATGTGGAACAAAAGACCCAAAACCTGTGCTGAAAGACCTGTATAAGCCCTATGCTCCTTGAGGCAATGTGGCTGCATGCACCCAAGGACAACTGCATACCTCTAGGCAATTGCAGTCTTCAGGTGGGTTCGGAGAACCTCACATTAGGGAATGCAGGGCCGTGCTAGGCTTGGGAAACTCAAGGATAAAAGACGGATAACTGAGAGTGTGGGATACACCTCACTGTTGGAGGAGGAAGGTATTCGGCTTGTCTGATTGAATCAGTGTCAATCCTGGAATGAATTGTTCACGATACTTTGGTTGCACTCCATTTCAAGGATGATGTTTATTTACAGTTTTGTGGCCTTACACACATTCTTCTTTAACTTGACATTTTCCCCGCTTGTTTGCTATGGCAAACACTGCCATGTCTGCATTGAACACTGATCAGCTTTCCTTGTTATTTCCCTTTCAGACCTCTCATCCCGACTCACCGCCTTCCATAGTCTTACCACCCTTTGAATTGGAAAGCACATTCCTAAACCAAACAGCCTATTCAACCACCAATACAAACACACAAGCAAACAAGCAAGCACGCAAACAAACAAACAAACAATGCAAATATTTATTGAATACAATGGGAAGTAGAACAGAGCAAGACATAACTAAACAAAAGTAAACTAAAGAAATGTGCTAGGAGTACATATAGAATCGGTGGTATGTTAGTCATCTCACAGCTATGCATAAGGCATTGGAAGGAAGAGCAGCAGTTCTTAGTCCCAAGAAAGAAGTCTTCATAACTCCTTCCTGGTTTAGTGTTCTGAGATGTGTAGCCTATACCTGGTGACCCGTGAGATTTCCTGGAATCGGATGAAGCCAGTCCAATGTTGTGTTCTGTCAGTTGGGCTTTTCATTAGGCCTCCTTGTTGTTTTAGGAGTCCCTGGTGATCTTGCCCTCTGCCCCTTCAGCAGAATCCCATTCTGAGAGCCCATTTCCTCATCTCAGGGCCCTCAGGTAGGCACTGCACATGGAAAACCCACGTGCATTTCCTCCTTCTAGTAAGCAAGATGCCTTCCATCGAAAACACCCACTGTAATAGGGGTTTTGATGCATATACTTTTTGAGCTGTCTACATTCTCAAGTGTTGATTGCGGGTGTCTTCTGGATAGGAGCTTCCAGGCTGGGACTCAGAGAATATCCAGCAGAGCCTCCTATTCTTCTTGAGAGAGAGGCAGCTCAGGTGTTGCATCCATTTGATGAACTGTACCTTCCAGATGTACAGGGCCTGTGGAGAGTGTCTCCACTCGAACTTCCATCAGCAGTTGATCCAGGAAGAGTTCCAGGGGGCCCCTGTTGCATCCCTGAGTGAGAGCCTGTTCTTGGCCTTGTCCTTCAGGCTGTGCCCATTGTGTTAGCTGAGGCTCTTGGAGAAATTGGTTGGGTCGCTATAACTCGAGGATTCCTTGGAAACACAGTCCGTGGCAGCCAGTTGTAAGATGGTTTCCTGGACAACCCCGTGCTCCTTGCCACCAGGATTTCCATCCAGATCCACAGGGAATGGCCTGTCACCCTCCACTTGGTCTTCTTCCAGCAGTTCATCAAGGAGGAGTTCCAGAGTTCCTGGCTAGTATGCTTGAGTGGCTGTCTGTGATTGGCCTCGTCCTTCGGGCAGTGCCACTTGGGGATGCTGGGACTCTTCGTGGAAGTGGGGCTGGTCGCTGGAGCTCGAGTTCTCCATGCCCACACCTCCTGCAGCAGCCATCGGTAACAGGTTGTCTGTGCTGCCTCATCCCTGCCACTGAGACCTCCAGTTGCCACATCCTGCACTTGTGAAACAGGCACATCTTGATCTGGAGCGCGGGCTTGCCCTGCCCTACTTTTCTGAAACCATATGTGGATCGTGTGCTCAGACACACCTGTCCTCTGGCCCAGCTGCTCCCTGGTAGCAAAGCCTGGCAACGGGTTCCTCTCAAAGGCTTGCACTAGGATCCTGCGCTTTTGCAAGGTGAGTTGAGTGAAAGGCCTTCTGCTGTCCGAGGGCATGCTGCTACCTTGTGACCTGGAGCCAAACCCTTCCTTGAGCTGTTGGGAGGCTAGAGGAATGGATCCTCTGCTGGACCGCTTTGGGCCGTGCCTCACCTCTCCAGTGCGACTTCTTCGGTTCTGAAACCACACTCGGATGCGGGACGCAGGAAGCTGTATTTGCCTGGCCTGTTCCTGCCTGTCCCAGAAGCTCGGGTATTGGTTCTTGCTGAAAGCTGATAGCAGGGCCTTCTTTTCCAAGCCTGCCAAACCGTCTTTCTGCGCCGGGATTCCCGCAGCACACAGCTGCTCTCCACATTGCTTCCAGCTTCCATGCTCCTAAGGATTCGATGCCAGGAGTCCTCAAGCTGGAGAATGTAGTAGGACCGATCCAGAGCAAGTGCAAGCTTCAGCAAATGCCAGCCGTAGGATTTGGACCCCTGCCCTTAAATACCTTTGCCTCTGCTCCCGGAGCTCCGCCCACTCGAAAGGAGCCGTGGGCTACAGTCGTACTCCAAACCCTTGAATCAAGGTCATGCCACGACGCTTTACACCTGCCACGCCTCCCACCTGAGAACAGGAGACACGGAACAAGACCTCAAGAAACCTCTCAGACTCAGCAAAGTCTCTCCCAAAGTCTCGCAGTCCCTTACGTGCCATTCTGGACACAGAACAAGGAAGCACAAAAAATGTCCTAGGAATCAACCATCCAACAGACAGATAGTCCAAGGAGGGAGCAACAAAGGTCCTTCCTGGCTATGGGCAGAGTATCCAGGAAATCGTGGAGGTGTTAAGCAGGCTTCAGAAGAGTAAGGCAGAGTGGAGTGTGCCTAGGTGGTATCACTAGCCAAGTGGAATCCGTGCTGATCTCATCCCATCTGGATCCGCACAGGTTGGAAAGAGAAGACCCCCAACTGAGGATAACAACCACTTGTCCTGAGACCCAAGGACATCACTTCCAGGGGTCATGCAAGTCATGGCACTTCTTTCCTTCTTGTAGGGCTAGGTGGTAGTTGGGAGCAACAGAACTCTATTAAACCGAGATAAGAGAATAGCACGTGCAGAATGAAAGTCTTTTACACAGGCAAATAGCCAAAAACCACAATAGTTCATGTAGAGATTCGGGAATGCCCATTCATGCATTTAAGTCAGAACAGTTGGGCCAGATTTTCAGGAATTCACACAATTAACATGTTCCATGCAAACACAGGCACAAACACACACACACACACAGACACATACAAATAACACAAATAGAAATAGCACACACACAAAAAAGCACACACACACGCACACACAAACACACACATACACACACAAATAACACAAACACAAATAACACACACAACACAAGCACACACAAACACAGACACTCACACGCATATGCAAACACACACACACATATAACACGAATACAAAAAACACACACACATACACACACACACACACACACACACACACATACACACACACAAGCATACACAAAAACCCGGCCAGCAAGTCTGATATGTGAATGTGGAACAAAAGCCCCAAAACTTGTGCTGAAAGAACTGTAAAAGCCCTATGCTCCTTGAGGCAATGTTCCTGCATGCACCCAAGGCCAACTGCCTACCTCTAGGCAATTGCAGTCTTCAGGTGGGTTCAGAGGGACCTCACATTAGGGAATGCAGGGCCATGCTAGGCTTGGGAAACTCAAGGTTAAAAGACGGATATGGGAGAGTGTGGGAAACACCTCACTGTGGGAGGAGGAAGTTACTCGGCTTGTCTGATTGAGTCAGTGTCAATCCTGGAATGAATTGTTCACGATACTTTGGTTGCACTCCATTTTCAGGATGATGTTTATTTACAGTTTTGTGGCCTTACACACATTCTTCTTTAAGTTGACATTTCCCCCGCTTGTTTGCTATGGCAAACACTGCCATGTCTGCATTGAACACTGATCAGCTTTCCTTGTTATTTCCCTTTCAGACCTCTCATCCCGCCTCACTGCCTTCCAAAGTCTTACCACCCTTTGAATTGGAAAGCTCATTCCTAAACCAAACAGCCTATTCAACCACCAATACAAACACACAAGCAAAAAAGCAAGCAAACAAAAAAACAAACAATGCAAATCTTTATTGAATACAATGGGAGGTAGAACAGAACAAGTCAAAACAAAACAAAAGTAAACTAAACAAATGTGCTAGGAGTACATATAGAATGGGTGGTTTGTTAGTCATCTCACATCTAAGCATAAGGCATTGGTAAGAAGAGCAGCAGATCTTAGTCCCAAGGAAGAAGTCTTCATAACTCTTTCCTGGTTTAGTGTACTGAGATGTGTAGCCTATACCTGGTCACCCATGAGATTTCCTGGAGTCTGATGGAGCCAGTCCAATTGTGTGTTCTGTCAGTTGGGCTTTTCATTAGGCCTCCTTGTTGTTTTAGGAGTCCCTGGTGATCTTGCCCTCTGCCCTTCAAGCAGAATCCCATTCTGAGAGCCCATTTCCTCGTCTCAGGGCCCTCAGGTAGGCACTCCATATGGAAAACCCACGTGCATTTCCTCCTTCTAGTAAGCAAGATGCTTTGCATCGAAATCAGCCACTGTAATAGGGGTTTTGATGCATATACTTTTGGGGCTGTCTACATTCTCAAGTGTGGATTGCGGGTGTCTTCTGGATAGGAGCTACCAGGCTGGGACTCAGAGAATATCCAGCAGAGCCTCATATTCTTCTTGAGAGAGAGGCAGCTCAGGTGTTGCATCCATTTACTGCCCTGCACCTTAAAGATGTACAGGGCCTGGTGAGTGCGTCTCCACATGAACTTCCATCAGCAGTTGATCCAGGAAGAGTTCCAGGGGGCCCGTGTTGCATCCCTGAGTGAGAGCCTGTTCTTGGCCTTGTCCTTCAGGCTGTACCCATTGTGGTAGCTGAGACTCTCTGGAGAAATTGGTTGGGTCGCTATAACTCGAGGATTCCTTGGAAACACAGTCCGTGACAGCCAGTTGCAAGATGGTTTCCTGGTCATCATTGTGCTCCTTGCCACCAGAATTTCCATCCAGATCCACAGGGAATGGCCAGTCACCCTCCACTTGGTCTTCTTCCAGCAGTTCATCAAGGAGGATTTTTAGAGGTCCTGCCTCGTATGCTTGAGTCGCTGTCTGTGATGTGCCACTTGGGGTTGCTGGGACTCTTTGTGGAAGTGGGGCTGGTCGCTGGAGCTCGAGTTCTCCATGCCCACACCTCCTGCAGCAGCCATCGGTAACAGGTTGTCCTGTGCTGCCTCATGCCCGCCAGTGAGGTCTCCAGTTGCCACATCCTGCACTTGTGAAGCAGGCACATCTTGATCTGGATCGCGGGCTTGCCGAGCTCTTCTGTTCTGACACCATATGTGGATCGTGTCCTCAGACAAACCTGTCCTCTGGCCCAGCTGCTCCCTGGTAGCAAAGCCTGACAACGGGTTCCTCACAAAGCCTTGCAGTAGGATCCTGTGCTTTTGCAAGGTGAGTCTAGTGCGAGGCTTTCTGCTGTCCGAGGGCATGCTGCTACCTTGTGACCTGGAACCAAACCCTTCCTCGAGCTGTTGGGAGGCGAGCAGAATGGAGCCTCTGCAGGACCACTTTGGGCCGTGCCTCACCTCTCCAGTGCGACTTCTTCGGCTCTGAAACCACACTCGGATGCGGGACGCAGGGCGCTTTATTTGCCTGGCCATTTCCTGCCTGTCCCAGAAGCTCGGGTATTGGTTCTTGCTGAAAGCTGATAGCAGGGCCTTCTTTTGCTAGGCCTGCCAAACCGTCTTCCTGTGCCGGGATTCCCGCAGCACACAGCTGCTCTACACATTGCTTCCAGCTTCCATGCTCCTAAGGATTCGATGCCAGGCGTCCTCAAGCTGGAGAATATAGTCAGGACCTCTAAAGAGCAAGCACAAGCTTCAGCAAATGCCAGCCGTAGCGATGTGACCCCTGCCCTTAAATACCTTTGCCTCTGCTCCCGGAGCTCCACCCACTCGAAAGGAGCCGTGGGCTACAGTCGTCCTCCAGATCCTTGAATCAAGGTCATGCCACCACACTTTATACCTGCCACGCCTCCCACCTGAGAACAGGAGACCCGGAACAAGACCTCAAGAAACCTATCAGACTCAGCAAAATCTCTCCCAGAGTCTCGCAGTCCCTTGCATGCCATTCTGGACACAGAACAAGGAAGCACAAAAAATGTCCTAGGAATCAAGAATCCAGCAGACAGATAGTCCAAGGTGGGAGCACCATAGTTCCTTCCTGGATTTGGGCCGAGTATTCAGGAAATCGTGGAGGTGGTAAGCAGGCTTCAGAAGAGGAAGGCAGAGTGGAGTGTGCCTTAGGTGATATCACTAGCCAAGTGGAATTCGTGCTGATCTCATCCCATCTGGATCCACACAGGTTGGAAAGAGAAGACCCCCCAACTGAGGATAACAACCACTTGTCCTGAGACCCAAGGACATCACTTCCAGGGGTCATGCAAGTCATGGCACTTCTTTCCTTCTTGTAGGGCTAGGTGGTATTTGGGAGCAACAGAACTCTATTAAACCGAGATAAGAGAATAGCACATGCAGAATGAAAGTCTTTTACACAGGCAAATAGCCAAAAACCATAATAGTTCATGTAGAGATTCGGGAATGCCCATTCATGCATTTAAGTCAGAACAGTTGGGCCAGATTTTCAGGAATTCTCACCATTAACATGTTACATGCAAACACAGGCGCAAACACACACACACACACACACACATGCACACACACACAGGCAAATACACACACATACACATACAAATAACACAAAGAGAAATACCACACACACAACAAAGCACACACACACGCACACACAAACACACACAGGCACACACAAACACACACACGTACACACACACAAATAACACAAATACAAATAACACACACACAACACAAGCACACACACAGACACTCACACACGCACATGAAAACACACACCACACATATAACAAAAATACAAATAACACACACACACACACACACACACATACACACACACACAAGCATACACAAAAACCTGGCCAGCAATTCTGAAGTGTGAATGTGGAACAAAAGACAGAAAACTTGTGCTGAAAGAACTGTATAAGCCCTATGCTCCTTGAGGAAATGTGCCTGCATGCACCCGAGGCCTACTGCCTACCTCTAGGCAATTGCAGTCTTCAGGTGGGTTCAGAGGGACATCATATTAGGGAATGCAGGGCTGTGCTAGGCTTGGGAAACTCAAGGTTAAAAGACAGATACAAGAGAGTGTGTGAAACACCTCACTGTGGGAGGAGGAAGGTATTCGGCTTGTCTGATTGAATCATTGGCAATCCTGGAAAGAATTGTTCACGATACTTGGGTTCCACTCCATTTCCAGGATGATGATTATTTACACTTTTGTGGCCTTACACACATTCTTCCTTAAGTTGACATTTTCCCCGCTTGTTTGCTTTAGCAAACTCTGCCATGTCTGCATTGAACACTGATCAGCTTTCCTTGTTATTTCCCTTTCAGTCCTTCATCCCACCTCACTGTCTTCCAAAGTCTTACCACCCTTTGAATTGGAAAGCACATGCCTAAAATAAACAGCCTATTCAATCACCCATACAAACACACAAGCAAACAAGCAAGCAAGCAAACCAAAAAATGCAAATCTTTATTTAATACAATGGGAGGTAGAACAGAGCAAGACAAAACAAAACAAAAGTAAACAAAACAAATGTGCTATGATACATATAGAAAGGGTGGTTTGTTAGTCATCTCACAGCTAAGCATAAAGCATTGGTAAAAGAGCAGCAGTTCTTAGTCCCAAGGAAGAAGTCTTCATAACTCCTTCCTGGTTTAGTGTCCTGAGGTGTGTTTATCCTATACCTGGTGACCCATGAGATTTCCTGGAGTCTGATGGAGCCAGTCCAATGGTGTGTTCTGTCAGTTGGGCTTTTCATTAGGTCTCTTTGTTGTTTTTGGATTCCCTGGAGATCTTGCCCTCTGCCCCTTCAGCAGAATCCCATTCTGAGAGCCCATTTCCTCGACACAGGGCCCTCAGGTAGGCACTCCACATGGAAAACCCACGTGCATTTCCTCATTCTAATAAGAAAGATGCTTTGCATCGAAATCAGCCACTGTAATAGGGTTTTGATGCATATACTTTTTGGGCTGTCTACATTCTCAAATGTGGATTGCGGGTGTCTTCTGGATAGGAGCTTCCAGGCTGGGACTCAGAGAATATCCAGCAGAGCCTCATATTCTTCTTGAGAGAGAGGCAGCTCAGGTGTTGCATCCATTTGCTGCCCTCCACCTTCCAGATGTACAAGGCCTGGGGAGAGCGTCTCCACTCGAACTTCCATCAGCAGTTGATCCAGGAAGAGTTCCAGGGGGCCCGTGTTGCATCCCTGAGTGAGAGCCTGTTCTTGGCCTTGTCCTTCAGGCTGTGCCCATTGTGGTAGCTGAGACTCTCTGAAGAAATTGGTTGGGTCGCTATAAGTCGAGGATTCCTTGGAAACACAGTCTGTGACAGCCAGTTGCAAGATGGTTTCCTGGACACCCTCGTGCTCCTTGCTACCAGAATTTCCATCAAGATCCACAGGGAGTGGCCTGTCACCCTCCACTTGGTCTTATTCTAGCAGTTCATCAAGGAGGAGTTCCGAGGTCCTGCCTCGTATGCTTGAGTCGCTGTATGTGATGTGCCACTTGGGGTTGCTGGGACTCTTTGTGGGTGTGGCGGGTCGCTGGAGCTCGAGTTCTCCATGCCCACACCTCCTGCAGCAGCCATCGGTAACAGGTTGTCTGTGATGCCTCATCCCTGCCACTGAGACCTCCAGTTGCCACATCCTGCACTGTGAAGCAGGCACATCTTGATGTGGAGCGCGGGCTTGCCGCGTTCTTCTTTTCTGAAACCATATGTGGATCGTGTGCTCAGACAAACCTGTCCTCTGGCCCAGCTGCTCCCTGGTTGCAAAGCATGGCAACGGGTTCCTCTCAAAGGCTTGCACTAGGATCCTGCGCTGTTGCAAGGTGCGTCGAGTGCAAGGTCTTCTGCTGTCCGAGGGCATGCTGCTACCTTGTGACCTGGAGCCAAACCCTTCCTTGAGCTGTTGGGAGGCTAGCGGAATGGAGCCTCTGCTGGACCGCTTTGGGCCGTGCCTCACCTCTCCAGTGCGACTTCTTAGGTTCTGAAACCGCACTCGGATGCGGGACGCAGGGAGCTTTATTTGCCTGGCCAGTTCCTGCCTGTCCCAGAAGCTCGGGTATTGTTTCTTGCTGAAAGCTGATAGCACGGCCTTCTTTTCCAAGGCCTACCAAACCGTCTTTCTGCGTCGGGATTCCCGCAGCACACAGCTGCTCTCCACATTGCTTCCAGGTTCCATGCTCCTAAAGATTCGATGCCCGGAGTCCTCAAGCTGGAGAATGTTGTCAGGACCGCTCTAGAGCAAGCACAAGCTTCAGCAAATGCCAGCCGTAGGACTTGGACCCCTGCCCTTAAATACATTTGCCTCTGCTCACAGAGCTCCGCACACTCGAAAGGAGCCGTGGGCTACAGTCGTACTCCAGACCCTTGAATCAAGGTCATGCCACGACGCTTTACACCTGCCACGCCTCCCACCTGAGAACAGGAGACCCGGAACAAGACCTCAAGAAACCTATCAGACTCAGCAAAGTCTCTCCCAAAGTCTCGCAGTCCCTTACATGCCATTCTGGACACAAAGCAAGGAAGCACAAAAAATGTCCTAGGAATCAACCATCCAGCAGACAGATAGTCCAAGGAGGGAGCAACAAAGGACCTTCCTGGATTTGGGCAGAGTATCCAGGAAATCGTGGAGGTGGTAAGCAGGCTTCAGAAGAGTAAGGCAGAGTGGAGTGTGCCTAGGTGGTATCACTAGCCAAGTGGAATCCGTGCTGATCTCATCCCATCTGGATCCACACAGGTTAGAAAGAGAAGACCCCCCAACTGAGGATAACAACCACTTGTCCTGAGACCCAAGCACATCACTTCCAGGGGTCATGCAAGTCATGGCACTTCTTTCCTTCTTGTAGGGCTAGGTGGTAGTTGGGAGCAACAGAACTCTATTAAACTGAGATAAGAGAATAGCACATGCAGAATGAAAGTCTTTTACACAGGCAAATAGCCAAAAACCACACTAGTTCATGTAGAGATTCGGGAATGCCCATTCATGCATTTGAGTCAGAACAGTTGGGCCAGATTTTCAGGAATTCTCACAATTAACATGTTCCATGCAAACACAGGCACAAACACAAACACACACACAGACACACACACACACACACACACACGCAAATACACACACATACACATACAAATAACACAAATAGAAATAGCACACACACCACAAAGCACACACACATGCACACACAAACACACACACATACACACACAAATAACACAAATACAAATAACACACACAACACAAGCACACACACACAGACACTCACACGCATATGCAAACACACACACACATATAACACGAATACAAATAACACACACACATACACACACACACGCACACACACACACACACATACACACACACAAGCATACACAAAAACCCGGCCAGCAAGTCTGATATGTGAATGTGGAACAAAAAACCCAAAACTTGTGCTGAAAGAACTGTATAAGCCCTATGCTCTTTGAGGCAATGTTCCAGCATGCACCCAAGTCCAACTGCCTACCTCTAGGCAATTGCAGTCTTCATGTGGGTTCAGAGGGACCTCACATTATGGAATGCAGGGCCATGCTAGGCTTGGGAAACTCAAGGTTAAAAGACGGATACAGGAGAGTGTGGGAAACACCTCACTGTGGGAGGAGGAAGGTATTCGGCTTGTCTGATTGAGTCAGTGTCAATCCTGGAATGAATTGTTCACGATACTTTGGTTGCACTCCATTTCAAGGATGATGTTTATTTACAGTTTTGTGGCCTTACACACATTCTTCTTTAAGTTGACATTTTCCCCCCTTGTTTGCTATGGCAAACACTGCCATGTCTGCATTGAACACTGATCAGCTTTCCTTGTTATTTCCCTTTCAGACCTCTCATCCCAACTCACCGCCTTCCATAGTCTTACCACCCTTTGAATTGGAAAGCACATTCCTAAACCAAACAGCCTATTCAACCACCCATACAAACACACAAGCAAACAAGCAAGCACGCAAAGAAACAAACAAACAATGCAAATATTTATTGAATACAATGGGAAGTAGAACAGAGCAAGACATAACTAAACAAAAGTAAACTAAAGAAATGTGCTAGGAGTACATATAGAATCGGTGGTATGTTAGTCATCTCACAGCTAAGCATAAGGCATTGGTAGGAAGAGCAGCAGTTCTTAGTCCCAAGAAAGAAGTCTTCATAACTCCTTCCTGGTTTAGTGTTCTGAGATGTGTAGCCTATACCTGGTGACCCGTGAGATTTCCTGGAATCGGATGGAGCCAGTCCAATGTTGTGTTCTGTCAGTTGGGCTTTTCATTAGGCCTCCTTGTTGTTTTAGGAGTCCCTGGTGATCTTGCCCTCTGCCCCTTCAGCAGAATCCCATTCTGAGAGCCCATTTCCTCATCTCAGGGCCCTCAGGTAGGCACTCCACATGGAAAACCCACATGCATTTCCTCCTTCTACTAAGCAAGATGCTTTGCATCGAAATCAGCCACTGTAATAGCGGTTTTGATGCATATACTTTTGGGCTGTCTACATTCTCAAGTGTGGATTGCGGGTGTCTTCTGGATAGGAGCTACCAGGCTGGGACTCAGAGAATATGCAGCAGAGCCTCATATACTTCTTGAGAGAGAGGCAGCTCAGGTTTGCATCCATTTGCTGCCCTGCACCTTCCAGTAGTACAGGGCTTGGGGAGTGCGTCTCCACTCGAACTTCCATCATCAGTTGAGCCAGGAAGAGTTCCAGGGGGCCCGTGTTGCATCCCTGAGTGAGAGCCTGTTCTTGGCCTTGTCCTTCAGGCTGTGCCCATTGTGGTAGCTGAGACACTCTGGAGAAATTGGTTGGGTCGCTATAACTCGAGGATTCCTTGGAAACACAGTCCATGGCAGCCAGTTGCAAGATGGTTTCCTGGATACCCTCGTACTCCTTGCTACCAGAATTTCCATCCAGATCCACAGGGAATGGCCTGTCACCCTCCACTTGGTCTTCTTCCAGCAGTTCATCAAGGAGGAGTTCCAAAGATCCTGCCTCGTATGCTTGAGTCGCTGTCTGTGATTGGCCTCGTCCTTCGGGCAGTACCACTTGGGGTTGCTGGGACTCTTTGTGGAAGTGTGGCTGGTCGCTGGAGCTCGAGTTCTCCATGCCAACACCTCCTGCAGCAGCCATCGGTAACAGGTTGTCCTGTGCTGCCTCATCCCTGCCACTGAGACCTCCAGTTGCCACATCCTGCACTTGTGAAACAGGAACATCTTGATATGGAGCGCGGGCTTGCCGTGCTCTTCTGTTCTGAAACCATATGTGGATCGTGTCCTCAGACAAACCTTTCCTCTGGCCCAGCTGCTCCCTGGTAGCACAGCCTGGCAACGGGTTCCTCTCAAAGGCTTGCACTAGGATCCTGCACTGTTGCAAGGTGAGTCGAGTGTGAGGCCTCCTGCTATCCGAGGGCATGCTGCTACCTTGTGACCTGGAGCCAAACCCTTCCTCGAGCTGTTGGGAGGCTAGCGGAATGGAGCCTCTGCTGGACCGCTTTGGGCCGTGCCTC
Organism: Rattus norvegicus; assembly: GCF_021556685.1. Taxonomy (NCBI): domain Eukaryota; kingdom Metazoa; phylum Chordata; class Mammalia; order Rodentia; family Muridae; genus Rattus; species Rattus norvegicus. The sequence goes on from NC_141553.1 coordinate 38,801,469, forward strand.
ACCTCTCCAGTGCGACTTCTTCGGTTCTGAAACCACACTCGGATGCGGGACGCAGGGAGCTGTATTTGCCTGGCCAGTTCCTGCCTGTCCCAGAAGCTCGGGTATTGGTTCTTGCTGAAAGCTAATAACAGGGCCTTCTTTTGCCAGGCCTGCCAAACCGTCTTTCTGCGCCGGGATTCCCGCAGCACACAGCTGCTCTCCACAATGCTTCCAGCTTCCATGCTCCTAAGTATTCGATGCCAGGAGTCCTCACGCTGGAGAATGTAGTCAGCACCGCTCCAGAGCAAGCACAAGCTTCAACAAATGCCAGCCGTAGGGCTGGGACCCCTGCCCTTAAATACCTTTGCCTCTGCTCCCGGAGCTCAGCCCTCTCGAAAGGAGCCGTGGGCTTCAGTCGTACTCCAGACCCTTGAATCAAGGTCATGCCACAACGCTTTACACCTGCCACGGCTCCCACCTGAGAACAGGAGACCCGGAACAAGACCTCAAGAAACAAATCAGACTCAGCAAAGTCTCTCCCAAAGTCTCGCAGTCCCTTGCATGCCATTCTGGACACAGAACAAGGAAGCACAAAAAATGTCCTAGGAATCAACCATCCAGCAGACAGATCGTCCAAGGAGGGAGCACCATAGATCCTTCCTGGCTTTGGGCAGAGTATCCAGGAAATCCTGGAGGTGGTAAGCAGGCTTCAGAAGAGGAAGGCAGAGTGGAGTGTGCCTTAGGTGGTATCACTAGCCAAGTGTAATCCGTGCTGATCTCATCCCATCTGGATCCACACAGGGTGGAAAGAGAAGACCCCCCAACTGAGGATCCCAACCACTTATCCTGAGACCCAAGGACATCACTTCCAGGAGTCATGCAAGTCATGGCACTTCTTTCATGCTTGTAGGGCTAGCTGGTAGTTGGGAGCAACAGAACTCTATTAAACCGAGGGAAGAATATAGCACATGCAGAAAGAAAGTCTTTTACACAGGCAAATAGCCCAAAAACCACAATAGTTCATGTAGAGATTTTTGAATGCACATTCATGCATTTCCAGTCAGAACAGTTCAGCCAGATTTTCAGGAATTCTCACAATTAACATGGTCCATGCAAAAACAGGCACAAACACACACAGACACACACACACACACACACACACACGCAAACACACACACATTCCCATACAAATAACACAAATAGAAATACCACACACACTACAAAGCACACACACAGACACACACAAACATACACACATACACACACAAATAACACAAATACAAATAACACACACAACACAAGCACACACACACAGGCACTCACACACGAACATGCAAACACACACACATATAACACGAATACAAATAACACACACACACATACACACACACACACACAAACACACACACTAACACATACACACACACTAACACATACACACACACAAGCATACACAAAAACCCGGCCAGCAAGTCTGACCTGTGAATGTGGAACAAAAGACCGAAAACCTGTGTTGAAAGAATTGTATAAGCCCTATGCTCCTTGAGGAAATGTGGCTGCATTCACCCAAGGCCAACTGCCTACCTCTAGGCAATTGCAGTCATCAGGTGAGTTCAGAGGGACCTCACATTAGGGAATGCAGGGCCGTGCTAGGCTTGGGAAACTCAAGGTTAAAAGACGGATACGGGAGATTTTGGGAAACACCTCACTGTGGGAGGAGGAAGGAATTCGGCTTGTCTGATTGAATCAGTGTCAATCCTGGAATGAATTGTTCACGATACTTTGGTTGCACTCCATTTCCAGGATGATGTTTATTTACAGTTTTTTGGCCTTACACACATTCTTCTTTAAGTTGACATTTTCCCCGCTTGTTTGCTTTAGCAGACACTGCCATGTCTGCATTGAACACTGATCAGCTTTCCTTGTTATTTCCCTTTCAGACCTCTTATCCCGCCTCACTGCCTTCCAAAGTCTTACCACCCTTTCAATTGGAAAGCTCATGCCTAAACCAAACAGCCTTTCAACCACCCATACAAACACCCACCAAACAAGCAAGCAAGCAAACAAACCAACAATGCAAATCTTTATTGAATACAATGGTAAGTAGAACAGTGCAAGACAAAACAAAACAAAAGTAAACTAAACAAATGTGCCAGGAGTACATATAGAATGGGTGGATTGTTAGTCATCTCACAGCTAAGCATAAGGCATTGGTAAGAAGAGCTACAGTTCTTAGTCCCAAGGAAGAAGTGTTCATAACTCCTTCCTGGTTTAGTGTCCTGAGATGTGTAGCCTATACCTGGTGACCCATGAGATTTCCTGGAATCTGATGGAGCCAGTCCAATGTTGTGTTCTGTCAGTTGGGCTTTTCATTAGGCCTTCTTGTTGTTTTAGGAGTCCCTGGTGATCTTGCCCTCTGCCCCTTCAGCAGAATCCCATTCTGAGAGCCCATTTCCTCGTCTCAGGGCCCTCACTAAGGCACTCCACATGGAAAACCCACGTGCATTTCCTCCTTCTAGTAAGCAAGATGCTTTGCATCGAAATCAGCCACTGTAATAGGGGTTTTGATGCATTAACTTTTTGGGTGTCTACATTCTCAAGTGTGTATTGCAGGTGTCTTCTATAGGAACTTCCAGGCTGGGACTCAGAGAATATCCAGCAGAGCCTCATATTCTTCTAGAGAGAGAGTCAGCTCAGGTGTTGCATCCATTTGCTGCCCTGCACCTTCCAGATATACCGAGCCTGGGGAGTGTGTCTCCACTCGAACTTCCATCAGCAGTTGATCCAGGAAGAGTTCCTGGGGGCCCGTGTTGCATCCCTGAGTGAGAGCCTGTTCTTGTCCTTGTCCTTCAGGCTGTGCCCATTGTGGTATCTGAGGCTCTCTGGAGAAATTGGTTGGGTCGCTATAACTCGAGGATTCCTTGGAAACACAGTCCGTGGCAGCCAGTTGCAAGATGGTTTCATGCACAAACTCGTGCTCCTTGCCACAAGAATTTCCATCCAGATCCACAGGGAATGGCCTGCCACCCTCCACTTGGTCTTCTTCCAGCAGTTAATCAAGGAGGAGTTCCAGAGGTCCTGCCTCGTATGCTTGAGTCGCTGTCTGTGATTGGCCTCGTTCTTCGGGCAGTGCCATTTGGGGTTGCTGGGACCTTTTGTGGAAGTGGGGCTGGTCGCTGGAATTCGAGTTCTCCATGCCCACACCTCCTGAGATAGCCATCGATAACAGGTTGTCCTGTGCTGCTTCATCCCTGCCACTGAGACCTCCAGTTGCCACATCCTGCACTTGTGAAGCAGGCGCATCTTGATCTGGAGCGCGGGCTTGCCGCGCTCTTCTGTTCTGAAATCATATGTGGATCGTGTCCTCAGACAAACCTGTTCTCTGGCCCAGCTGCTCCCTGGTAGCAAAGCCTTGCAACGGATTCCTCTCAAAGGCTTGCACTAGGATACTGCGCTGTTGCAAGGTGAGTCGAGTGCGAGGCCTTCTGCTGTCCGAGGGCATGCTGCTACCTTGTGACCTGGAGCCAAACCCTTCCTCGAGCTGTTGGGAGGCTAGCGGAATGGAGCCTCTGCTGGACCGCTTTGGGCCGTGCCTCACCTCTCCAGTGCGACTCCTTCGGTTCTGAAACCACACTCGAATGCGGGAGGAAGGGAGCTGTATTTGCCTGGCCAGTTCCTGCCTGTCGCAGAGCTCGGGTATTGGTTCTTGCTGAAAGCTGATAACAGGGCCTTCTTTTGCCAGGCCTGCCAAACCGTCTTCCTGCGCCGGGATTCCCGCAGCATACAGCTGTTATCCACATTGCTTCCAGCTTCCATGCTCCTAAGGATTCGATGCCAGGAGACCTAAAGCTGGAGAATGTAGTCAGGACCGCTCCAGAGCAAGCACAAGCTTCAGCAAATGCCAGCCGTAGGGCTGGGACCCCTGCCCTTAAATACCTTTGCCTCTGCTCCTGGAGCTCCGCCCACTCGAAAGGAGCCGTGGGCTTCAGTCGTACTCCAGACCCTTGAATCAAGGTCATGCCACTATGCTTTACACCAGCCACGGCTCCCTCCTGAGAACAGGAGACCCGGAACAAGACCTCAAGAAACCTATCAGACTCAGCAAAGTCTCTCCCAAAGTCTCGCAGTCCCTTGCATGCCATTCTGGACACAGAACAAGGAAGCACAAAAAATGTCCTAGGAATCAACCATCCAGCAGACAGATCGTCCAAGGAGGGAGCACCATAGGTCCTTCCTGACTTTGGGCAGAGTATCCAGGAAATGGTGGAGGTGGTTAGCAGGCTTCAGAAGAGGAAGGCAGAGTGGAGTGTGCCTTAGGTGGTATCACTAGCCAAGTGGAATCCGTGCTGATCTCATCCCATCTGGATCCACACAGGTTGGAAAGAGAAGACCCCCTAACTGAGGATCCCAACCACTTGTCCTGAGACCCAAGGACATCACTTCCAGGAGTCATGCAAGTCATGGCACTTCTTTCATGCTTGTAGGGCTAGCTGGTAGTTGGGAGCAACAGAACTCTATTAAACCGAGGGAAGAATATAGCACATGCAGAAAGAAAGTCTTTTACATAGGCAAATAGCCCAAAAACCACAATAGTTCATGTAGAGATTCGGGAACGCACATTCATGCATTTCCTGTCAGAAGAGTTGAGCCAGATTTTCAGGAATTCTCACAATTAACATGGTCCATGCAAAAACAGGCACAAACACACACAGACACACAGACACACACACACACACACACGCAAACACACACACATACCCATACAAATAACACAAATAGAAATACCACACACACAACAAAGCACACACACAGACACACACAAACATACACACATACACACAAATAACACAAATACAAATAACATACACAACACAAGCACACACACACAGGCACTCACACACGAACATGCAAACACACACATATAACACGAATACAAATAACACACACATACACACACACAAACAAACACACACACTAACACATACACACACACAAGCATACACAAAAACCCGGCCAGCAAGTCTGACCTGTGAATGTGGAACAAAAGACCGAAAACCTGTGTTGAAAGAATTGTATAAGCCCTATGCTCCTTGAGGAAATGTGGCTGCATGCACCCAAGGCCAACTGCCTACCTCTAGGCAATTGCAGTCTTCAGGTGGGTGCAGAGGGACCTCACATTAGGGAATGCAGGGCCGTGCTAGGCTTGGGAATCTCAAGGTTAAAAGACGGATACGGGAGATTGTGGGAAACACCTCACTGTGGGAGGAGGAAGGTATTCGGCTTGTCTGATTGAATCAGTGTCAATCCTGGAATGAATTGTTCACGATACTTTGGTTGCACTCCATTTCCAGGATGATGTTTATTTACAGTTTTGTGGCCTTACACACATTCTTCTTTAAGTTGACATTTTCCCCGCTTGTTTGCTTTAGCAAACACTGCCATGTCTGCATTGAACACTGATCAGCTTTCCTTGTTATTTCCCTTTCAGACCGCTCATCCCGCCTCACTGCCTTCCAATTTCTTACCACCCTTTCAATTGGAAAGCTCATGCCTAAACCAAACAGCCTTTCAACCACCCATACAAACACACAAGCAAACAAGCAAGCAAGCAAACAAACCAACAATGCAAATCTTTATTGAATACAATGGTAAGTAGAACAGAGCAAGACAAAACAAAACAAAAGTAAACTAAACAAATGTGCCAGGAGTACATATAGAATGGGTGGATTGTTAGTCATCTCACAGCTAAGCATAAGGCATTGGTAAGAAGAGCAACAGTTCTTAGTCCCAAGGAAGAAGTGTTCATAACTCCTTCCTGGTTTAGTGTCCTGAGATGTGTAGCCTACCGGGTGACCCATGAGATTTCCTGGAATCTGATGGAGCCAGTCCAATGTTGTGTTCTATCAGTTGGGCTTTTCATTAGGCCTCCTTGTTGTTTTAGGAGTCCCTGGTGATCTGCCCTCTGCCCCTTCAGCAGAAACCCATTCTGAGAGTCCATTTCCTCGTCTCAGGGCCCTCAGGTAGGCACTCCACATGGAAAACCCCCGTGCATTTCCTCCTTCTAGTAAGCAAGATGCTTTGCATCGAAATCAGCCACTGTCATAGGGGTTTTGATGCATTAACTTTTTGGGCTGTCAACATTCTCAAGTGTGGATTGCAGGTGTCTTCTGGATAGGAGCTTCCAGGCTGGGACTCAGAGAATATCCAGCAGAGCCTCATATTCTTCTTGAGAGAGAGGCAGCTCAGGTGTTGCATCCATTTGCTGCCCTTCACCTTCCAGATATACAGAGCCTGGGGAGTGCGTCTCCACTCGAACTTCCATCAGCAGTTGATCCAGGAAGAATTCCAGGACGCCCGTGTTGCATCCCTGAGTGAGAGCCTGTTCTTGGCCTTGTCCTTCAGGCTGTGCCCATTGTGGTAGCTGAGGCTCTCTGGAGAAATTGGTTGGGTCACTATAACTCGAGGATTCCTTGGAAACACAGTCCGTGGCAGCCAGTTGCAAGATGGTTTCCTGGACAAACTCGTGCTCCTTGCCACCAGAATTTCCATCAAGATCCACAGGGAATGGCCTGCCACCCTCCACTTGGTCTTCTTCCAGCAGTTCATCAAGGAGGAGTTCCAGAGGTCCTGCCTCGTATGCTTGAGTCGCTGTCTGTGATTGGCCTCGTCCTTCGGGCAGTGCCATTTGGGGTTGCTGGGACTCTTTGTGGAAGTAGGGCTGGTCGCTGGAGCTCGAGTTCTCCATGCCCACACCTCCTGAGATAGCCATCGATAACAGGTTGTCCTGTGCTGCTTCATCCCTGCCACTGAGACCTCCAGTTGCCACATCCTGCACTTGTGAAGCAGGCACATCTTGATCTGGAGCGCGGGCTTGCCGCGCTCTTCTGTTCTGAAATCATATGTGGATCGTGTACTCAGACAAACCTGTCCTCTGGCCCAGCTGCTCCCTGGTAGGAAAGCCTGGCAACGGATTCCTCTCAAAGGCTTGCACTAGGATACTGCGCTGTTGCAAGGTGAGTCGAGTGCGAGGCCTTCTGCTGTCCGAGGGCATGCTGCTACCTTGTGACCTGGAGCCAAACCATTCCTCGAGCTGTTGGGAGGCTAGCGGAATGGAGCCTCTGCTGGACCGCTTTGGGCCGTGCCTCACCTCTCCAGTGCGACTCCTTCGGTTCTGAAACCACACTCGGATGCGGGACGAAGGGAGCTGTATTTGCCTGGCCAGTTCCTGCCTGTCCCAGAGCTCGGGTATTGGTTCTTGCCTAAAGCTGATAGCAGGGCCTTCTTTTGCCAGGCCTGCCAAACCGTCTTCCTGCGCCGGGATTCCCCCAGCATACAGCTGTTATCCACATTGCTTCCAGCTTCCATGCTCCTAAGGATTCGATGCCAGGAGACCTAAAGCTGGAGAATATAGTCAGGACCGATCCAGATCAAGCGCAAGCTTCTGCAAATGCCACCCTTAGAGCTGGGACCCCTGCCCGTAAATACCTTTGCCTCAGCACCCGAAGCTCTGCCCACTCAAAAGGAGCCGTGGGCTACAGTCGTACTCCAGACCCTTGAATCAAGGTCATGCCACGACCCCTTACACCTGCCACGCCTCCCACCTGAGAACAGGAGACCCGGAACAAGACCTCAAGAAACCTATCAGACTCAGCAAAGTCTCTCCCAAAGTCTCGCAGTCCCTTGCATGCCATTCTGGACACAGAACAAGGAAGCACAAAAAATGTCCTAGGAATCAACCATCCAGCAGACAGATCATCCAAGGAGGGAGCACCATAGGCCCTTTCTGGCTTTGGGCAGAGTATCCAGGAAATCGTGGAGGTGGTAAGCAGGCTTCAGAAGAGGAAGGCTGAGTGAAGTGTGCCTTAGGTGGTATCACTAGCCAAGTGGAATCCGTGCTGATCTCATCCCATCTGGATCCACACAGCGTGGAAAGAGAAGACCCCCCAACTGAGGATCCCAACCACTTGTCCTGAGACCCAAGGACATCACTTCCAGGAGTCATGCAAATCATGGCACTTCTTTCATGCTTGTTGGGCTAGCTGGTAGTTGGGAGCAACAGAACTCTATTAAAGCAAGGGAAGAATATAGCACATGCAGAAAGAAAGTCTTTTACATAGGCAAATAGCCCAAAAACCACAATAGTTCATGTAGAGATTCGGGAACGCACATTCATGCATTTCCTGTAAGAACAGTTGAGCCAGATTTTCAGGAATTCTCACAATTAACATGGTCCATGCAAAAACAGGCACAAACACACACAGACACACACACACACACACACACACATGCAAACACACACACATACCCATACAAATAACACAAATAGAAATACCACACACACAACAAAGCACACACACAGACACACACAAACATACACACATACACACAAATAACACAAATACAAATAACACACACAACACAAGCAGACACACACAGGCACTCACACACGAACATGCAAACACACACACATATAACACGAATACAAATAACACACACATACACACACACAAACAAACACACACACTAACACATACACACACACAAGCATACACAAAAACCCGGCCAGCAGTCCTGACCTGTGAATGTGGAACAAAAGACCGAAAACCTGTGTTGAAAGAATTGTATAAGCCCTATGCTCCTTGAGGAAATGTGGCTGCATGCACCCAAGGCCAACTGCCTACCTCTAGGCAATTGCAGTCTTCAGGTGGGTGCAGAGGGACCTCACATTAGGGAATGCAGGGCCGTGCTAGGCTTGGGAAACTCAAGGTTAAAAGACGGATACGGGAGATTGTGGGAAACACCGCACTGTGGGAGGAGGAAGGTATTCGGCTTGTCTGATTGAATCAGTGTCAATCCTGGAATGAATTGTTCACGATACTTTGGTTGCACTCCATTTCCAGGATGATGTTTATTTACAGTTTTGTGGCCTTACACACATTCTTCTTTAAGTTGACATTTTCCCCGCTTATTTGCTTTAGCAAACACTGCCATGTCTGCATTGAACACTGATCAGCTTTCCTTGTTATTTCCCTTTCAGACCTCTCATCCCGCCTCACTGCCTTCCAAAGTCTTACCACCCTTTCAATTGGAAAGCTCATGCCTAAACCAAACAGCCTTTCAACCACCCATACAAACACACAAGCAAACAAGCAAGCAAGCAAACAAACCAACAATGCAAATCTTTATTGAATACAATGGTAAGTAGAACAGAGCAAGACAAAACAAAACAAAAGTAAACTAAACAAATGTGCCAGGAGTACATATAGAATGGGTGGATTGTTAGTCATCTCACAGCTAAGCATAAGGCATTGGTAAGAAGAGCTACAGTTCTTAGTCCCAAGGAAGAAGTGTTCATAACTCCTTCCTGGTTTAGTGTCCTGAGATGTGTAGCCTACCTGGTGACCCATGAGATTTCCTGGAATCTGATGGAGCCAGTCCAATGTTGTGTTCTATCAGTTGGGCTTTTCATTAGGCCTCCTTGTTGTTTTAGGAGTCCCTGGTGATCTGCCCTCTGCCCCTTCAGCAGAAACCCATTCTGAGAGCCCATTTCCTCGTCTCAGGGCCCTCAGGTAGGCACTCCACATGGAAAACCCCCGTGCATTTCCTCCTTCTAGTAAGCAAGATGCTTTGCATCGAAATCAGCCACTGTCATAGGGGTTTTGATGCATTAACTTTTTGGGCTGTCAACATTCTCAAGTGTGGATTGCAGGTGTCTTCTGGATAGGAGCTTCCAGGCTGGGACTCAGAGAATATCCAGCAGAGCCCCATAAACTTCTTGAGAGAGAGGCAGCTCAGGTGTTGCATCCATTTGCTGCCCTGCACCTTCCAGATATACAGAGCCTGGGGAGTGCTTCTCCACTCGAACTTCCATCAGCAGTTGATCCAGGAAGAATTCCAGGACGCCCGTGTTGCATCCCTGAGTGAGAGCCTGTTCTTGGCCTTGTCCTTCAGGCTGTGCCCATTGTGGTAGCTGAGGCTCTCTGGAGAAATTGGTTGGGTCACTATAACTCGAGGATTCCTTGGAAACACAGTCCGTGGCAGCCAGTTGCAAGATGGTTTCCTGGACAAACTCGTGCTCCTTGCCACCAGAATTTCCATCAAGATGCACAGGGAATGGCCTGCCACCCTCCACTTGGTCTTCTTCCAGCAGTTCATCAAGGAGGAGTTCCAGAGGTCCTGCCTCGTATGCTTGAGTCGCTGTCTGTGATTGGCCTCGTCCTTCGGGCAGTGCCATTTGGGGTTGCTGGGACTCTTTGTGGAAGTAGGGCTGGTCGCTGGAGCTCGAGTTCTCCATGCCCACACCTCCTGAGATAGCCATCGATAACAGGTTGTCCTGTGCTGCTTCATCCCTGCCACTGAGACCTCCAGTTGCCACATCCTGCACTTGTGAAGCAGGCACATCTTGATCTGGAGCGCGGGCTTGCCGCGCTCTTCTGTTCTGAAATCATATGTGGATCGTGTACTCAGACAAACCTGTCCTCTGGCCCAGCTGCTCCCTGGTAGCAAAGCCTGGCAACGGATTCCTCTCAAAGGCTTGCACTAGGATACTGCGCTGTTGCAAGGTGAGTCGAGTGCGAGGCCTCTGCTGTCCGAGGGCATGCTGCTACCTTGTGACCTGGAGCCAAACCCTTCCTCGAGCTGTTGGGAGGCTAGCGGAATGGAGCCTCTGCTGGACCGCTTTGGGCCGTGCCTCACCTCTCCAGTGCGACTCCTTCGGTTCTGAAACCACACTCGGATGCGGGACGAAGGGAGCTGTATTTGCCTGGCCAGTTCCTGCCTGTCCCAGAGCTCGGGTATTGGTTCTTGCCTAAAGCTGATAGCAGGGCCTTCTTTTGCCAGGCCTGCCAAACCGTCTTCCTGCGCCGGGATTCCCCCAGCATACAGCTGTTATCCACATTGCTTCCAGCTTCCATGCTCCTAAGGATTCGATGCCAGGAGACCTAAAGCTGGAGAATATAGTCAGGACCGCTCCAGATCAAGCGCAAGCTTCTGCAAATGCCACCCTTAGAGCTGGGACCCCTGCCCGTAAATACCTTTGCCTCAGCACCCGAAGCTCTGCCCACTCAAAAGGAGCCGTGGGCTACAGTCGTACTCCAGACCCTTGAATCAAGGTCATGCCACGACCCCTTACACCTGCCACGCCTCCCACCTGAGAACAGGAGACCCGGAACAAGACCTCAAGAAACCTATCAGACTCAGCAAAGTCTCTCCCAAAGTCTCGCAGTCCCTTGCATGCCATTCTGGACACAGAACAAGGAAGCACAAAAAATGTCCTAGGAATCAACCATCCAGCAGACAGATCATCCAAGGAGGGAGCACCATAGGTCCTTTCTGGCTTTGGGCAGAGTATCCAGGAAATCGTGGAGGTGGTAAGCAGGCTTCAGAAGAGGAAGGCTGAGTGAAGTGTGCCTTAGGTGGTATCACTAGCCAAGTGGAATCCGTGCTGATCTCATCCCATCTGGATCCACACAGGTTGGAAAGAGAAGACCCCCCAACTGAGGATCCCAACCACTTGTCCTGAGACCCAAGGACATCACTTCCAGGAGTCATGCAAATCATGGCACTTCTTTCATGCTTGTTGGGCTAGCTGGTAGTTGGGAGCAACAGAACTCTATTAAAGCAAGGGAAGAATATAGCACATGCAGAAAGAAAGTCTTTTACATAGGCAAATAGCCCAAAAACCACAATAGTTCATGTAGAGATTCGGGAACGCACATTCATGCATTTCCTGTAAGAACAGTTGAGCCAGATTTTCAGGAATTCTCACAATTAACATGGTCCATGCAAAAACAGGCACAAACACACACAGACACACACACACACACACACACACATGCAAACACACACACATACCCATACAAATAACACAAATAGAAATACCACACACACAACAAAGCACACACACAGACACACACAAACATACACACATACACACAAATAACACAAATACAAATAACACACACAACACAAGCAGACACACACAGGCACTCACACACGAACATGCAAACACACACACATATAACACGAATACAAATAACACACACATACACACACACAAACAAACACACACACTAACACATACACACACACAAGCATACACAAAAACCCGGCCAGCAGTCCTGACCTGTGAATGTGGAACAAAAGACCGAAAACCTGTGTTGAAAGAATTGTATAAGCCCTATGCTCCTTGAGGAAATGTGGCTGCATGCACCCAAGGCCAACTGCCTACCTCTAGGCAATTGCAGTCTTCAGGTGGGTGCAGAGGGACCTCACATTAGGGAATGCAGGGCCGTGCTAGGCTTGGGAAACTCAAGGTTAAAAGACGGATACGGGAGATTGTGGGAAACACCGCACTGTGGGAGGAGGAAGGTATTCGGCTTGTCTGATTGAATCAGTGTCAATCCTGGAATGAATTGTTCACGATACTTTGGTTGCACTCCATTTCCAGGATGATGTTTATTTACAATTTTGTGGCCTTACACACATTCTTCTTTAAGTTGACATTTTCCCCGCTTATTTGCTTTAGCAAACACTGCCATGTCTGCATTGAACACTGATCAGCTTTCCTTGTTATTTCCCTTTCAGACCTCTCATCCCGCCTCACTGACTTCCAAAGTCTTACCACCCTTTCAATTGGAAAGCTCATGCCTAAACCAAACAGCCTTTCAACCACCCATACAAACACACAAGCAAACAAGCGAGCAAGCAAACAAACCAACAATGCAAATCTTTATTGAATACAATGGTAAGTAGAACAGAGCAAGACAAAACAAAACAAAAGTAAACTAAACAAATGTGCCAGGAGTACATATAGAATGGGTGGATTGTTAGTCATCTCACAGCTAAGCATAAGGCATTGGTAAGAAGAGCTACAGTTCTTAGTCCCAAGGAAGAAGTGTTCATAACTCCTTCCTGGTTTAGTGTCCTGAGATGTGTAGCCTACCTGGTGACCCATGAGATTTCCTGGAATCTGATGGAGCCAGTCCAATGTTGTGTTCTGTCAGTTGGGCTTTTCATTAGGCCTCCTTGTTGTTTTAGGAGTCCCTGGTGATCTGCCCTCTGCCCCTTCAGCAGAAACCCATTCTGAGAGCCCATTTCCTCGTCTCAGGGCCCTCAGGTAGGCACTCCACATGGAAAACCCCCGTGCATTTCCTCCTTCTAGTAAGCAAGATGCTTTGCATCGAAATCAGCCACTGTCATAGGGGTTTTGATGCATTAACTTTTTGGGCTGTCAACATTCTCAAGTGTGGATTGCAGGTGTCTTCTGGATAGGAGCTTCCAGGCTGGGACTCAGAGAATATCCAGCAGAGCCTCATATTCTTCTTGAGAGAGAGGCAGCTCAGGTGTTGCATCTATTTGCTGCCCTGCACCTTCCAGATATACAGAGCCTGGGGAGTGCTTCTCCACTCGAACTTCCATCAGCAGTTGATCCAGGAAGAATTCCAGGACGCCCGTGTTGCATCCCTGAGTGAGAGCCTGTTCTTGGCCTTGTCCTTCAGGCTTTGCCCATTGTGGTAGCTGAGGCTCTCTGGAGAAATTGGTTGGGTCACTATAACTCGAGGATTCCTTGGAAACACAGTCCGTGGCAGCCAGTTGCAAGATGGTTTCCTGGACAAACTCGTGCTCCTTGCCACCAGAATTTCCATCAAGATGCACAGGGAATGGCCTGCCACCCTCCACTTGGTCTTCTTCCAGCAGTTCATCAAGGAGGAGTTCCAGAGGTCCTGCCTCGTATGCTTGAGTCGCTGTCTGTGATTGGCCTCGTCCTTCGGGCAGTGCCATTTGGGGTTGCTGGGACTCTTTGTGGAAGTAGGGCTGGTCGCTGGAGCTCGAGTTCTCCATGCCCACACCTCCTGAGATAGCCATCGATAACAGGTTGTCCTGTGCTGCTTCATCCCTGCCACTGAGACCTCCAGTTGCCACATCCTGCACTTGTGAAGCAGGCACATCTTGATCTGGAGCGCGGGCTTGCCGCGCTCTTCTGTTCTGAAATCATATGTGGATCGTGTACTCAGACAAACCTGTCCTCTGGCCCAGCTGCTCCCTGGTAGCAAAGCCTGGCAACGGATTCCTCTCAAAGGCTTGCACTAGGATACTGCGCTGTTGCAAGGTGAGTCGAGTGCGAGGCCTCTGCTGTCCGAGGGCATGCTGCTACCTTGTGACCTGGAGCCAAACCCTTCCTCGAGCTGTTGGGAGGCTAGCGGAATGGAGCCTCTGCTGGACCGCTTTGGGCCGTGCCTCACCTCTCCAGTGCGACTCCTTCGGTTCTGAAACCACACTCGGATGCGGGACGAAGGGAGCTGTATTTGCCTGGCCAGTTCCTGCCTGTCCCAGAGCTCGGGTATTGGTTCTTGCCTAAAGCTGATAGCAGGGCCTTCTTTTGCCAGGCCTGCCAAACCGTCTTCCTGCGCCGGGATTCCCCCAGCATACAGCTGTTATCCACATTGCTTCCAGCTTCCATGCTCCTAAGGATTCGATGCCAGGAGACCTAAAGCTGGAGAATATAGTCAGGACCGCTCCAGATCAAGCGCAAGCTTCTGCAAATGCCACCCTTAGAGCTGGGACCCCTGCCCGTAAATACCTTTGCCTCAGCACCCGAAGCTCTGCCCACTCAAAAGGAGCCGTGGGCTACAGTCGTACTCCAGACCCTTGAATCAAGGTCATGCCACGACCCCTTACACCTGCCTCGCCTCCCACCTGAGAACAGGAGACCCGGAACAAGACCTCAAGAAACCTATCAGACTCAGCAAAGTATCTCCCAAAGTCTCGCAGTCCCTTGCATGCCATTCTGGACACAGAACAAGGAAGCACAAAAAATGTCCTAGGAATCAACCATCCAGCCGACAGATCGTCCAAGGAGGGAGCACCATAGGTCCTTCCTGGCTTTGGGCAGAGTATTCAGGAAATCGTGGAGGTGGTAAGCAGGCTTCAGAAGAGGAAGGCAGAGTGGAGTGTGCCTTAGGTGGTATCACTAGCCAAGTGGAATCCGTGCTGATCTCATCCCATCTGGATCCACACAGGTTGGAAACAGAAGACCCCCTAACTGAGGATCCCAACCACTTGTCCTGAGACCCAAGGACATCACTTCCAGGAGTCATGCAAGTCATGGCACTTCTTTCATGCTTGTAGGGCTAGCTGGTAGTTGGGAGCAACAGAACTCTATTAAAGCAAGGGAAGAATATAGCACATGCAGAAAGAAAGTCTTTTACATAGGCAAATAGCCCAAAAACCACAATAGTTCATGTAGAGATTCGGGAACGCACATTCATGCATTTCCTGTCAGAAGACTTGAGCCAGATTTTCAGGAATTCTCACAATTAACATGGTCCATGCAAAAACAGGCACAAACACACACAGACACACAGACACACACACACACACACACACGCAAACACACACACATACCCATACAAATAACACAAATAGAAATACCACACACACAACAAAGCACACACACAGACACACACAAACATACACACATATACACAAATAACACAAATACAAATAACATACACAACACAAGCACACACACACAGGCACTCACACACGAACATGCAAACACACACATATAACACGAATACAAATAACACACACATACACACACACAAACAAACACACACACTAACACATACACACACACAAGCATACACAAAAACCCGGCCAGCAAGTCTGACCTGTGAATGTGGAACAAAAGACCGAAAACCTGTGTTGAAAGAATTGTATAAGCCCTATGCTCCTTGAGGAAATATGGCTGCATGCACCCAAGGCCAACTGCCTACCTCTAGGCAATTGCAGTCTTCAGGTGGGTGCAGAGGGACCTCACATTCGGGAATGCAGGGCCGTGCTAGGCTTGGGAATCTCAAGGTTAAAAGACGGATACGGGAGATTGTGGGAAACACCTCACTGTGGGAGGAGGAAGGTATTCGGCTTGTCTGATTGAATCAGTGTCAATCCTGGAATGAATTGTTCACGATACTTTGGTTGCACTCCATTTCCAGGATGATGTTTATTTACAGTTTTGTGGCCTTACACACATTCTTCTTTAAGTTGACATTTTCCCCGCTTGTTTGCTTTAGCAAACACTGCCATGTCTGCATTGAACACTGATCAGCTTTCCTTGTTATTTCCCTTTCAGACCGCTCATCCCTCCTCACTGCCTTCCAATGTCTTACCACCCTTTCAATTGGAAAGCTCATGCCTAAACCAAACAGCCTTTCAACCACCCATACAAACACACAAGCAAACAAGCAAGCAAGCAAACAAACCAACAATGCAAATCTTTATTGAATACAATGGTAAGTAGAACAGAGCAAGACAAAACAAAACAAAAGTAAACTAAACAAATGTGCCAGGAGTACATATAGAATGGGTGGATTGTTAGTCATCTCACAGCTAAGCATAAGGCACTGGTAAGAAGAGCAACAGTTCTTAGTCCCAAGGAAGAAGTGTTCATAACTCCTTCCTGGTTTAGTGTCCTGAGATGTGTAGCCTACCTGGTGACCCATGAGATTTCCTGGAATCTGATGGAGCCAGTCCAATGTTGTGTTCTATCAGTTGGGCTTTTCATTAGGCCTCCTTGTTGTTTTAGGAGTCCCTGGTGATCTGCCCTCTGACCCTTCAGCAGAAACCCATTCTGAGAGCCCATTTCCTCGTCTCAGGGCCCTCAGGTAGGCACTCCACATGGAAAACCCCCGTGCATTTCCTCCTTCTAGTAAGCAAGATGCTTTGCATCGAAATCAGCCACTGTCATAGGGGTTTTGATGCATTAACGTTTTGGGCTGTCAACATTCTCAAGTGTGGATTGCAGGTGTCTTCTGGATAGGAGCTTCCAGGCTGGGACTCAGAGAATATCCAGCAGAGCCTCATATTCTTCTTGAGAGAGAGGCAGCTCAGGTGTTGCATCCATTTGCTGCCCTTCACCTTCCAGATATACAGAGCCTGGGGAGTGCGTCTCCACTCGAACTTCCATCAGCAGTTGATCCAGGAAGAATTCCAGGACGCCCGTGTTGCATCCCTGAGTGAGAGCCTGTTCTTGGCCTTGTCCTTCAGGCTGTGCCCATTGTGGTAGCTGAGGCTCTCTGGAGAAATTGGTTGGGTCACTATAACTCGAGGATTCCTTGGAAACACAGTCCGTGGCAGCCAGTTGCAAGATGGTTTCCTGGACAAACTCGTGCTCCTTGCCACCAGAATTTCCATCAAGATGCACAGGGAATGGCCTGCCACCCTCCACTTGGTCTTCTTCCAGCAGTTCATCAAGGAGGAGTTCCAGAGGTCCTGCCTCGTATGCTTGAGTCGCTGTCTGTGATTGGCCTCGTCCTTCGGGCAGTGCCATTTGGGGTTGCTGGGACTCTTTGTGGAAGTAGGGCTGGTCGCTGGAGCTCGAGTTCTCCATGCCCACACCTCCTGAGATAGCCATCGATAACAGGTTGTCCTGTGCTGCTTCATCCCTGCCACTGAGACCTCCAGTTGCCACATCCTGCACTTGTGAAGCAGGCACATCTTGATCTGGAGCGCGGGCTTGCCGCGCTCTTCTGTTCTGAAATCATATGTGGATCGTGTACTCAGACAAACCTGTCCTCTGGCCCAGCTGCTCCCTGGTAGCAAAGCCTGGCAACGGATTCCTCTCAAAGGCTTGCACTAGGATACTGCGCTGTTGCAAGGTGAGTCGAGTGCGAGGCCTTCTGCTGTCCGAGGGCATGCTGCTACCTTGTGACCTGGAGCCAAACCATTCCTCGAGCTGTTGGGAGGCTAGCGGAATGGAGCCTCTGCTGGACCGCTTTGGGCCGTGCCTCACCTCTCCAGTGCGACTCCTTCGGTTCTGAAACCACACTCGGATGCGGGACGAAGGGAGCTGTATTTGCCTGGCCAGTTCCTGCCTGTCCCAGAGCTCGGGTATTGGTTCTTGCCTAAAGCTGATAGCAGGGCCTTCTTTTGCCAGGCCTGCCAAACCGTCTTCCTGCGCCGGGATTCCCCCAGCATACAGCTGTTATCCACATTGCTTCCAGCTTCCATGCTCCTAAGGATTCGATGCCAGGAGACCTAAAGCTGGAGAATATAGTCAGGACCGCTCCAGATCAAGCGCAAGCTTCTGCAAATGCCACCCTTAGAGCTGGGACCCCTGCCCGTAAATACCTTTGCCTCAGCACCCGAAGCTCTGCCCACTCAAAAGGAGCCGTGGGCTACAGTCGTACTCCAGACCCTTGAATCAAGGTCATGCCACGACCCCTTACACCTGCCACGCCTCCCACCTGAGAACAGGAGACCCGGAACAAGACCTCAAGAAACCTATCAGACTCAGCAAAGTCTCTCCCAAAGTCTCGCAGTCCCTTGCATGCCATTCTGGACACAGAACAAGGAAGCACAAAAAATGTCCTAGGAATCAACCATCCAGCAGACAGATCATCCAAGGAGGGAGCACCATAGGTCCTTTCTGGCTTTGGGCAGAGTATCCAGGAAATCGTGGAGGTGGTAAGCAGGCTTCAGAAGAGGAAGGCTGAGTGAAGTGTGCCTTAGGTGGTATCACTAGCCAAGTGGAATCCGTGCTGATCTCATCCCATCTGGATCCACACAGGTTGGAAAGAGAAGACCCCCCAACTGAGGATCCCAACCACTTGTCCTGAGACCCAAGGACATCACTTCCAGGAGTCATGCAAATCATGGCACTTCTTTCATGCTTGTTGGGCTAGCTGGTAGTTGGGAGCAACAGAACTCTATTAAAGCAAGGGAAGAATATAGCACATGCAGAAAGAAAGTCTTTTACATAGGCAAATAGCCCAAAAACCACAATAGTTCATGTAGAGATTCGGGAACGCACATTCATGCATTTCCTGTAAGAACAGTTGAGCCAGATTTTCAGGAATTCTCACAATTAACATGGTCCATGCAAAAACAGGCACAAACACACACAGACACACACACACACACACACACATGCAAACACACACACATACCCATACAAATAACACAAATAGAAATACCACACACACAACAAAGCACACACACAGACACACACAAACATACACACATACACACAAATAACACAAATACAAATAACACACACAACACAAGCAGACACACACAGGCACTCACACACGAACATGCAAACACACACACATATAACACGAATACAAATAACACACACATACACACACACAAACAAACACACACACTAACACATACACACACACAAGCATACACAAAAACCCGGCCAGCAGTCCTGACCTGTGAATGTGGAACAAAAGACCGAAAACCTGTGTTGAAAGAATTGTATAAGCCCTATGCTCCTTGAGGAAATGTGGCTGCATGCACCCAAGGCCAACTGCCTACCTCTAGGCAATTGCAGTCTTCAGGTGGGTGCAGAGGGACCTCACATTAGGGAATGCAGGGCCGTGCTAGGCTTGGGAAACTCAAGGTTAAAAGACGGATACGGGAGATTGTGGGAAACACCGCACTGTGGGAGGAGGAAGGTATTCGGCTTGTCTGATTGAATCAGTGTCAATCCTGGAATGAATTGTTCACGATACTTTGGTTGCACTCCATTTCCAGGATGATGTTTATTTACAGTTTTGTGGCCTTACACACATTCTTCTTTAAGTTGACATTTTCCCCGCTTATTTGCTTTAGCAAACACTGCCATGTCTGCATTGAACACTGATCAGCTTTCCTTGTTATTTCCCTTTCAGACCTCTCATCCCGCCTCACTGCCTTCCAAAGTCTTACCACCCTTTCAATTGGAAAGCTCATGCCTAAACCAAACAGCCTTTCAACCACCCATACAAACACACAAGCAAACAAGCGAGCAAGCAAACAAACCAACAATGCAAATCTTTATTGAATACAATGGTAAGTAGAACAGAGCAAGACAAAACAAAACAAAAGTAAACTAAACAAATGTGCCAGGAGTACATATAGAATGGGTGGATTGTTAGTCATCTCACAGCTAAGCATAAGGCATTGGTAAGAAGAGCTACAGTTCTTAGTCCCAAGGAAGAAGTGTTCATAACTCCTTCCTGGTTTAGTGTCCTGAGATGTGTAGCCTACCTGGTGACCCATGAGATTTCCTGGAATCTGATGGAGCCAGTCCAATGTTGTGTTCTGTCAGTTGGGCTTTTCATTAGGCCTCCTTGTTGTTTTAGGAGTCCCTGGTGATCTGCCCTCTGCCCCTTCAGCAGAAACCCATTCTGAGAGCCCATTTCCTCGTCTCAGGGCCCTCAGGTAGGCACTCCACATGGAAAACCCCCGTGCATTTCCTCCTTCTAGTAAGCAAGATGCTTTGCATCGAAATCAGCCACTGTCATAGGGGTTTTGATGCATTAACTTTTTGGGCTGTCAACATTCTCAAGTGTGGATTGCAGGTGTCTTCTGGATAGGAGCTTCCAGGCTGGGACTCAGAGAATATCCAGCAGAGCCTCATAATCTTCTTGAGAGAGAGGCAGCTCAGGTGTTGCATCCATTTGCTGCCCTGCACCTTCCAGATATACAGAGCCTGGGGAGTGCTTCTCCACTCGAACTTCCATCAGCAGTTGATCCAGGAAGAATTCCAGGACGCCCGTGTTGCATCCCTGAGTGAGAGCCTGTTCTTGGCCTTGTCCTTCAGGCTGTGCCCATTGTGGTAGCTGAGGCTCTCTGGAGAAATTGGTTGGGTCACTATAACTCGAGGATTCCTTGGAAACACAGTCCGTGGCAGCCAGTTGCAAGATGGTTTCCTGGACAAACTCGTGCTCCTTGCCACCAGAATTTCCATCAAGATGCACAGGGAATGGCCTGCCACCCTCCACTTGGTCTTCTTCCAGCAGTTCATCAAGGAGGAGTTCCAGAGGTCCTGCCTCGTATGCTTGAGTCGCTGTCTGTGATTGGCCTCGTCCTTCGGGCAGTGCCATTTGGGGTTGCTGGGACTCTTTGTGGAAGTAGGGCTGGTCGCTGGAGCTCGAGTTCTCCATGCCCACACCTCCTGAGATAGCCATCGATAACAGGTTGTCCTGTGCTGCTTCATCCCTGCCACTGAGACCTCCAGTTGCCACATCCTGCACTTGTGAAGCAGGCACATCTTGATCTGGAGCGCGGGCTTGCCGCGCTCTTCTGTTCTGAAATCATATGTGGATCGTGTACTCAGACAAACCTGTCCTCTGGCCCAGCTGCTCCCTGGTAGCAAAGCCTGGCAACGGATTCCTCTCAAAGGCTTGCACTAGGATACTGCGCTGTTGCAAGGTGAGTCGAGTGCGAGGCCTCTGCTGTCCGAGGGCATGCTGCTACCTTGTGACCTGGAGCCAAACCCTTCCTCGAGCTGTTGGGAGGCTAGCGGAATGGAGCCTCTGCTGGACCGCTTTGGGCCGTGCCTCACCTCTCCAGTGCGACTCCTTCGGTTCTGAAACCACACTCGGATGCGGGACGAAGGGAGCTGTATTTGCCTGGCCAGTTCCTGCCTGTCCCAGAGCTCGGGTATTGGTTCTTGCCTAAAGCTGATAGCAGGGCCTTCTTTTGCCAGGCCTGCCAAACCGTCTTCCTGCGCCGGGATTCCCCCAGCATACAGCTGTTATCCACATTGCTTCCAGCTTCCATGCTCCTAAGGATTCGATGCCAGGAGACCTAAAGCTGGAGAATATAGTCAGGACCGCTCCAGATCAAGCGCAAGCTTCTGCAAATGCCACCCTTAGAGCTGGGACCCCTGCCCGTAAATACCTTTGCCTCAGCACCCGAAGCTCTGCCCACTCAAAAGGAGCCGTGGGCTACAGTCGTACTCCAGACCCTTGAATCAAGGTCATGCCACGACCCCTTACACCTGCCACGCCTCCCACCTGAGAACAGGAGACCCGGAACAAGACCTCAAGAAACCTATCAGACTCAGCAAAGTCTCTCCCAAAGTCTCGCAGTCCCTTGCATGCCATTCTGGACACAGAACAAGGAAGCACAAAAAATGTCCTAGGAATCAACCATCCAGCAGACAGATCATCCAAGGAGGGAGCACCATAGGTCCTTTCTGGCTTTGGGCAGAGTATCCAGGAAATCGTGGAGGTGGTAAGCAGGCTTCAGAAGAGGAAGGCTGAGTGAAGTGTGCCTTAGGTGGTATCACTAGCCAAGTGGAATCCGTGCTGATCTCATCCCATCTGGATCCACACAGGTTGGAAAGAGAAGACCCCCCAACTGAGGATCCCAACCACTTGTCCTGAGACCCAAGGACATCACTTCCAGGAGTCATGCAAATCATGGCACTTCTTTCATGCTTGTTGGGCTAGCTGGTAGTTGGGAGCAACAGAACTCTATTAAAGCAAGGGAAGAATATAGCACATGCAGAAAGAAAGTCTTTTACATAGGCAAATAGCCCAAAAACCACAATAGTTCATGTAGAGATTCGGGAACGCACATTCATGCATTTCCTGTAAGAACAGTTGAGCCAGATTTTCAGGAATTCTCACAATTAACATGGTCCATGCAAAAACAGGCACAAACACACACAGACACACACACACACACACACACATGCAAACACACACACATACCCATACAAATAACACAAATAGAAATACCACACACACAACAAAGCACACACACAGACACACACAAACATACACACATACACACAAATAACACAAATACAAATAACACACACAACACAAGCAGACACACACAGGCACTCACACACGAACATGCAAACACACACACATATAACACGAATACAAATAACACACACATACACACACACAAACAAACACACACACTAACACATACACACACACAAGCATACACAAAAACCCGGCCAGCAGTCCTGACCTGTGAATGTGGAACAAAAGACCGAAAACCTGTGTTGAAAGAATTGTATAAGCCCTATGCTCCTTGAGGAAATGTGGCTGCATGCACCCAAGGCCAACTGCCTACCTCTAGGCAATTGCAGTCTTCAGGTGGGTGCAGAGGGACCTCACATTAGGGAATGCAGGGCCGTGCTAGGCTTGGGAAACTCAAGGTTAAAAGACGGATACGGGAGATTGTGGGAAACACCGCACTGTGGGAGGAGGAAGGTATTCGGCTTGTCTGATTGAATCAGTGTCAATCCTGGAATGAATTGTTCACGATACTTTGGTTGCACTCCATTTCCAGGATGATGTTTATTTACAGTTTTGTGGCCTTACACACATTCTTCTTTAAGTTGACATTTTCCCCGCTTATTTGCTTTAGCAAACACTGCCATGTCTGCATTGAACACTGATCAGCTTTCCTTGTTATTTCCCTTTCAGACCTCTCATCCCGCCTCACTGCCTTCCAAAGTCTTACCACCCTTTCAATTGGAAAGCTCATGCCTAAACCAAACAGCCTTTCAACCACCCATACAAACACACAAGCAAACAAGCGAGCAAGCAAACAAACCAACAATGCAAATCTTTATTGAATACAATGGTAAGTAGAACAGAGCAAGACAAAACAAAACAAAAGTAAACTAAACAAATGTGCCAGGAGTACATATAGAATGGGTGGATTGTTAGTCATCTCACAGCTAAGCATAAGGCATTGGTAAGAAGAGCTACAGTTCTTAGTCCCAAGGAAGAAGTGTTCATAACTCCTTCCTGGTTTAGTGTCCTGAGATGTGTAGCCTACCTGGTGACCCATGAGATTTCCTGGAATCTGATGGAGCCAGTCCAATGTTGTGTTCTGTCAGTTGGGCTTTTCATTAGGCCTCCTTGTTGTTTTAGGAGTCCCTGGTGATCTGCCCTCTGCCCCTTCAGCAGAAACCCATTCTGAGAGTCCATTTCCTCGTCTCAGGGCCCTCAGGTAGGCACTCCACATGGAAAACCCCCGTGCATTTCCTCCTTCTAGTAAGCAAGATGCTTTGCATCGAAATCAGCCACTGTCATAGGGGTTTTGATGCATTAACTTTTTGGGCTGTCAACATTCTCAAGTGTGGATTGCAGGTGTCTTCTGGATAGGAGCTTCCAGGCTGGGACTCAGAGAATATCCAGCAGAGCCTCATATTTTTCTTTAGAGAGAGGCAGCTCAGGTGTTGCATCCATTTGCTGCCCTGCACCTTCCAGATATACAGAGCCTGGGGGAGTGCTTCTCCACTCGAACTTCCATCAGCAGTTGATCCAGGAAGAATTCCAGGACGCCCGTGTTGCATCCCTGAGTGAGAGCCTGTTCTTGGCCTTGTCCTTCAGGCTTTGCCCATTGTGGTAGCTGAGGCTCTCTGGAGAAATTGGTTGGGTCACTATAACTCGAGGATTCCTTGGAAACACAGTCCGTGGCAGCCAGTTGCAAGATGGTTTCCTGGACAAACTCGTGCTCCTTGCCACCAGAATTTCCATCAAGATGCACAGGGAATGGCCTGCCACCCTCCACTTGGTCTTCTTCCAGCAGTTAATCAAGGAGGAGTTCCAGAGGTCCTGCCTCGTATGCTTGAGTCGCTGTCTGTGATTGGCCTCGTCCTTCGGGCAGTGCCATTTGGGGTTGCTGGGACTCTTTGTGGAAGTAGGGCTGGTCGCTGGAGCTCTAGTTCTCCATGCCCACACCTCCTGAGATAGCCATCGATAACAGGTTGTCCTGTGCTGCTTCATCCCTGCCACTGAGACCTCCAGTTGCCACATCCTGCACTTGTGAAGCAGGCACATCTTGATCTGGAGCGCGGGCTTGCCGCGCTCTTCTGTTCTGAAATCATATGTGGATCGTGTACTCAGACAAACCTGTCCTCTGGCCCAGCTGCTCCCTGGTAGCAAAGCCTGGCAACGGATTCCTCTCAAAGGCTTGCACTAGGATACTGCGCTGTTGCAAGGTGAGTCGAGTGCGAGGCCTCTGCTGTCCGAGGGCATGCTGCTACCTTGTGACCTGGAGCCAAACCCTTCCTCGAGCTGTTGGGAGGCTAGCGGAATGGAGCCTCTGCTGGACCGCTTTGGGCCGTGCCTCACCTCTCCAGTGCGACTCCTTCGGTTCTGAAACCACACTCGGATGCGGGACGAAGGGAGCTGTATTTGCCTGGCCAGTTCCTGCCTGTCCCAGAGCTCGGGTATTGGTTCTTGCCTAAAGCTGATAGCAGGGCCTTCTTTTGCCAGGCCTGCCAAACCGTCTTCCTGCGCCGGGATTCCCCCAGCATACAGCTGTTATCCACATTGCTTCCAGCTTCCATGCTCCTAAGGATTCGATGCCAGGAGACCTAAAGCTGGAGAATATAGTCAGGACCGCTCCAGATCAAGCGCAAGCTTCTGCAAATGCCACCCTTAGAGCTGGGACCCCTGCCCGTAAATACCTTTGCCTCAGCACCCGAAGATCTGCCCACTCAAAAGGAGCCGTGGGCTACAGTCGTACTCCAGACCCTTGAATCAAGGTCATGCCACGACCCCTTACACCTGCCACGCCTCCCACCTGAGAACAGGAGACCCGGAACAAGACCTCAAGAAACCTATCAGACTCAGCAAAGTCTCTCCCAAAGTCTCGCAGTCCCTTGCATGCCATTCTGGACACAGAACAAGGAAGCACAAAAAATGTCCTAGGAATCAACCATCCAGCAGACAGATCGTCCAAGGAGGGAGCACCATAGGTCCTTCCTGGCTTTGGGCAGAGTATTCAGGAAATCGTGGAGGTGGTAAGCAGGCTTCAGAAGAGGAAGGCAGAGTGAAGTGTGCCTTAGGTGATATCACTAACGAAGTGGAATCCGTGCTGATCTCATCCCATCTGGATCCACACAGGTTGGAAAGAGAAGACCCCCCAACTGAGGATCCCAACCACTTGTCCTGAGACCCAAGGACATCACTTCCAGGAGTCATGCAAGTCATGGCACTTCTTTCATGCTTGTAGGGCTAGCTGGTAGTTGGGAGCAACAGAACTCTATTAAACCGAGGGAAGAATATAGCACATGCAGAAAGAAAGTCTTTTACATAGGCAAATAGACCAAAAACCACAATAGTTCATGTAGAGATTCGAAAACGCACATTCATGCATTTCCTGTCAGAAGAGTTGAGCCAGATTTTCAGGAATTCTCACAATTAACATGGTCCATGCAAAAACAGGCACAAACACACACAGACACACAGACACACACACACACACACACACACGCAAACACACACACATACCCATACAAATAACACAAATAGAAATACCACACACACAAAAAAGCACACACACAGACACACACACACACACACACATACCCATACAAATAACACAAATAGAAATACAACACACACAACAAAGCACACACACAGACACACACAAACATACACACATACACACACAAATAACACAAATACAAATAAAACACACAACACAAGCGCACACACAGGCACTCACACACAAACATGCAAACACACACACATATAACACAAATACAAAAAACACACACACCTACACACACACACAAACACACACACTAACACATACACACACACAAGCATACACAAAAACCCGGCCAGCAAGTCTGACCTGTGAATGTGGAACAAAAGAACGAAAACCTGTGTTGAAAGAATTGTATAAGCCCTATGCTCCTTGAGGAAATGTGGCTGCATGCACCCAAGTCCAACTGCCTACCTCTAGGCAATTGCAGTCTTCAGGTGGGTTCAGAGGGACCTCACATTAGGGAATGCAGGGCCGTGCTAGGCTTGGGAAACTCAAGGTTAAAAGACGGATACGGGAGATTGTGGGAAACACCTCACTGTGGGAGGAGGAAGGTATTCGGCTTGTCTGATTGAATCAATGTCAATCCTGGAATGAATTGTTCTCGATACTTTGGTTGCACTCCATTTCCAGGATGATGTTTATTTACAGATTTGTGGCCTTACACACATTCTTCTTTAAGTTGACATTTTCCCCGCTTGTTTGCTTTAGCAAACACTGCCATGTCTGCATTGAACACTGATCAGCTTTCCTTGTTATTTCCCTTTCAGACCTCTCATCCCGCCTCACTGCCTTCAGAAGTCTCACCACCCTTTCAATTGGAAAGCTCATGCCTAAACCAAACAGCCTTTTAACCACCCATACAAACACACAAGCAAACAAGTAAGCAAGCAAACAAACCAACAATGCAAATCTTTATTGAATACAATGGTAAGTAGAACAGTGCAAGACAAAACAAAACAAAAGTAAACTAAACAAATGTGCCAGGAGTACATATAGAATGGGTGGATTGTTAGTCATCTCACAGCTAAGCATAAGGCATTGGTAAGAAGAGCAACAGTTCTTAGTCCCAAGGAAGAAGTCTTCATAACTCCTTCCTGGTATAGTGTCCTGAGATGTGTAGCCTATACCTGGTGACCCATGAGATTTCCTGGAATCTAATGGAGCCAGTCCAATGTTGTGTTCTGTCAGTTGGGCTTTTCATTAGGCCTCCTTGTTGTTTTAGGAGTCCCTGGTGATCTTGCCCTCTGCCCCTTCAGAAAATTCGCATCCTGAGAGCCCATTTCCTCGTCTCAAAGCCCTCAGGTAGGCACTCCACATGGAAAACCCACGTGCATTTCCTCCTTCTAGTAAGCAAGATGCTTTGCATCGAAATCAGCCACTGTAATAGGGGTTTTGATGCATATACTTTTTGGGCTGTCTACATTCTCAAGTGTGGACTGCAGGTGTATTCTGGATAGGAGCTTCCAGGCTAGGAATCGAGAATATCCAGCAGAGCCTCATATTCTTCTTGAGAGAGAGGCAGCTCAGTTGTTGCATCCATTTGCTGCCCTGCACCTTCCAGATGTACAGGGCCTGGGGAGTGCCTCTCCACTCAAACGTCCATCAGCAGTTGAACTAGGAAGTGTTCCGGGTGGCCCGTGTTGCATCCCTGAGTGAGAGCCTGTGCTTGGCCTTGTCCTTCAGGCTGTGCCCATAGTGGTAGCTGAGACTCTCTGGAGAAACTGGTTGGGTCCCTATAACTCGAGGATTCCTTGGAAACACAGTCCGTGGCAGCCAGTTGCAAGATGGTTTCCTGGACACCCTCGTGCTCCTTGCCACCAGAATTTCCATCCAGATCCACAGGGAATGGCCTGTCACCCTCCACTTGGTCTCCTTCCAGCAGTTCATCAAGGAGGAGTTCCAGAGGTCCTGCCTCGTATGCTTGAGTCGCTGTCTGTGATTGGCCTCGTCCTTCGGACAGTGCCAATTGGGGTTGCTGGGACTCTTTGTGGAAGTGGGGCTGGTCGCTGGAGCTCGAGTTCTCCATGCCCACACCTCCTGCAGCAGCCATCGATAACAGGTTGTCCTGTGCTGTTATCCCTGCCACTGAGACCTCCAGTTGCCACATCCTGCACTTGTGAAGCAGGCACATCTTGATCTGGAGCGCGGGCTTGCCCCGCTCTTCTGTTCTGAAACCATTTGTGGATCTTGTCCTCAGAAAAACCTGTCCTCTGGCCCAGCTGCTCCCTGGTAGCAAAGCCTGGCAACGGGTTCCTCTCAAAGGCTTGCACTAGGATCCTGCGCTGTTGCAAGTTGAGACGAGTGCGAGGCCTTCTGATGTCCGAGGGCATGCTGCTACCTTGTGACCTGGAGCCAAACCCTTCCTCGAGCTGTTGGGAGGCTAGCGGAATGCAGGCTCTGCTGGACCGCATTGGGCCGTGCCTCACCTCTCCAGTGCGACTTCTTCAGTTCTGAAACCACACTCGGTCGCGGGACGCAGGGAGCAATATTTGCCTGGCCAGTTCCTGCCTGTCCCAGAAGCTCGTGTATTGGTTCTTGCTGACAGCTAATAGCAGGGCCTTCTTTTGCCAGGCCTGCCAAACCGTCTTCCTGCGCCGGGATTCCCGCAGCACACAGCTGCTATCCACATTGCTTCCAGCTTCCATGCTCCTAAGGATTCGATGCCAGGAATCCTCAAGCTGGAGAATATAGTCAGGACCGCTCCAGAGCAAGCTCAAGCTTCAGCAAATGCCAGCCGTAGGGCTGGGTCCCCTGCCCATAAATACCTCTGCCTCTGCTCCCGGAGCTCTTCCCACTCGAAAGCGCGGTGGGCTACAGTCGTACTGCAGACCCTTGAATCAAGGTCATGCCACGATGCTTTACACCTGCCACGCCTCCCACCTGAGAATAGGAGACCCGGAACAAGACCTCAAGAAACCTATCAGACTCAGCAAAGTATCTCCCAAAGTCTCGCAGTCCCTTGCATGCCATTCTGGACACAGAACAAGGAAGCACAAAAAACGTCCTAGGAATCAACAATCCAGCAGACAGATCGTCCAAGGACGGAGCACCATAGGTCCTTCCTGGCTTTGGGCAGAGTATCCAGGAAATCGTGGAGGTGGTAAGCCGGCTTCAGAAGAGGAAGGCAGAGTGGACTGTGCCTTAGGTGGTATCACTAGCCAAGTGGAATCCGTGCTGATCTCATCCCATCTGGATCCACACAGGTTGGAAAGAGAAGACCCCCCAACTGAGGATCCCAACCACTTGGCCTGAGACCCAAGGACATCACTTCCAGGGGTCATGCATGTCATGGCACTTCTTTTCTGCTTGTAGTGCAAGGTGGTAGTTGGGAGCAACAGAACTCTCTTAAACCTAGAGACGAGAATAGCACATGCAGAAAGAAAGTCTTTTACATAGGCAAATAGGCCAAAACCCACAATAGTTCATGTAGAGATTCGGGACTGTGCATTTATGCATTTCCTGTCAGAATAGTTGGGCCAGATTTTCAGGAATTCTCACAATTAACATGTTCCATGCAAACACAGGCTCAAACACGCACACGCACACACACACACATACACACACACAAGCAAACACACACACATTCACATACAAATAACACAAATAGAAATAGCACACACACAACGAAGCACACACACACACGCACACACAAACACACACACATACACACACACAAATAACACAAATACAAATAACACACACACAACACAAGCAAACACACAGACACTCACACACTCACATGCAAACACACACCACACATATAACACAAATACAAATAACACACACACATACACACACACACACATACACACACACACACACACACAAGCATACACAAAAAACCGGCCAGCAAGTCTGACCTGTGAATGTGGAACAAAAGACCCAAAACTTGTGCTGAAAGAACTGTATAAGCCCTATGCTCCTTGAGGAAATGTGGCTGCATGCACCCAAAGCCAACTGCCTACCTCTAGGCAATTGCAGTCTTCATGTGGGTTCAGTGGGACCTCACATTAGGGAATGCAGGGCCGTGCTAGGCTTGGGAAACTCAAGGTTAAAAGACAGATAGGGGAGAGTGTGGGAAATACCTAACTGTGGGAGGAGGAAGGTATTCGGCTTATCTGATTGAATCAGTGTCAATCCTGGAATGAATTGTTCACGATACTTTGGTTGCACTCCATTTCCAGGATGATGTTTATTTACAGTTTTGTGGCCTTACACACATTCTTCTTTAAGTTGACATTTTCCCTGCTTGTTTGCTTTAAAAACAAGCCATGTCTGCATTGAACACTAATCAGCTTTCCTTGTTATTTCCCTTTCAGACCTCTCATCCCGCCTCACTGCCTTCCAAGTCTTACCACCGTTTGAATGGGAAAGCTCATGCCTAAACCAAACAGCCAATTCAACCACCTTTACAAACACACAAGCAAGGAAGCAAGCAAACAAACAAACAAACAATGCAAATCTTTATTGAACGCAATGGGAAGTAGAACAAAGCAAGAAAAAGTAAAACAAAAGTAAACTAAACAAATGTGCTAGGAGTACATATAGAATGGGTGGTTTGTTAGTCATCTCACAGCTAGCATAAGGCACTGGTAAGAAGAGCAGCAGTTCTTAGTCCCAAGTTAGAAGTCTTCATAACTCCTTCCTGGTTTAGTGTCCTGAGATGTGTAGCCTATACCTGGTGACCCATGAGATTTCCTGGACTCTGATGGAGCCAGTCCAATGGTGTGTTCTGTCAGTTGGGCTTTTCATTAGGCCTCCTTGTTGTTTTAGGAGTCCCTGGTGATCTTGCCCTCTGCCCCTTCAGTAGAATCCCATTCTCAGAGCTCATTTCCTCGTCTCAGGACCCTCACTAAGGCACTCCACATGGAAAACCCACGTGCATTTCCTCCTTCTAATAAGCAAGATGCCTTCCATCGAAAGCAGCCACTGTAATAGGGGTTTTGATGCATATACTTTTTGGGTTGTCTTCATTCTCATGTAGATTGCGGGTGTCTTCTGGATAGGAGCTTCCAGGCTGGGACTCAGAGAATATCCAGCAGAGCCTCATATTCTTCTTGAGAGAGAGGCAGCTCAGGTGTTGCATCCATTTGCTTCCCTCCACCTTCCAGACGTACAGGGCCTGGGGAGAGCGTCTCCACTCGAACTTCCATCAGCAGTTGATCCAGGAAGAGTTCAAGAGGTCCCGTGTTGCATCCCTGAGTGAGAGCCTGTTCTTGGCCTTGTCCTTCAGGCTGTGCCCATTGTGGTAGCTGAGACTCTCTGGAGAAATTGGTTGGGTCGCTATAACTCGAGGATTCCTTGGAAACACAGTCTGTGGCAGCCAGTTGCAAGATGGTTTCCTGGACACCCACGTGCTCCTTGCCACGAGAATTTCCATCCAGATCCACAGGGAATGGCCTGTCACCCTCCACTTGGTCTTATTCCAGCAGTTTATCAAGGAGGAGTTCCAGAGGTCCTGCCTCGTATGCTTGAGTGGCTGTCTGTGATTGGCCTCGTCCTTAGGGCAGTGCCACTTGGGGATGATGAGACTTTTTGTGGAAGTGGGGCTGGTCGCTGGAGCTGGAGTTCTCCATGCCCACACCTCCTGCAGCAGCCATCGGTAACAGGTTGTCCTGTACTGCCTCATCCCTGCCACTGAGTCCTCCAGTTGCCACAATCTCCACTTGTGAAGGAGGCACATCTTGATCCGGAGCGAGGGCTAGCCTCGATCTTCTGTTCTGAAACCATATGTGGATCGTGTCCTCAGACAAACCTGTCCTCTGGCCCTGCTGCTCCCTGGTAGCAAAGCCTGGCAACGGATTCCTCTCAAAGGCTTGCACTAGAATCCTGAGCTGTTGCAAGTTGAGTCGAGTGCGAGGCCTTCTGCTGTCCGAGGGCATGCTGCTACCCTGTGACCTGGAGCCAAACACTTCCTCGAGCTGTTGGGAGGCTAGCGGAATGGAGTCTCTGCTCGACCGCTTTGGGCCGTGCCTCACCTCTCCAGTGCGACTTCTTCGGTTCTGAATCCACACTCGGATGCGGGACGCAGGGAGCTGTATTTGCCTGGCCAGTTCCTGCCTGTCCCAGAAGCTCGGGTATTGGTTCTTGCTGAAAGCTGTTAGCAGGGCCTGATTTTGCCAGGCCTGCCAAACGGTCTTCCTGCGGCGGGATTCCCGCAGCACACAGCTGCTATCCACATTGCTTCCAGCTTCCATGCTCCTAAGGATTCGATGCCAGGAGTCCTCATGCTGGAGAATATAGTCAGGACCGCTCCAGAGCAAGTGCAAGCTTCAGCAAATGCCAGCCGTAGGGCTGGGACCCCTGCCCTTAAATACCTCTTCCTCTGCTCCCGGAGCTCTGCCCACTCGGAAGGAGCTGTGGGCTACAGTCGTCCTCCAGATCCTTGAATCAAGGTCATGCCACGAAGCTCTACTCCTGCAATGCCTCCCACCTGAGAATAGGAGACCCGGAACAAGACCTCAAGAAACCTATCAGACTCAGCAAACTCTCTCTCAAAGTCTCGCAGTCCCTTGCATGCCATTCTGGACACAGAACAAGGAAGCACAAAAAGTGTCCTAGGATTCAAGCATCCAGCAGACAGATGGTCCAAGGACAGAGCACCATAGGTCCTTCCTGGCTTTGGACAGAGTATCCAGGAAATCGTGGAGGTGGTAAGCAGGCTTCAGAAGAGGAAGGCAGAGTGGAGTGTGCCTTAGGTGGTATCACAAGCCAAGTGGAATCCGTGCTGATCTCATCCCATCTGGATCCACACAGGTTGGAAAGAGAAGACCCCCCAACTGAGGATCCCAACCACTTGGCCTGAGACCCAAGGACATCACTTCCAGGGGTCATGCATGTCATGGCACTTCTTTTCTGCTTGTAGTGCAAGGTGGTAGTTGGGAGCAACAGAACTCTCTTAAACCTAGAGACGAGAATAGCACATGCAGAAAGAAAGTCTTTTACATAGGCAAATAGGCCAAAACCCACAATAGTTCATGTAGAGATTCGGGATTGTGCATTTATGCATTTCCTGTCAGAACAGTTGGGCCAGATTTTCAGGAATTCTCACAATTAACATGTTCCATGCAAACACAGGCGCAAACACGCACACGCACACACACACACATACACATACACAAGCAAACACACACATTCACATACAAATAACACAAATAGAAATAGCACACACACAACGAAGCACACACACACACGCACACACAAACACACACACATACACACACAAATAACACAAATACAAATAACACACACACAACACAAGCACACACACAGAGACACTCACACACTGACATGCAAACACACACCACACATATAACACAAATACAAATAACACACACACATACACACACACACATACACACATACACACACACAAGCATACACAAAAACCCGGCCAGCAAGTCTGACCTGTGAATGTGGAACAAAAGACCCAATACTTGTGCTGAAAGAACTGTATAAGCCCTATGCTCCTTGAGGAAATGTGGCTGCATGCACCCAAAGCCAACTGCCTACCTCTAGGCAATTGCAGTCTTCATGTGGGTTCAGTGGGACCTCACATTAGGGAATGCAGGGCCGTGCTAGGCTTGGGAAACTCAAGGTTAAAAGACGGATAGGGGAGAGTGTGGGAAATACCTCACTGTGGGAGGAGGAAGGTATTCGGCTTGTCTGATTGAATCAGTGTCAATCCTGGAATGAATTATTCACGATACTTTGGTTGCACTCCATTTCCAGGATGATGTTTATTTACAGTTTTGTGGCCTTACACACATTCTTCTTTAAGTTGACATTTTCCCTGCTTGTTTGCTTTAAAATCACTGCCATGTCTGCATTGAACACTGATCAGCTTTCCTTGTTATTTCCCTTTCAGACCTCTCATCCCGCCTCACTGCCTTCCAAAGTCTTACCACCGTATGAATGGGAAAGCTCATGCCTAAACCAAACAGCCAATTCAACCACCTTTACAAACACACAAGCAAGGAAGCAAGCAAACAAACAAACAAACAATGCAAATCTTTATTGAACGCAATGGGAAGTAGAACAAAGCAAGAAAAAGTAAAACAAACGTAAACTAAACAAATGTGCTAGGAGTACATATAGAATGGGTGGTTTGTTAGTCATCTCACAGCTAAGCATAAGGCACTGGTAAGAAGAGCAGCAGTTCTTAGTCCCAAGTTAGAAGTCTTCATAACTCCTTCCTGGTTTAGTGTCCTGAGATGTGTAGCCTATACCTGGTGACCCATGAGATTTCCTGGACTCTGATGGAGCCAGTCCAATGGTGTGTTCTGTCAGTTGGGCTTTTCATTAGGCCTCCTTGTTGTTTTAGGAGTCCCTGGTGATCTTGCCCTCTGCCGCTTCAGTAGAATCCCATTCTCAGAGCTCATTTCCTCGTCTCAGGACCCTCACTAAGGCACTCCACATGGAAAACCCACGTGCATTTCCTCCTTCTAATAAGCAATATGCCCACCATCGAAAGCAGCCACTGTAATAGGGGTTTTGATGCATATACTTTTTGGGCTGTCTACATTCTCATGTAGATTGCGGGTGTCTTCTGGATAGGAGCTTCCAGGCTGGGACTCAGAGAATATCCAGCAGAGCCTCATATTCTTCTTGAGAGAGAGGCAGCTCAGGTGTTGCATCCATTTGCTGCCCTCCACCTTCCAGATATACAGGGCCTGGGGAGTGCTTCTCCACTCGAACTTCCATCAGCAGTTGATCCAGGAAGAGTTCAAGAGGTCCCGTGTTGCATCCCTGAGTGAGAGCCTGTTCTTGGCCTTGTCCTTCAGGCTGTGCCCATTGTGGTAGCTGAGACTCTCTGGAGAAATTGGTTGGGTCGCTATAACTCGAGGATTCCTTGGAAATACAGTCTGTGGCAGCCAGTTGCAAGATGGTTTCCTGGGCACCCACGTGCTCCTTGCCACGAGAATTTCCATCCAGATCCACAGGGAATGGCCTGTCACCCTCCACTTGGTCTTATTCCAGCAGTTTATCAAGGAGGAGTTTCAGAGGTCCTGCCTCGTATGCTTGAGTGGCTGTCTGTGATTGGCCTCGTCCTTCGGGCAGTGCCACTTGGGGATGCTGAGACTTTTTGTGGAGGTGGGGCTGGTCGCTGGAGCTCGAGTTCTCCATGCCCACACCTCCTGCAGCAGCAATCGGTAACAGGTTGTCCGGTTCTGCCTCATCCCTGCCACTGAGTCCTCCAGTTGCCACAATCTCCGCTTGTGAAGCAGGCACATCTTGATCTGGAGCGAGGGCTTGCCTCGATCTTCTGTTCTGAAACCATATGTGGATCGTGTACTCAGACAAACCTGTCCTCTGGCCCAGCTGCTCCCTGGTAGCAAAGCCTGGCAACGGATTCCTCTCAAAGGCTTGCACTAGGATACTGCGCTGTTGCAAGGTGAGTCGAGTGCGAGGCCTTCTGCTGTCCGAGGGCATGCTGCTACCTTGTGACCTGGAGCCAAACACTTCCTCGAGCTGTTGGGAGGCTAGCGGAATGGAGCCTCTGCTGGACCGCTTTGCGCCGTGCCTCACCTCTCCAGTGCGACTTCTTCGGTTCTGAAACCACATTCGGATGCGGGACGCAGGGAGCTGTATTTGCCTGGCCAGTTCCTGCCTGTCCCAGAAGTCTTTTACATAGGCACATAGGCGGAAAACCACAATAGTTCATGTAGAGATTCAGGAATGCATATTCATGCATTTCCTGTCAATTTTCAACTCCCAATTCTCGTCAATAGACAGATCATAGAAACAGAAACTAAACAGAGACACAGTACAAGTAACCACAGTTATGAACCAAATGGCCTTAATAGATTCTTATAGAACATTTCATCTTAAAACAAAAGAATATACCTTCTTTTCAGTACCTCATGTTTCCTTCTCCAAAACTGGCCATATAATCAGTCATAAAACCGGCTTCAACAGATACAAGAAGATGGAAATAATCCCATGCATCCTATCAGATCACCATAGACTTCAATAACAGCAAAAATCACATAGAGCACACATACACATGGAAGTTGAACAACTCTTTACTCAATGCTAACGTGGTCAAGGAAGAAATAAAGAAAGAAATTAAAGACTTTTTAGAATGTAATGAAAATGAAGGCACAACATAACCAATCTTATTGGACACAATGAAAGCAGTGCTAAGTGGAAAACTCATAGTTCTGAGTGCTTCGAAAAAGAAACCAGAGAGAACATACACTACTATCTTAACAGCATACCTAAAAGCTCTAGAACCAAAGATGCAAATACATCCAAGAGGAGTAGATCGCAGGATATAATCAAACTCATGGCTGAATTCAACCAAGTAGAAACAAAAAGATCTATACAAAGTTCTTTGTTGATTAACAAAACCAGGAACTGTTTCTTTGAGAAAATCAACAAGATAGGTAAACCCTTAGCCCGTCTAACCAGAGGGCATAGAGTATCTAAACTAGAGAAATTAGAAATGAAAAGGGAGACATACCAACAGATTCTGAGAAAATTAGTGCAAAAGCCTATATTCAGCAAAACTGGAAAATCTGGAAGAAATGGACAATTTTCTAGACAGATACCAGATTTCCAAGTTAAATCAGGATCAGATAAACCATCTAAACAGCCGCATAACTCCTAAAGAAATAGAAGCTGTTCTTAAAAGTCTCCCAAACAACAAAAGCACAGTAACAGATCAGTTTAGTGAAGAATTATATTAGACCTTCGTAGAAGACCTAGTACTAATAGTGTCCAAAGTTTTTCACAAAGTAGAAACAGAAGAAACACTACCAAATTCCTCCTATAAAGTCACAATTCAGCTTGTACCAGACCATACAAAAAAGAGAACTTCAGGCCATTGTGCCAAAAGCAAACTACAGATTCGTTGCAATCTCCATCAAAATTCCAATTCTTCATGGCGTGAGAGCAATTTGCAAATTCATATGGAATAACACAAAAGCCAGGAGAGTGAAAACTATCCTCAAAAATAAAAGAACTTCTGGTGGAATCACTATCCCTGACCTCAAGCATTATTGCAGAGCAATAGTGATAAAACCGGTATGGCAACGGTACAGAGACAGGCAGGAAGATCAATTGGATAAAATTGTAGACCCAGAAATGAATCCGCACACCTATGGTCACTTGATCTTCGAGCTAAAACCATCTAGTGGAAAAAAGATAGCATTTTCAAGTAATGGAGCTGGTTCAACTGGAGGTCTGCAGGTAGAAGAATGCAAATGGATCCACTCTTGATATTTTTTTTGGAGCTGGGGACCGAACCCAGGGCCTTGTGCTTGCTAGGCAAGCGCTCTACCACTGAGCTAAATCCCCAACCCTTGGATCCATTCTTATTGCCTCATACAAGTGCAAGTGCAAGTGGATCAAGGACATTCACATAAAACCAGATACAGTGATACTAGTAAAAGAGAAAGTGGGGGAAAAGCCTAAAACACATGGGCACAGGGGAAGTTTTCCTGAAGAGAACATGAATGGCTTAAGGTCAAGAATTGACAAATATGTCCCCCTAAAATTACAAAGTTTCTGGAAGGCAAAGGACACTGGCATTAGGACAAAATGGCAACCAGAAGATTGAGAAAAGATCTTTACCCATGCTACACCAATAGAGGGCTAATATCCAATATGTACATAGAACTCAAGAAGTTAGACTCCAGAAAATCACATAACCCTATTAAAAATGAGGTACCGAACTGAACAAAGAATTCTCAGCTGAGGAATATCAAATGACTGAGAAGCACCTAAGGAAATGCTCAACATCCTTAGTCAAAAGTGAAATGCAAATCAAAACAACCCCGAGATTACACCTCATGTAAGTCAGAATGACTAAGATAAAAACTCAGGTGACAACAGATGCTGGCGAGGATGTGAAGAAAGAGGAATACTCCTCCATTGTTGGTGGGATTACAACCTGGTACAACCACTCTGGAAGTCAGTCTGGAGGTTCCTCAGAAAACTCAACATCGTAGTACCTGAGTAACCAGCTATTTCACTCCTGGGCATATAACCAAGATATGCTCCAACATATAACAAGGTCACATGTTCCACTATGTTCATAGCAGCCTTATTTATAATAGCCAGAACCTGGAAAGAACCCAGATGCCCTTCAACAAAGGAATTAATACAGAAAATGTGATATATCTACATAATGGAGTACTATTCAGCTATTAAAAACAATGACTTCATGAGATTTTTAGGTAAATGGATAGAACTAGAAAATATACTGAGTGAGGTAATCCAATCACAAAGACACATGGAATGCACTCACTGATAAATAGATATTAGTTCAAAACCTCAAATTACCCAAGATACAATCCCCAGACCACATCAAGCACAAGAAGAAGGATTACCAATGTTTTGATTCTTCAGTCCTTCTTAAAAGGGGGAATAAAATATTTGTAGGAGGAGATATGGGACAAAGTTTGGACTAGAGACCAAAGGAATGGCCCTTCAGAGCCTGCTCCACCTGGGATTCCAACACATATACATACAGCCACCAAACTCAGAAAATATTGTTGATGCCAAGAAATGCATGCTGAAAGGAGCCTGATATAGCTGTCTCCTGAGAGGCTCTACGAGAGCATGACAAATACAGGGGCGAATGTTCACAGCCAATCATTAAACTGAGAATGGGGTCCCTATTGGAGGAGTTACAGAAAGGATTGAAGGAGCTGAAAGGGTTTGCAATGCCATAAGTTCAACAATACCAACCAACCAGAGATCCCAGGGCCTAAACCACCATCCAAAGTGTACACAAGAATAGATCCATGGCTCCAGCATATGTAGTAGATGATGATCTTGTTGGGCACCAAGGGGAGGAGAAGCCCTTGGTCCTGCTAAGGCTGGACACTCCCCCACCCCCAGTGTAGGGGAATGTCAGGGCAGACAGTTCTGTTCTGCATGTTCCTTAGGCATGGTGCCTCTCCTTTCTGTCCTCTCCCTCATGTTCCCAAACCAAGGAACCCTAAATCTTGCCACTCTCTTTCCTCCCCAGCTATTGGCTGTTGGCATCTTTATTTATGAATCAGAATTTGCAGGTTCCCATATAGCAGACCCTCTTGTGAAAAATAATTTGTTAGATCCAATTGCATTAGAAAACAAGCAGCTTCTTTTTGTCCAATTAAAAAGGCTCTTTACTCTCATATATACATTGAACACAGTTATAATAATTATACAAATTGTAAGGTATGATAGAACTTATAACATCTAATTCATGATGTTTGACAATTTAAATAAAATGTTCATCATCTATTCTAACCTAAAGAGTTTATAATTTTGTACCTCAGTTATGTTTAATTTTTAACTTACATTACCATCCTTTCAAATCTGGAACACCTTCCTTAATTTTAAACAGCTTAAGTTAAATTATGAGATTACAATTAGTCTTAAACCCCATCAAAGATCTGAGAGAATTAAATATTGCTTGAAAATGTAGGGAGTACAAAAACAAAGCTTGCAAAACTTGTACAGTTTGTAGAGATAGCTGACTTCCTGGAGAGTTCCCAATATTCCTGATACCGTTGAAGCATCTGTCTTCAACCTCTGGCCCATAATGATCTGACATACCTTAAGAGAAGCAGGAATTCTGAAGGACTAGATGACCCTGTATTGGCAGAGCTTAGCATGTATCCTTTAGTTTTTTTCTAAAACAGTATTTTGTCCAAAGATGAAATTAGGGTATTTCTTACCCAGTGGCTTGCTTCCACAATTTAAACAACTCCACCTGGAGGTAATGTTACTCAATATCTTCTTTGAAGTGGGATGGGGGTACTGGCAGGAGGAGACATATCTCCTAATCAACAGATATGTTAATAATAAAATGTTTTTAAAAGTCATATTTTGTGGCTCTCTGATGTTTTTGAAGACTGTCCGTAGATATATAGTATAACTAAATTGTTAAATATTGATTATTCTTAGCTATTTACTATATGAATAATCTTGAAAACATTTTATTGTAATTAATTCAGATTCTAATATGATCATGAGTTTATTATCTGAACATTAGCTTTATTTAATTATTCCAAATAGTTTTTAATAGCAGCTATTAGAAGGACTGGGTATAAGCTTTGTATTCTTTTTTTTTAAATTTATTTAATACTTAATAATAATTCTTTGGTTTCCGGGCAAACATACCCTCCCCCTCCCCTTCCTTATGGGTGTTCCCCTCCCAACCCTCCCCCCATTGCCACCCTCCCCCCAACAGTGTAGTTCACTGGGGGTTCAATCTTAGCAGGACCCAGAGCTTCCCCTTCCACTGGTGCTCATACTAGGATATTCATTGCTACCTATGAGGTCAGAGTCCAGGGTCAGTCCATGTATAGTCTTTAGGTAGTGGCTTAGTCCCTGGAAGCTCTGGTTGCTTGGCATTGTTGTACATATGGGGTCTCGAGCCCCTTCAACCTCTTCCAGTTCTTTCTCTGATTCCTTCAACGGGGGTCCTATTCTCAGTTCAGTGGTTT
The DNA here is from genome assembly GCF_021556685.1 of Rattus norvegicus. Classification (NCBI taxonomy): domain Eukaryota; kingdom Metazoa; phylum Chordata; class Mammalia; order Rodentia; family Muridae; genus Rattus; species Rattus norvegicus. The sequence goes on from NC_141553.1 coordinate 38,841,986, forward strand.
GCTGCTGGCATTCGCCTCTGTATTTGCTGTATTCTGGCTGTGTCTCTCAGGAGCGATCTACATCCGGCTCCTGTCGGTCTGCACTTCTTTGCTTCATCCATATTGTCTAATTGGGTGGCTGTATATGTATGGGCCACATGTGGGGCAGGCTCTGAATGGGTGTTCCTTCAGTCTCTGTTTTAATCTTTGCCTCTCACTTCCCTGCCAAGGGTATTCTTGTTCCCCTTTTAGAGAAGGAGTGAAGCATTCACATTTTGATTATCCGTCTTGAGTTCCATTTGTTCTAGGCATCTAGGGTAATTCAAGCATTTGGGCTAATAGCCACTTATCAGTGAGTGCATACCATGTATGTCTTTCTGTGATTGGGTTAGCTCACTCAGGATGATATTTCTAGTTCCAACCATTTGCCTACGAATTTCATAAAGCCGTTGTTTTTGATAGCTGAGTAATATTCCATTGTGTAGATGTACCACATTTTCTGTATCCATTCCTCTGTTGAAGGGCATCTGGGTTCTTTCCAGCTTCTGGCTATTATAAATAAGGCTGCAATGAACATAGTGGAGCACGTGTCTTTTTTATATGTTGGGGCATCTTTTGGGTATATGCCGAAGAGAGGTATAGCTGGATCCTCAGGCAGTTCAATGTCAAATTCTCTGAGGAACCTCCAGACTGATTTCCAGAATGGTTGTACCAGTCTGCAATCCCACCAACAATGGAGGAGTGTTCCTCTTTCTCCAAATCCTCGCCAGCATCTGCTGTCACCTGAGTTTTTCATCTTAGCCATTCTCACTGGTGTGAGGTGAAATCTCAGGGTTGTTTTGATTTGCATTTCCCTTATGACTAAAGATGTTCAACATTTCTTTAGGTGTTTCTCAGCCATTCGGCATTCCTCAGCTGTGAACTGTTTGTTTAGCCCTGAACCCCATTTTTTAATAGGGTTATTTGTCTCCCTGCGGTCTAACTTCTTGAGTTCTTTGTATATTTTGGATATAAGGCCTCTATCTGTTGTAGGATTGGTAAAGATCTTTTCCCAATCTGTTGGTTGCCGTTTTGTCCTAACCACAGTGTCCTTTGCCTTACAGAAGCTTTGCAGTTTTATGAGATCCCATTTGTCGATTCTTGATCTTAGAGCATAAGCCATTGGTGTTTTGTTCAGGAAATTTTTTCCAGTGCCCATGTGTTCCAGATGCTTCCCTAGTTTTTCTTCTATTAGTTTGAGTGTGTCTGGTTTGATGTGGAGGTCCTTGATCCACTTGGACTTAAGCTTTGTACAGGGTGATAAGCATGGATCGATCTGCATTCTTCTACATGTTGACCTCCAGTTGAACCAGCACCATTTGCTGAAAATGCTATCTTTTTTCCATTGGATGGTTTTGGCTCCTTTGTCAAAAATCAAGTGACCATAGGTGTGTGGGTTCATTTCTGGGTCTTCAATTCTATTCCATTGGTCTATCTGTCTGTCTCTGTACCAATACCATGCAGTTTTTATCACTATTGCTCTGTAATACTGCTTGAGTTCAGGGATAGTGATTCCCCCTGAAGTCCTTTTATTGTTGAGGATAGTTTTAGCTCTCCTGGGTTTTTTGTTATTCCAGATGAATTTGCAAATTGTTCTGTCTAACTCTTTGAAGAATTGGATTGGTATTTTGATGGGGATTGCATTGAATCTGTACATCGCTTTTGGTAAAATGGCCATTTTTACTATATTAATCCTGCCAATCCATGAGCATGGGAGATCTTTCCATCTTCTGAGGTCTTCTTCAATTTCTTTCTTCAGTGTCTTGAAGTTCTTATTATACAGATCTTTTACTTGCTTGGTTAAAGTCACACCGAGGTACTTTATATTATTTGGGTCTATTATGAAGGGTGTCATTTCCTAATTTCTTTCTCGGCTTGTTTCTCTTTTGTGTAGAGGAAGGCTACTGATTTATTTGAGTTAATTTTATACCCAGGCACTTTGCTGAAGTTGTTTATCAGCTTTTGTAGTTCTCTTGTGGAACTTTTGGGATCACTTAAATAAACTATCTTATCATCTGCAAATAGTGATATTTTGACTTCTTCTTTTCTGATATGTATCCCCTTGACCTCCTTTTGTTGTCTGATTGCTCTGGCTAGAACTTCAAGAACTATATTGAATAAGTAGGGAGAGAGTGGGCAGCCTTGTCTAGTCCCCGATTTTAGTGGGATTGCTTCAAGTTTCTCTCCATTTAGTTTAATGTTAGCAACTGGTTTGTTGTATATGGCTTTTACTATGTTTAGGTATGGGCCTTGAATTCCTGTTCTTTCCAGGACTTTTATCATGAAGGGGTGTTGAATTTTGTCAAATGTTTTCTCAGCATCTAATGAAATGATCATGTGGTTTTGTTCTTTCAGTTTGTTTATATAATGGATCACGTTGATGGTTTTCCGTATATTAAACCATCCCTGCATGCCTGGGATGAAGCCTACTTGATCATGGTGGATGATTGTTTTGATGTGCTCTTGGATTCGGTTTGCCAGAATTTTATTGAGTATTTTTGCGTCGATATTCATAAGGGAAATTGGCCTGAAGTTCTCTTTCTTTGTTGGGTGTTTGTGTGGTTTAGGTATAAGAGTAATTGTGGCTTCATAGAAGGAATTCGGGAGTGATCCATCTGTTTCAATTTTGTGGAATAGTTTGGATAATATTGGTATGAGGTCTTCTATGAAGGTTTGATAGAATTCTGCACTAAACCCGTCTGGACCTGGGCTCTTTTTGGTTGGGAGACCTTTAATGACTGCTTCTATTTCCTTAGGAGTTATGGGGTTGTTTAACTGGTTTATCTGTTCCTGATTTAACTTCGGTACCTGGTATCTGTCTAGGAAATTGTCCATTTCCTGTAGATTTTCAAGTTTTGTTGAATATAGGCTTTTATAGTAAGATCTGAAGATTTTTTGAATTTCCTCTGAATCTGTAGTTATGTCTTTCTTTTCATTTCTGATTTTGTTAATTTGGACACACTCTCTGGGTCCTCTCGTTAGTCTGGCTAAGGGTTTATCTATCTTGTTGATTTTCTCAAAGAACCAACTTTTGGTTCTGTTGATTCTTTCTATGGTCCTTTTTGTTTCTACTTGGTTGATTTCAGCTCTGAGTTTGATTATTTCCTGCCTTCTACTCCTCCTGGGTGTATTTGCTTCTTTTTGCTCTAGAGCTTTTAGGTGTGCTGTCAAGCAGCTGACATATGCTCTTTCCTGTTTCTTTTTGCAGGCACACAGCGCTATGAGTTTTCCTCTTAGCACAGCTTTCATTGTGTCCCATAAGTTTGGGTATGTTGTACCTTCATTTTCATTAAATTCTAAAAAGTTTTTAATTTCTTTCTTTATTTCTTCCTTGACTAGGTTATCATTGAGTAGAGCATTGTTCAATTTCCACGTATATGTGGGCATTCTTCCCTTATTGTTATTGAAGACCAGTTTTAGGCCGTGGTGGTCTGATAGCATGCATGGGATTATTTCTATCTTTCTGTACCTGTTTAGGCCCGTTTTTTGACCAATTATATGGTCAATTTTGGAGAAAGTACCATGAGGAGCTGAGAAGAAGGTATATTCTTTTGCTTTAGGATAGAATGTTCTATAAATATCCGTTAAGTCCATTTGGCACATGACTTCTCTTAGTCTGTCTACGTCTCTGTGTAATTTCTGTTTCCATGATCTGTCCATTGATGAGAGTGGGGTGTTGAAATCTCCCACTATTATTGTGTGAGGTGCAATGTGTGTTTTGAGCTTTAGTAAGGTTTCTTTTACGTATTTAGTTGCCCTTGTATTTGGGGCATAGATATTTAGGATTGAGAGTTCATCTTGGTGGATTTTATCTTTGATCAATATGAAGTGTCCTTCCTTATTTTTTTTTGATGACTTTTTTTTTCAAAGCTTTGGACCACAATCAAACACAGCATCCTTTTCAACAGAAGCAGAAGCTCATCTGAATATGCTCAAGGATGCTGACATCAACATTTAATCATCTCCTCACTCATCCAGGAAGAAGGGGAGATCAGTTACTACTGTACTTTATTGTGTTCAACCAAATCACCATGTTACAAAAATAGCAAGCTGCCATAATAAAAAATAAGGCTCCTCTATCCAGAACCAGAGAGCATCATTTTACTTTCAAGGCTAGAAATTGCACACTTGTATATAAACCAACCGAAGATGAGGATTGAGAGTTCATTTTGGTGTATTTTTCCTTTGATGAATATGAAGTGTCCTTCTTTATCTTTTTTGATGACTTTTAATTGAATATTGATTTTATTTGATATTAGAATGGCTACTCCAGGGTGCTTCTTCAGACCATTTGCTTGGAAAGTTCTTTTCCAGCCTTTCACTCTGAGGTAGTGTCTGTCTCTGTCTCTGAGGTGTGTTTCCTGTAGGCAGCAGAATGCAGGGTCCTCATTGCGTATCCAGTTTGTTAATCTATGTCTTTTTATTGGAGAGTTGAGGCCATTGATGTTGAGAGATATTAAGGAATAGTGATTATTGCTTCCTGTTATATTCATATTTGGATGTGAGGTTATGTTTGTGTGCTTTTCTTCTCTTTGTTTTGTTGCCAAGATGATTAGTTTCTTGCTTCTTCTAGGGTATAGCTTGCCTCCTTATGTTGGGCTTTACCCTTTATTATCCTTTGTAGTGCTGGATTTGTAGAAAGATATTGTGTAAATTTGGTTTTGTCATGGAATATCTTCGTTTCTCCATCTATGTTAGTTGAGAGTTTTGCAGGATACAGTAACCTGGGCTGGCATTTGTGTTCTCTTAGGGTCTGTATGACATCAGTCCAGGATCTTCTGGCCTTCATAGTTTCTGGCGAGAAGTCTGGTGTGATTCTGATAGGTCTCCCTTTATATGTTACTTGACCTTTTTCCCTTACTGCTTTTAATATTCTTTCTTTATTTTGTGCGTTTGGTGTTTTGACTATTATGTGACGGGAGCTGTTTCTTTTCTGGTCCAATCTATTTGGAGTTCTGTAGGCTTCTTGTATGCCTATGGGTATCTCCTTTTTAGGTTAGGGAAGTTTTCTTCTATGATTTTGTTGAAGATATTTACTGGTCCTTTGAGCTGGGAGTCTTCACTCTCTTCTATACCTATTATCCTTAGGTTTGATCTTCTCATTGAGTCCTGGATTTCCTGTATGTTTTGGACCAGTAGCTTTTTCTGCTTTACATTATCTTTGACAGTTGAGTCAATGATTTCTATGGAATCTTCTGCTCCCGAGATTCTCTCTTCCATCTCTTGTATTCTGTTGGTGAAGCTTGTATCTACAGCTCCTTGTCTTTTCTTTTGATTTTCTGTGTCCAGGGTTGTTTCCATGTGTTCTTTCTTGATTGCTTCTATTTCCATTTTTAATTCCTTCAACTGTTTGATTGTGTTTTCCTGGAATTCTTTCAGGGATTTTTGCGATTCCTCTCTGTAGGCTTCTACTTGTTCTCTAAGGGAGTTCTTTATGTCTTTCTTGAAGTCCTCCAGCATCATGATCAAATATGATTTTGAAACTAGGTCTTGCTTTTCTGGTGTGTTTGGATATTCCGTGTTTGCTTTGGTGGGAGAATTGGACTCCGATGATGCCATGTAGTCCTGGTTTCTGTTGCTTGGGTTCCTGCGCTTGCCTCTCGCCATCAGATTATCTCTAGTGTTACTTTGTTCTGCTATTTCTGACAGTGGCTAGACTGTCCTATAAGCCTGTGTGTCAGGAGTGCTGTAGTCCTGTTTTCCTGTTTTCTTTCAGCCAGTTATGGGGACAGAGTGTTCTGCTTTCGGGCGTGTAGTTTTTCCTCTGTACAGGTCTTCAGCTGTTCCTGTGGGCCTGTGTCTTGAGTTCACCATGCAGGTTTCTTGCAGGGGAAAATTTGGTCCTACCTGTGGTTCCAAGGCTCAAGTTTGCTCGTGGGGTACTGCCTAAGTCCTCCCTGCAGCGGCAGCAACTGGGTAGATCTGTGCTGCTCTTTCCGGGAGCCTCCGTGCACCAGGGTTCCAGATGACGTTTGGTGTTTTTCTCTGGCATCTGGATGTGCACAGAGTGCAGTCTCTTCTGGTTTCCCAGGCGTGTCCGCCTCTCTGAAGCTTCAGCTCTCCCTCCCACGGGATTTGGGTGCAGAGAACTGTTTATCCAGTCTGTTTCCTTCAGGTTTCGGCGGTGTCTCAGGCGCAGGGGTCCTGCCGCTCCCGTGCCCTCCCCTACGGGAACCCAGAGGCCTTATACAGTTTCCTCTTGGTCCAGGGATGTGGACAGGGGTGGGCAGTGTTGGTGGTCTCCTCCGCTCTGCAGCCTCAGGAGTGCCCCTTTTGATGACTTTTAATTGAAAATTGATTTTATTTGTTATTAGAATGGCTACTCCAGCTTGCTTCTTCAGACCATTTGCTTGGAAAGTTCTTTTCCAGCCTTTCACTCTGAGGTAGTGTCTGTCTTTGTCTCTGAGGTGTGTTTCCTGTAGGCAGCAGAATGCAGGGTCCTCATTGCGTATCCAGTTTGTTAATCTATGTCTTTTTATTGTGGAGTTGAGGCCATTGATGTTGAGAGATATTAAGGAATAGTGATTATTGCTTCCTGTTATATTCATATTTGGATGTGAGGTTATGTTTGTGTGCTTTTCTTCTCTTTGTTTTGTTGCCAAGATGATTAGTTTCTTGCTTCTTCTAGGGTATAGCTTGCCTCCTTATGTTGGGCTTTACCCTTTATTATCCTTTGTAGTGCTGGATTTGTAGAAAGATATTGTGTAAATTTGGTTTTGTCATGGAATATCTTGGTTTCTCCATCTATGTTAATTGAGAGTTTTGCAGGATAAAGTAACCTGGGCTGGCATTTGTGTTCTCTTAGGGTCTGTATGACATCAGTCCAGGATCTTCTGGCCTTCATAGTTTCTGGCAAGAAGTCTGGTGTGATTCTGATAGGTCTGCCTTTATATGTTACTTGACCTTTTTCCCTTACTGCTTTTAATATTCTTTCTTTATTTTGTGCGTTTGGTGTTTTGAAAATTATGTGACGGGAGCTGTTTCTTTTCTGGTCCAATCTATTTGGAGTTCTGTAGGCTTCTTGTATGCCTATGGGTATCTCTTTTTTTTAGGGTAGGGAAGTTTTCTTCTATGATTTTGTTGAAGATATTTACTGGTCCTTTGAGCTGGGAGTCTTCACTCTCTTCTATACCTATTATCCTTAGGTTTGATCTTCTCATTGAGTCCTGGATTTCCTGTATGTTTTGGACCAGTACCTTTTTCTGCTTTACATTATCTTTGACAGTTGAGTCAATGATGTCTATGGAATCTTCTGCTCCTGAGATTCTCTCTTCCATCTCTTGTATTCTGTTGGTGAAGCTTGTATCTACAGCTCCTTGTCTCTTCTTTTGGTTTTCTATATCCAGGGTTGTTTCCATGTGTTCTTTCTTGATTGCTTCTATTTCCATTTTTCATTCCTTCAACTGTTTGATTGTGTTTTCCTGGAATTCTTTCAGGGATTTTTGTGTCTCCTCTCTTTGGGCTTCTACTTGTTTATTTATGTTTTCCTGGAATTCTTTCAGGGATTTTTGTGTCTCCTCTCTATGGGCTTCTACTTGTTTATTAATGTTTTCCTGTGTTCCTCTAAGGGAGTTCTTCACATCTTTCTTGAAGTCCTCCAGCATCATGATCAAATATGATTTTGAAACTAGATCTTGCTTTTCTGGTGTGTTTGGATATTCCATGTTTATTTTGGTGGGAGAATTGGGCTCCGATGATGCCATGTAGTCTTGGTTTCTGTTGCTTGGGTACCTGCACTTGCCTCTTGCCATCAGATTATCTCTAGTGTTACTTTGTTGTGCTATTTCTGACAGTGGCTAGACTGTGCTATAAGCCTGTGTGTCAGGAGTGCTGTAGACCTGTTTTCCTGTTTTCTTTCAGCCAGTTATGGGGACAGAGTGTTCTGCTTTCGGGCGTGTAGTTTTTCCTCTGTACAGGTCTTCAGCTGTTCCTGTGGGCCTGTGTCTTGAGTTCACCAGGCAGCTTTCTTGCAGCAGAAAATTTGGTCTTACCTGTGGTCCCGAGGCTCAAGTTCTCTCGTGGGGTGCTGCCCACGGGCTCTCTGCAGCGGCAGCAACCAGGAAGACCTGTGCTGGCCCTTCCAGGAGCTTCAGTGCACCAAGGTTCCAGATGGTCTTTGGCTTTTTCCTCTGGCGTCCGAGATGTGTGTGCAGAGAACAGTCTCTTCTGGTTTCCCAGGCTTGTCTGCCTCTCTGAAGGTTTCACTCTCCCTCACACGGGATTTGGGTGCAGAGAACTGTTTATCCAGTCTCTTTCCTTCAGGTTCCGGCGGTGTCTCAGGCAGCGGTGCTGCCGCTCCTGGGCCCTCCCCCACGGGAGCCCAGAGGCCTTATACAGTTTCCTCTTGGGCCAGGGATGTGGGCAGGGGTGAGCAGTGTTGGTGGTCTCTTCCACTCTGCAGCCTCAGGAGTCCCTCCTTCTCTTTCATTCAGTTATTTATAGATCGTATGTGAAGAAGATGGATTTGAGACTCCTGTTGAAGCTAGGGGAGGAAATAGAATTTATTTATTTCAATATGTTCAGAACCCACAAGAGGATACAACCAGAAAAGTGAAACCATCTAACTTGAGATAGGTAATCATGGAACATGTGAGTAGTAATGTTTTTCAGACTCTTCTAGACACCCCTGCCACTTCCATGTAGAATCTAGGAGTTATCAGTCCTATATTGTCATTTTGGTCGAGATTCCAATGTTACATGCAATGATAGACCTCAAATCTTACCAGCATCCCACCATTCTGCTGTGCAATACATTAGTACACAAGGCTGGGTATAAATCATGGCTGCAAATTTGAAGGACTTTGGGGCAACAATACAGGTGAAAGAGTGAGGCCTCATACCATGCACAATATACAGCTCAAGACTAGAGGGTCTAGAAATATATAACATACAGCAGTGGATAGGGTCTCAGGTAGGTGTACAACAGGACTTGAAATCAAGCAGTATGTTCCAGGCATAAAGAAGGGGATGGAGTGTTTAGGGTGCTAGATAAATAGTAGTGCACAAGGGTATTTTGCAACAAGATTGGAGGGGTCTAATAAAACCTATAGTGGGGGAAGATCCTGATACTGAGATAATTCTATGCAGGATTATCAAAGAGATATTCTGTAGTGTCTTATGAACACAGCAGTGTGTGTTGTGTGACAACTATAGGAGGATGTCTGGTTCCAGGACCACATGACACATAACAATACCAGTTTATGTGGAACAGTGGTGATGATGTCAATGTTATACAGAGCAATGTGTGTGTGTGTGTGTGTGTGTGTGTGTGTGTGTGTGTGTGTGTGTGTGTATAACATGCTGACTTGCCTTAACCTGCAGTGAATGTGAAGTCTGGTGTATTGTAGATAGCAGGGCATTTTAGATTACATCAGTGAATTAATTTAGTGTTGTTTATATCCTGATATCAAGAAGTATATCCAAGCTTGGAAAGCAGTTGAATAGACTGTAGTCTGTGTGAATTTAGCTGTGTTTCTATGGAATATGAGCTGTCAAAGCCTGATAACTAGAAATTCATATGTATTTGAAAATACCCACATAAAATGCTAGGTTTCTCACAGCCATATGCATCCAGCACCTGCAATACTACATTCACTAAGTCATAGGCCCTCCATCACAACAAACCACTGCTAACACATAGTGTTCAGTATAAGCTCCATTTGTCATCTCTGGCACCAATGTGGATATATTACATTGTTCCTTGCTGAACAAATGCATCTCACATCTGTAGAACTTCACATGTAATGGAATGTGGGGGACACACTTAGACTGGACCTTCTAGGTACAGTATTCCCTGCTAGATAAAAGAACATACTGGAAACCACTGGTTGGGACATGTAGACCCAGACGTAAATAGGTGTCAGTTTTTTCTAGTTGTTCTGTGCCTTAGAGATAAAGCTGCAGATACACTGCAATGGGTCAGGTCATGCTAATGTACCTCCTAAAACCAAGTACTCATACAGGTCTAGGTAGCCAATTTCTCTCTGTCTGCCCCAACTCTAGTTAAAGCCACAAACAAATGACTATCAGGTTATCCTATATGTGCTCCTGTATTCAAAGACTTAGATAAACTTCTAGGTATAAGGTACCTTCCACACAGTAAAACACACACACACACACACACACACACACACACACACACACACACACACACAAAGACAACATAGGCATCCCTGGCCTTAGTTCTTCGTACCTACTAGGTAGCCTCTTCTGTCTTACAACAAAAGCCCAAAATGCACATACAATTCTGTGTATAAGATACTGCTACAAGATTTTCCCATCTATCTGAAACCCACATATAAATTATCAATCAGGTGTGAGAACCTTCTAACCCCTTCTTGAATATCATAGCTCTCCAAATTCATACAAGACAAAGGTCAGGTTTTGTTATTTCTTTCCTCCATTTTAAACAAAGCTTCACAGTACGGGCATGGTTCTGTGTTTGTTCCTACACAGTAGCCCATACTCTACATCAAAAAATCTATGATCACATAATAAGCCAGTGTCTAGTCCTACTATGTATCTCCTCAACTACAGTGTACCTCTCACTCACAGATGTGTCTGTTCCAGCTAGGAACATACTTCCCTATTATGGAAGCACATATACAGAAATTCTTATGCAGAAGGAGAGATGCTCTTATTGCAAGCTATCAGGTTGTGCTAGACACAAATTTCCTTGTAAGGACACACATACATACCTAAAGACATGATTACCTTTCTGGTCCTGTTTTGTACAAAGGTTTTCATAGACACACACATACCAACAAACAAACAAGTATACACACATACATATTTACAGGGAGGTATCAGTTACTGCTAGATAGATTCCCATTCAATTAATGTTCCACATTGGCATATAGATGGGGTCTAGGTGTCTATTCCTCTGTATCTAAAAGTCTCATACAATAAATGTCTCTGTCTGCTTCTCTGTAGTGTTTCCTCCATAACAGCCAAAGACACATATAACATATACAGAGTTCAGGTTCAGCTCCTGCTAGTACCCAATTTTCTTACAGGAAATGCCTATATACCATTGCAATCCTAGTTATCCATTCCTGCTTGGTAGTCTCTACTCTACAGCAAAAAAGGTTAAAAATACAAAAAGCAGCGTCCAGTTGTCAAGTCCTGTTAGTTAGCCCCTCTACTATCTGTTCATCCATATTTTATATAAACATCTAATGATCTCTCTCTCTCTCTCTCTCTCTCTCTCTCTCTCTCTCTCTCTCTCACTCTGTGTGTGTGTGTGTGTGTGTGTGTGTGTGTGTATGCAGAAAATATAAAATATTTATGGTGTTTTTCTGTGTAGGTCTCTGCCACCTGAGTTAGTATAACGTTTTCTTCATGTATCCATTTACTGACAACACTGGATCACAAACTAAGAGGTTTAAATGGCTGAGTGTCTGAAAATAGGCTAAGGATTTGCAGTTAGTGGAGCGTTATAGGACCCATTGTCTTGATTAATGATATGGGAGATACCAGCCCACCTTGAGCGGCTCCAACTCTTAAAGTTGGTCCAGAGTTGTATATTTATATGTAAAGCAACCCAGCCATGAATAGAAAGTGAGAAGCCAGCATTTCCTCTATGTTCTCTGCCTTTCCTCCTGCTTAAATCCCTGGCCCAACATCCATTAATGAAGGCATTGATCACCACAGGTAAGACAAATAAAAATAAAATCTTTAAGCCCCCCATTGATTTTTGTTATGATGTACAGATAAGGACAAACAATACCAGTCTCAATTTGGGAATCCTGTGCTCCAACATATGAGTGCTGGTTTACAGCTATATACTATAGCACTACATATATAAATAGAAATCTGAAGATGAAATAGATGTCCTGGTGAAAAATTAAGGTAAGTCAATTTCTTGGGAGAAAAGATTTACAGGGTGAGTATGCTTCTTTATTTCCATGCATTTTTATTTATGTCCTGATGGTTGTTTTCCCTCCCTTTTCTCCTCTCAATCTTACTTCCAAAATCCCTTCTTACCATGCCTACACACATTCTGTTTCTCTCCACAAAAGGCCAGCTTTCCTATATCAACCTGCCATGACAGGTTTCTGGCACTCCAGACAGAGTCACAGGTGAGCTCCTCCTCATAGCATGGATTTAAAGGTGAAGCAGTCAAGGGTTGTTCATTCCCACAATATCTTTACCAACTTTAACCAGCCCATTCTTGTAAGCAAGACAAATTGAGATTGAAGGTTTTATGGCTGGCTTGGTGTTCAATACCTCCACTGCAAATTTTGGCTGGTTACTGGAGATAACCAGTTCAGGGTTTACATACTCATTCCTAAGACTCTTAGACAGAGTTATCCTCATGGATATCTGAGAGTTTCCATTTCCCTAGGATTCAAAATTGTCTCAGAGGTGAGCAAAGCTCCCATTCCAATGGTCTCTTTCAGTACTCTCTCCCTCAGTCCTCCCCACACCTGATCCTTCCTGTTCCCATCCCCAAACCTATACATACGCAGCTCACTTTCCTCATGGACCTGGTCTGTCTATTTTGGTTTCTCTTCTTAGTGAAAATCATGTGTCCCCAGGGGAGTCATCCTTGTTACTTAGGTCCTTTGGGTCTTTGGATAATAATATGGTTATTACTTTAAGGATAATATCCACTTACAAGTGACTAGTACCTTCTTTATTAGTGTTCATTCTTTTGCTGGCAAGTTTCATGTTGGTGTTGTTTTTAACAGTTGACTTATGCATCATTCGGTAAATTTACCATATTCCATTCATCCATCTTTCCATTGAGGGGAAATATAAGTGGTTTCCAGTTTCTGGGTATTATGAATAAAGCTGCTTTGAACAAGGTGAACAAGTGTCCTGATGGTATTGTAGAGTGTTATTTGTGTATATACATAGTAATGGTATACCTGGTCTTGAGGTAAATAAATTCCCAATTTTTTGAGAACATGCCATATTGATTTCCAAAGCGACAAGCACTAACATATATAGGATCCAATTTTTCTTAATATCCATTAGATGGTTTACCAGAGATTATTATCTTATGCGTATTTTGACTCTGTCCTCTTCCTCCAACCATTTTGAATCTTTATGCCCATAAATTTATTGTTTGTTACAAGTGTTCATATTGAAAATTTTGTGAAACCAGTTTCTCCTTATTTTTATTGATATGTGCTATCTCTGACCTTCAAGTTATACCTAATGCCAGATGAACTTTGATTGTTTCAATTCCTCATAGCAGTTGTGACTGCTATTATCCGTAAGTCTATTATCCATAAGTTGCTGACTGCTGGACCATTTGCTTTTAACATCACCTCTTTGATTTATCAGCTTTCTGCACAAGGTAGTGTTTCTACACTTAGGTTATTTATAGGAATACTTTCCCATCTTTTTTTTGCTTCAAAATTAAGTGAAAATTCATTTTTAGATGGAGAGGATGCTTGTTACAATAAAAACTTTGATTTAAATATGGAAATGCTCTCAGGTATATTTATTTCCTTCTATTTTAGAAATTGGTAATTATTTGTATTAATGTATTTGTGATATATCACATATTTAATTGGAGTATGAATTATTGATAAGGCATTTTATTCAAAGCAAAATTATACTATGCCCTCAGTATTGTTTTGAAATGTTTCATGTACTTGAGAATTTGGCAGCTTGCTTTGGATACTTTTGAATTTTTTTTACTAAAAGATGCAGAGATAATATTTGTCTCTGATATAGTTGCATCACAATGAATGCAAAATGGAAGATGCAGCAGTACAAGAGTCTATGTCAGAAAATACACAAATAAAGCAGACACAAATGTTGCAGAATACAAGTGTAGTGGTACAGGTGCACTTGGGTAGATCTTACAAGGCAATGGACTGTCAACATTTTCTGAGTCTACTTGGAAATAAATATGAACTAAATATCATGAAGATGCATCTATGTATGAACACATTCAGGCTTATGTTTCCCCTGTGAGAATGAAGGAATATCTTCCCTGACTGCACCTTTCTTCCCTTAGGAAAGATATAAGGTTCTGACAGATTTGACTGTGAATATCTGCAGTTGAATACTTACATAAAAACTTTAATACATACATTTTAAAATCCATCTTGAAAAAATTGAAGGTATTTAAATCACTCTTTTAGCAATGTCTTCCAATCCATTTGCGGTGTTTCTAAAGTCTGATGCTTCATCAACAAGAGCCTATTAGTATGCAAGAATAAGCAGCACTCACAACAATACACTACCTTTCAAACATTTAATTAGAAGTCTACTTTAGACAAGATAGTTCCTGTCCAGAAGGCTAAAGCTCATACAAGCTTTATAAATAATAGCCAGAAATTGGAAAAAGCCTACATTTCCCCTCAGTGGAAAGATGGATAAAGAAAATGTGCCAAATTTATAGAAAGAAGCATAAGTCAACTGTGAAAAACAACAACAACAAATTTGCCAGCAAAAGAATGGACACAGATAGATAAAGAACATATTAGTCATTTTTAAATGGATATTACCCTTAAAGAAAAGCACAACCATGATTTGTGTGTAGCAGAGAGGGGGCAGACATCGCCATTTAAGTGTAAATGAATTTGCCATTAAGGGAAGGACTATATTGCTATATGTGATAGGTAGTGCTGTTTGCAGGTGTGTGTTTTACCTATACGGAGGCGATACCAAACCAGTACTCACAACTCCAATCCTAAAGACATATCCCTCAAATACATATATGACTAAGAGTAAGATGTACTAGATAAATCATCCATTACTCTCATCTAGAGTGAGATGCAGCTTGGGAATTGTGTCCATTTGCTACCTTGTATTTCCAGATCCAAAGGACTGGGGCATACTTCTCAACTTGGACTTCAGTCAGCAGCTGAACAGGGAGGGGTGAGGAGGGCCACTGTTGCATGCTTGAATGAGAGGCTGTGTTTAGCCTGGTCTTTTTGACTGTGCTGAGACTATCTGCAGAAAGTGGATGGGTCGCGAGAACTCGAGTTTTCCATGGAAACACAATCCTGGGCACAGGTTGCAAAAGATTTCCTGACACCCTCGTGCTACTTGCCACCAGAACTTCCATCCAGATTAAGAGAGAGTGGCTCATGATCCTCCACTTGACCTACTTCCAGCAGTTCATAAAGGAGGAGCTCTGGAGGGACTGAGCGGGTTGCTTGAGTATATGTCTCTGCTTGGCATGGTTCTTCTGGCTGTGCCATTGGGAATGGTGGGATTCTCTGCAGGAGGTGGGCAGTTCACTAGAGCTCGAGTACTCCATGACCATAAAACCTACAGCAGCAAGTGGAAACAAGATATCCTGGGCTGCCTCATGATCCCTGCTACTGAGACCTCCAATGCCATATCCTGCACTGCTGAAGCAGGCAGATCTTGATCTAGAGCTCGGACTTGCCGCGCTCTGCTGTTCTGAAACCATATGTGGATCGTGTCCTCAGGCAAACCTATCCTCTCACACAGCTGCTCCCTGGTAGCAAAGCCTGCTATCCCCATTGCTTCCAGCTTCCATGCTCCTAAGGATTCGATGCCAGGAGTCCTCAAACTGGAGAATATAGTCAGGACCGCTCCAGAGCAAGCACAAGCTTCAGCAAATGCCAGCCGTAGGGCTGGGACCCCTGCCCTTAAATACCTCTCTCTCTGCTCCCGGAGCTCCGCCCACTCGAAAGGAGCCGTGGGCTACAGTCGACTCCAGACCCTTGAATCAAGGTCATGCAACGACGCTTTACACCTGCCACACCTCCCACCTGAGAACAGGAGACCCGGAACAAGACCTCAAGAAACCTATCAGACTCAGCAAAGTCTCTCCCAAAGTCTCGCAGTCCATTGCATGCCATTCTGGACACAGAACAAGGAAGCACAATAAATGTCCTAGGAATCAAGAATCCAGCAGACAGATCGTCCAAGGAGGGAGCACCATAGGTCCTTCCTGGCTTTGGGCAGAGTATCCAGGAAATCGTGGAGGTGGTAAGCCGGCTTCAGAAGAGGAAGGCAGAGTGGACTGTGCCTTAGGTGGTATCACTAGCCAAGTTGAATCCGTGCTGATCTCATCCCATCTGGATCCACACAGGTTGGAAAGAGAAGACCCCCCAACTGAGGATCCCAACCACTTGTCCTGAGAACCAAGGATATCACTTCCAGGGGTCATGCAAGTCATGGCACTTCTTTCTTTCTTGTAGGGCTAGGTGGTAGTTGGGAGCAACAGAACTCTATTAAACCGAGAGAAGAGAATACCACATGCAGAAAGAAAGTCTTTTACACAGGCAAATAGGCCAAAAACCACAATAGTTCATGTAGAGATTCGGGAATGCGCATTCATGCATTTCCTGTCAGAACAGTTGGGCCAGATTTTCTGGAATTCTCACCATTAACATGTTAAATGCAAACAAAGGTGCAAACACACACACACACACACACACACACACGCAAACACACACACAGACACATACAAATAACACAAATAGAAATAGCACACACACAACAAAGCACACACACACGCACACACAAACACACACAGGCACACACAAACACATACACATACACACACAGAGATAAAACAAATACAAATAACACACACACAAAACAAGCACACACACAGACACTCACACATGCACATGCAAACACACACAAATAACAGAAATACAAATAAAACACATATACACATACACACTCACACACACACACACACACACAAACACACACGAGCATACACAAAAACCGGGCCAGCAAGTCTGACTTGTGATTGTGGAACAAAAGACCCAAACCTGTGCTGAAAGACCTGTATAAGCCCTATGCTCCTTGAGGCAATGTGGCTGCATGCACCCAAGGACAACTGCCTACCTCTAGGCAATTGCAGTCTTCAGGTGGGTTTGGAGGGACCTCACATTAGGGAATGCAGGGCCGTGCTAGGCTTGGGAAACTCAAGGATAAAAGACGGATACCTGAGAGTGTGGGATACACCTCACTGTGGGAGGAGGAAGGTATTCGGCTTGTCTGATTGAATCAGTGTCAATCCTGGAATGAATTGTTCACGATACTTTGGTTGCACTCCATTTCCAGGATGATGTTCATTTACAGTTTTGTGTCCTTACACACACTCTTCTTTAGGTTGACATTTTCCCTGCTTGTTTGCTTTAGCAAACAGTGCCATGTCTGCATTGAACACTGATCAGCTTTCCTTGTTATTTCCCTTTCAGACCTCTCATCCTGCCTCACTGCCTTCCCAAGTCTTACCACCCTTTGAATTGGAAAGCTCATGCCTAAACCAAACAGCCAATTCAACCACCCATACAAACACACAAGCAAACAAGCAAGCAAGCAAACAAACAAACAATGCAAAACTTTATTGAATGCAATGGGAAGTAGAACAAAGCAAGACAAAACAAAACAAAAGTAAACTAAACAAATGTGCTAGGAGTACATATAGAATGGGTGGTTTGTTAGTCAACTCACAGCTAAGCATAAGGCATTGGTAAGAAGAGCAGCAGTTCTTAGTCCCAAGGAAGAAGTCTTCATAACTCCTTCCTGGTTCAGTGTCCTGAGATGTGTAGCCTATACCTGGTGACCCATGAGATTTCCTGGAGTCTGCTGGAGCCAGTTCAATGGTGTGTTCTGTCAGTTGGGCTTTTCATTAGGCCTCCTTGATGTTTTAGGAGTCCCTGGTGATCTTGCCCTCTGCCCCTTCAGTAGAATCCCATGCTCAGAGCCCGTTTCCTCATCCCAGGGTCCTCATGTAGGCACTGCACATGGAAAACCCACGTGCATTTCCTCCTTCTAGTAAGCAAGATGCCTTCCATCGAAAGCACCCACTGTAATAGGGGTTTTGATGCATATACTTTTTGGGCTGTCTACATTCTCAAGTGTTGATTGCGGGTGTCTTCTGGATAGGAGCTTCCAGGCTGGGACTCAGAGAATATCCAGCAGAGCCTCATATTCTTCTTGAGAGAGGGGCAGCTCAGGTGTTGCATCCATTTGCTGCCCTGCACCTTCCAGATGTACAGGGCCTGGGGAGTGCGTCTCCACTCGAACTTCCATCAGCAGTTGATCCAGGAAGAATTCCAGGGTGCCCGTGTTGCATCCCTGAGTGAGAGCCTGTTCTTGGCCTTGTCCTTCAGGCTGTGCCCATTGTGGTAGCTGAGGCTCTCTGGAGAAATTGGTTGGGTCACTATAACTCGAGGATTCCTTGGAAACACAGTCCGTGGCAGCCAGTTGCAAGATGGTTTCCTGGACAAACTCGTGCTCCTTGCCACCAGAATTTCCATCAAGATCCACAGGAAATGGCCTGCCACCCTCCACTTGGTCTTCTTCCAGCAGTTCATCAAGGAGGAGTTCCAGAGGTCCTGCCTCGTATGCTTGAGTGGCTGTCTGTGATTGGCCTCGTCCTTCGGGCAGTGCCACTTGGGGATGCTGGGACTCTTCGTGGAAGTGGGGCTGGTCGCTGGAGCTCGAGTTCTCCATGCCCACACCTCCTGCAGCAGCCATCGGTAACAGGTTGTCCTGTACTGCTTCATCCCTGCCACTGAGTCCTCCAGTTGCCATATCCTGCACTTGTGAAGCAGGCACATCTTGATCTGGAGCGAGGGCTTGCCTCGATCTTCTGTTCTGAAACCATATGTGGATCGTGTCCTCAGACAAACCTGTCCTCTGGCCCTGCTGCTCCCTGTTAGCAAAGCCTGGCAACGGGTTCCTCTCAAAGGCTTGCACTAGAATCCTGAGCTGTTGCAAGTTGAGTCAAGTGCGAGGCCTTCTGCTGTCCGAGGGCATGCTGCTACCCTGTGACCTGGAGCCAAACACTTCCTCGAGCTGTTGGGAGGCTAGCGGAATGGAGTCTCTGCTGGACCGCTTTGGGCCGTGCATCACCTCTCCAGTGCGACTTCTTCGGTTCTGAAACCACACTAGGATGCGGGACGCAGGGAGCTGTATTTGCCTGGCCAGTTCCTGCCTGTCCCAGAAGCTCGGGTATTGGTTCTTGCTGAAAGCTGTTAGCAGGGCCTGCTTTTGTCAGGCCTGCCAAACGGTCTTCCTGCGGCGGGATTCCCGCAGCACACAGCTGCTATCCACATTGCTTCCAGCTTCCATGCTCCTAAGGATTCGATGCCAGGAGTCCTCATGCTGGAGAATATAGTCAGGACCGCTCCAGAGCAAGCACAAGCTTGAGCAAATGCCAGCCGTACGGCTGGGACCCCTGCCCTTCAATACCTCTGCCTCTGCTCCCGGAGCTCTGCCCACTCGGAAGGAGCTGTGGGCTACAGTCGTCCTCCAGATCCTTGAATCAAGGTCATGCCACGAAGCTCTACTCCTGCAACGCCTCCCACCTGAGAATAGGAGACCCGGAACAAGACCTCAAGAAACCTATCAGACTCAGCAAACTCTCTCTCAATGTCTCGCAGTCCCTTGCATGCCATTCTGGACACAGAACAAGGAAGCACAAAAAATGTCCTAGGATTCAAGCATCCAGCAGACAGATGGTCCAAGGACAGAGCAACATAGGTCCTTCCTGGCTTTGGGCAGAGTATCCAGGAAATCGTGGAGGTGGTAAGCCGGCTTCAGAAGAGGAAGGCAGAGTGGAGTGTGCCTTAGGTGGTATCACAAGCCAAGTGGAATACGTGCTGATCTCATCCCATCTGGATCCACACAGGTTGGAAAGAGAAGACCCCCCAACTGAGGATCCCAACCACTTGGCCTGAGACCCAAGGACATCACTTCCAGCGGTCATGCATGTCATGGCACTTCTTTTCTGCTTCTAGTGCAAGGTGGTAGTTGGGAGCAACAGAACTCTATTAAACCTAGAGACGAAAATAGCACATGCAGAAAGAAAGTCTTTTACATAGGCAAATAGGCCAAAACCCACAATAGTTCATGTAGAGATTCGGGACTGTGCATTTATGCATTTCCTGTCAGAACAGTTGGGCCAGATTTTCAGGAATTCTCACAATTAACATGTTCCATGCAAACACAGGCGCAAACACGCACACGCACACACACACACATACACACACAAGCAAACACACACACATTCACATACAAATAACACAAATAGAAATAGCACACACACAACGAAGCACACACACACACAAATAACACAAATCAAATAACACACACACAACACAAGCACACACACACAGACACTCACACACTGACATGCAAACACACACCACACATATAACACAAATACAAATAACACACACACATACACACACACACATACACACATACACACACACAAGCATACACAAAAACCCGGCCAGCAAGTCTGACCTGTGAATGTGGAACAAAAGACCCAATACTTGTGCTGAAAGTACTGTATAAGCCCTATGCTCCTTGAGGAAATGGGGCTGCATGCACCCAAAGCCAACTGCCTACCTCTAGGCAATTGCAGTCTTCATGTGGGTTCAGTGGGACCTCACATTAGGGAATGCAGGGCCGTGCTAGGCTTGGGAAACTCAAGGTTAAAAGACAGATAGGGGAGAGTGTGGGAAATACCTCACTGTGGGAGGAGGAAGGTATTCGGCTTGTCTGATTGAATCAGTGTCAATCCTGGAATGAATTATTCACGGTAATTTGGTTGCACTCCATTTCCAGGATGATGTTTATTTACAGATTTGTGGCCTTACACACATTCTTCTTTAAGTTGACATTTTCCCTGCTTGTTTGCTTTAAAAACACTGCCATGTCTGCATTGAACACTGATCAGCTTTCCTTGTTATTTCCCTTTCAGACCTCTCATCCCGCCTCACTGCCTTCCAAAGTCTTACCACCGTATGAATGGGAAAGCTCATGCCTAAACCAAACAGCCAATTCAACCACCTTTACAAACACACAAGCAAGGAAGCAAGCAAACAAACAAACAAACAATGCAAATCTTTATTGAACGCAATGGGAAGTAGAACAAAGCAAGAAAAAGTAAAACAAAAGTAAACTAAACAAATGTGCTAGGAGTACATATAGAATGGGTGGTTTGTTAGTCATCTCACAGCTAAGCATAAGGCACTGGTAAGAAGAGCAGCAGTTCTTAGTCCCAAGTTAGAAGTCTTCATAACTCCTTCCTGGTTTAGTGTCCTGAGATGTGTAGCCTATACCTGGTGACCCATGAGATTTCCTGGAGTCTGATGGAGCCAGTCCAATGGTGTGTTCTGTCAGTTGGGCTTTTCATTAGGCCTCCTTGTTGTTTTAGGAGTCCCTGGTGATCTTGCCCTCTGCCCCTTCAGTAGAATCCCATTCTCAGAGCTCATTTCCTCGTCTCAGGATCCTCACTAAGGCACTCCCCATGGAAAACCCACGTGCATTTCCTCCTTCTAATAAGCAATATGCCCACCATCGAAAGCAGCAACTGTAATAGGGGTTTTGATGCATATACTTTTTGGGCTGTCTACATTCTCATGTAGATTGCGGGTGTCTTCTGGATAGGAGCTTCCAGGCTGGGACTCAGAGAATATCCAGCAGAGCCTCATATTCTTCTTGAGAGAGAGGCAGCTCAGGTGTTGCATCCATTTGCTGCCCTCCACCTTCCAGATGTACAGGGCCTGAGGAGTGCTTCTCCACTCGAACTTCCATCAGCAGTTGATCCAGGAAGAGTTCAAGAGGTCCCGTGTTGCATCCCTGAGTGAGAGCCTGTTCTTGGCCTTGTCCTTCAGGCTGTGCCCATTGTGGTAGCTGAGACTCTCTGGAGAAATTGGTTGGGTCGCTATAACTCGAGGATTCCTTGGAAACACAGTCTGTGGCAGCCAGTTGCAAGATGGTTTCCTGGACACCCACGTGCTCCTTGCCACGAGAATTTCCATCCAGATCCCCAGGGAATGGCCTGTCACCCTCCACTTGGTCTTATTCCAGCAGTTTATCAAGGAGGAGTTCCAGAGGTCCTGCCTCGTATGCTTGAGTGGCTGTCTGTGATTGGCCTCGTCCTTCGGGCAGTGCCACTTGGGGATGCTGAGACTTTTTGTGGAAGTGGGGCTGGGCGCTGGAGCTCGAGTTCTCCATGCCCACACCTCCTGCAACAGCCATCGGTAACAGGTTGTCCTGTACTGCCTCATCCCTGCCACTGAGTCCTCCAGTTGCCACAATCTCCACTTGTGAAGCAGGCACATCTTGATCTGGAGCGAGGGCTTGCCTCGATCTTCTGTTCTGAAACCATATGAGGATCGTGTCCTCAGACAAACCTGTCCTCTGGCCCTGCTGCTCCCTGGTAGCAAAGCCTGGCAACGGGTTCCTCTCAAAGGCTTGCACTAGAATCCTGCGCTGTTGCAAGTTGAGTCAAGTGCGAGGCCTTCTGCTGTCCGAGGGCATGCTGCTACCCTGTGACCTGGAGCCAAACACTTCCTCGAGCTGTTGGGAGGCTAGCGGAATGGAGCCTCTGCTGGACCGCTTTGCGCCGTGCCTCACCTCTCCAGTGCGACTTCTCCGGTTCTGAAACCACATTCGGATGCGGGACGCAGGGAGCTGTATTTGCCTGGCCAGTTCCTGCCTGTCCCAGAAGTCTTTTACATAGGCACATAGGCGGAAAACCACAATAGTTCATGTAGAGATTCAGGAATGCATATTCATGCATTTCCTGTCAATCTTCAACACCCAATTTTCGTCAATAGACAGATCATAGAAACAGAAACTAAACAGAGACACAGTACAACTAACCACAGTTATGAACCAAATGGCCTTAATAGATTCTTATAGAACATTTCATCTTAAAACAAAAGAATATACCTTCTTTTCAGTACCTCATGTTTCCTTCTCCAAAACTGGCCATATAATCAGTCATAAAACCGGCTTCAACAGATACAAGAAGATGGAAATAATCCCATGCATCCTATCAGATCACCATAGACTTCAATAACAGCAAAAATCACATAGAGCACACATACACATGGAAGTTGAACAACTCTTTACTCAATGCTAACGTGGTCAAGGAACAAATAAAGAAAGAAATTAAAGACTTTTTAGAATGTAATGAAAATGAAGGCACAACATAACCAAACTTATGGGACACAATGAAAGCAGTGCTAAGTGGAAAACTCATAGTTCTGAGTGCTTCGAAAAAGAAACCAGAGAGAACATACACTACTATCTTAACAGCATACCTAAAAGCTCTAGAACAAAAGATG
Source organism: Rattus norvegicus (assembly GCF_021556685.1). Lineage (NCBI taxonomy): Eukaryota > Metazoa > Chordata > Mammalia > Rodentia > Muridae > Rattus > Rattus norvegicus. Next base: position 38,865,058 of record NC_141553.1, read on the forward strand.
CAAATACATCCAAGAGGAGTAGATCGCAGGATATAATCAAACTCATGGCTGAATTCAACCAAGTAGAAACAAAAAGATCTATACAAAGTTCTTTGTTGATTAACAAAACCAGGAACTGGTTCTTTGAGAAAATCAACAAGATAGGTAAACCCTTAGCCCGTCTAACCAGAGGGCATAGAGTATCTAAATTAGAGAAATTAGAAATGAAAAGGGAGACATACCAACAGATTCTGAGGAAATTAGTGCAAAAGCCTATATTCAGCAAAACTGGAAAATCTGGAAGAAATGGACAATTTTCTAGACAGATACCAGATTTCCAAGTTAAATCAGGATCAGATAAACCATCTAAACAGCCGCATAACTCCTAAAGAAATAGAAGCTGTTCTTAAAAGTCTCCCAAACAACAAAAGCACAGTAACAGATCAGTTTAGTGAAGAATTATATTAGACCTTCGTAGAAGACCTAGTACTAATAGTGTCCAAAGTTTTTCACAAAGTAGAAACAGAAGAAACACTACCAAATTCCTCCTATAAAGTCACAATTCAGCTTGTACCAGACCATACAAAAAAGAGAACTTCAGGCCATTGTGCCAAAAGCAAACTACAGATTCGTTGCAATCTCCATCAAAATTCCAATTCTTCATGGCGTGAGAGCAATTTGCAAATTCATATGGAATAACACAAAAGCCAGGAGAGTGAAAACTATCCTCAAAAATAAAAGAACTTCTGGTGGAATCACTATCCCTGACCTCAAGCATTATTGCAGAGCAATAGTGATAAAACCGGTATGGCAACGGTACAGAGACAGGCAGGAAGATCAATTGGATAAAATTGTAGACCCAGAAATGAATCCGCACACCTATGGTCACTTGATCTTCGAGCTAAAACCATCTAGTGGAAAAAAGATAGCATTTTCAAGTAATGGAGCTGGTTCAACTGGAGGTCTGCAGGTAGAAGAATGCAAATGGATCCACTCTTGATATTTTTTTTGGAGCTGGGGACCGAACCCAGGGCCTTGTGCTTGCTAGGCAAGCGCTCTACCACTGAGCTAAATCCCCAACCCTTGGATCCATTCTTATTGCCTCATACAAGTGCAAGTGCAAGTGGATCAAGGACATTCACATAAAACCAGATACAGTGATACTACTAAAAGAGAAAGTGGGGGAAAAGCCTAAAACACATGGGCACAGGGGAAGTTTTCCTGAAGAGAACATGAATGGCTTAAGGTCAAGAATTGACAAATATGTCCCCCTAAAATTACAAAGTTTCTGGAAGGCAAAGGACACTGGCATTAGGACAAAATGGCAACCAGAAGATTGAGAAAAGATCTTTACCCATGCTACACCAATAGAGGGCTAATATCCAATATGTACATAGAACTCAAGAAGTTAGACTCCAGAAAATCACATAACCCTATTAAAAATGAGGTACCGAACTGAACAAAGAATTCTCAGCTGAGGAATATCAAATGACTGAGAAGCACCTAAGGAAATGCTCAACATCCTTAGTCAAAAGTGAAATGCAAATCAAAACAACCCCGAGATTACACCTCATGTAAGTCAGAATGACTAAGATAAAAACTCAGGTGACAACAGATGCTGGCGAGGATGTGAAGAAAGAGGAATACTCCTCCATTGTTGGTGGGATTACAAGCTGGTACAACCACTCTGGAAGTCAGTCTGGAGGTTCCTCAGAAAACTCAACATCGTAGTACCTGAGTAACCAGCTATTTCACTCCTGGGCATATAACCAAGATATGCTCCAACATATAACAAGGTCACATGTTCCACTATGTTCATAGCAGCCTTATTTATAATAGCCAGAACCTGGAAAGAACCCAGATGCCCTTCAACAAAGGAATTAATACAGAAAATGTGATATATCTACATAATGGAGTACTATTCAGCTATTAAAAACAATGACTTCATGAGATTTTTAGGTAAATGGATAGAACTAGAAAATATACTGAGTGAGGTAATCCAATCACAAAGACACGTGGAATACACTCACTGATAAATAGATATTAGTTCAAAACCTCAAATTACCCAAGATACAATCCCCAGACCACATCAAGCTCAAGAAGAAGGATGACCAAAGTTTTGATTCTTCAGTCCTTCTTAAAAGGGGGAATAAAATATTTGTAGGAGGAGATATGGGACAAAGTTTGGACTAGAGACCAAAGGAATGGCCCTTCAGAGCCTGCTCCACCTGGGATTCCAACACATATACATACAGCCACCAAACTCAGAAAATATTGTTGATGCCAAGAAATGCATGCTGAAAGGAGCCTGATATAGCTGTCTCCTGAGAGGCTCTACGAGAGCATGACAAATACAGGGGCGAATGTTCACAGCCAATCATTAAACTGAGAATGGGGTCCCTATTGGAGGAGTTACAGAAAGGATTGAAGGAGCTGAAAGGGTTTGCAATGCCATAAGTACAACAATACCAACCAACCAGAGATCCCAGGGCCTAAACCACCATCCAAAGTGTACACACGAATAGATCCATGGCTCCAGCATATGTAGTAGATGATGATCTTGTTGGGCACCAAGGGGAGGAGAAGCCCTTGGTCCTGCTAAGGCTGGAGACCCCCCCACCCCCAGTGTAGGGGAATGTCAGGGCAGACACTTGGGAAGGGGTGGGTGGTTGGGTGGGGAACACCCTCATAGAGGAAGGTGAGAAAGGGTTGGAATAGGGGGGTTATGGATCAGAAATCAGGAAAGGGGATAACATTTAAAATACAAATAAATAATATCCAATAAAAATTAGGGTTAAGTTAGTTATGTTCAGGGTTAGTTTTGTATTAATATTTTTAATAAATCCTAGCATGGATTTGTTTCCAGTTTTAATGATTCATGTTCCCAAATAAAAAACACATATTCAGGGTTTATATTTAATATGCCTTATGTATCACAATAGCTGGGAAACTGCCAAGCTTCCATGTTGCTAGAATCTATCTACTACTAATAATTTGAAGTTATTACTTACTAATGTCTATGCCCCATCTTGGCTGCTTCTGGCACAGTCGAGCAGCCATCTGTGCTGCACTCTCCTGGGCCCTTTTCATCGGGGCTCTATGTCTCTGTTCTGCATGCTCCTTAGGCATGGTGCCTCTCCTTTCTGTCCTCTCCCTCATGTTCCCAAACCAAGGAACCCTAAATCTTGCCACTCTCTTTCCTCCCCAGCTATTGGCTGTTGGCATCTTTATTTATGAATCAGAATTTGCAGGTTCCCATATAGCAGACCCTCTTGTGAAAAATAATTTGTTAGATCCAATTGCATTAGAAAACAAGCAGCTTCTTTTTGTCCAATTAAAAAGGCTCTTTACTCTCATATATACATTGAACACAGTTATAATAATTATACAAATTGTAAGGTATGATAGAACTTATAACATCTAATTCATGATGTTTGACAATTTAAATAAAATGTTCATCATCTATTCTAACCTAAAGAGTTTATAATTTTGTACCTCAGTTATGTTTAATTTTTAACTTACATTACTATCCTTTCAAATCTGGAACACCTTCCTTAATTTTAAACAGCTTAAGTTAAATTATGAGATTACAATTAGTCTTAAACCCCATCAAAGATCTGAGAGAATTAAATATTGCTTGAAAATGTAGGGAGTACAAAAACAAAGCTTGCAAAACTTGTACAGTTTGTAGAGATAGCTGACTTCCTGGAGAGTTCCCAATATTCCTGATACCGTTGAAGCATCTGTCTTCAACCTCTGGCCCATAATGATCTGACATACCTTAAGAGAAGCAGGAATTCTGAAGGACTAGATGATCCTGTATTGGCAGAGCTTAGCATGTATCCTTTAGTTTTTTTCTAAAACAGTATTTTGTCCAAAGATGAAATTAGGGTATTTCTTACCCAGTGGCTTGCTTCCACAATTTAAACAACTCCACCTGGAGGTAATGTTACTCAATATCTTCTTTGAAGTGGGATGGGGGTACTGGCAGGAGGAGACATATCTCCTAATCAACAGATATGTTAATAATAAAATGTTTTTAAAAGTCATATTTTGTGGCTCTCTGATGTTTTTGAAGACTGTCCGTAGATATATAGTATAACTAAATTGTTAAATATTGATTATTCTTAGCTATTTACTATATGAATAATCTTGAAAACATTTTATTGTAATTAATTCAGATTCTAATATGATCATGAGTTTATTATCTGAACATTAGCTTTATTTAATTATTCCAAATAGTTTTTAATAGCAGCTATTAGAAGGACTGGGTATAAGCTTTGTATTCTTTTTTTTTAAAATTTATTTAATACTTAATAATAATTCTTTGGTTTCCGGGCAAACATCCCCCTCCCCCTCCCCTTCCTTAAGGGTGTTCCCCTCCCAACCCTCCCCCCATTGCCACCCTCCCCCCAACAGTGTAGTTCACTGGGGGTTCAATCTTAGCAGGACCCAGAGCTTCCCCTTCCACTGGTGCTCATACTAGGATATTCATTGCTACCTATGAGGTCAGATTCCAGGGTCAGTCCATGTATAGTCTTTAGGTAGTGGCTAGGTCCCTGGAAGCTCTGGTTGCTTGGCATTGTTGTACATATGGGGTCTCGAGCCCCTTCAACCTCTTCCAGTTCTTTCTCTGATTCCTTCAACGGGGGTCCTATTCTCAGTTCAGTGGTTTGCTGCTGGCATTCGCCTCTGTATTTGCTGTATTCTGGCTGTGTCTCTCAGGAGCGATTTACATCAGGCTCCTGTCGGTCTGCACTTCTTTGCTTCATCCATATTGTCTAATTGGGTGGCTGTATATGTATGGGCCACATGTGGGGCAGGCTCTGAATGGGTGTTCCTTCAGTCTCTGTTTTAATCTTTGCCTCTCACTTCCCTGCCAAGGGTATTCTTGTTCCCCTTTTAGAGAAGGAGTGAAGCATTCACATTTTGATTATCCGTCTTGAGTTTCATTTGTTCTAGGCATCTAGGGTGATTCAAGCATTTGGGCTAATAGCCACTTATCAGTGAGTGCATACCATGTATGTCTTTCTGTGATTGGGTTAGCTCACTCAGGATGATATTTCTAGTTCCAACCATTTGCCTACGAATTTCATAAAGCCGTTGTTTTTGATAGCTGAGTAATATTCCATTGTGTAGATGTACCACATTTTCTGTATCCATTCCTCTGTTGAAGGGCATCTGGGTTCTTTCCAGCTTCTGGCTATTATAAATAAGGCTGTAATGAACATAGTGGAGCACGTGTCTTTTTTATATGTTGGGGCATCTTTTGGGTATATGCCGAAGAGAGGTATAGCTGGATCCTCAGGCAGTTCAATGTCAAATTTTCTGAGGAACCTCCAGACTGATTTCCAGAATGGTTGTACCAGTCTGCAATCCCACCAACAATGGAGGAGTGTTCCTCTTTCTCCAAATCCTCGCCAGCATCTGCTGTCACCTGAGTTTTTCATCTTAGCCATTCTCACTGGTGTGAGGTGAAATCTCAGGGTTGTTTTGATTTGCATTTCCCTTATGACTAAAGATGTTCAACATTTCTTTAGGTGTTTCTCAGCCATTCGGCATTCCTCAGCTGTGAACTGTTTGTTTAGCCCTGAACCCCATTTTTTAATAGGGTTATTTGTCTCCCTGCGGTCTAACTTCTTGAGTTCTTTGTATATTTTGGATATAAGGCCTCTATCTATTGTAGGATTGGTAAAGATCTTTTCCCAATCTGTTGGTTGCCGTTTTGTCCTAACCACAGTGTCCTTTGCCTTACAGAAGCTTTGCAGTTTTATGAGATCCCATTTGTCGATTCTTGATCTTAGAGCATAAGCCATTGGTGTTTTGTTCAGGAAATTTTTTCCAGTGCCCATGTGTTCCAGATGCTTCCCTAGTTTTTCTTCTATTAGTTTGAGTGTGTCTGGGTTGATGTGGAGGTCCTTGATCCACTTGGACTTAAGCTTTGTACAGGGTGATAAGCATGGATCGATCTGCATTCTTCTACATGTTGACCTCCAGTTGAACCAGCACCATTTGCTGAAAATGCTATCTTTTTTCCATTGGATGGTTTTGGCTCCTTTGTCAAAAATCAAGTGACCATAGGTGTGTGGGTTCATTTCTGGGTCTTCAATTCTATTCCATTGGTCTATCTGTCTCTGTACCAATACCTTGCAGTTTTTATCACTATTGCTCTGTAATACTGCTTGAGTTCAGGGATAGTGATTCCCCCTGAAGTCCTTTTATTGTTGAGGATAGTTTTAGCTCTCCTGGGTTTTTTGTTATTCCAGATGAATTTGCAAATTGTTCTGTCTAACTCTTTGAAGAATTGGATTGGTATTTTGATGGGGATTGCATTGAATCTGTAGATTGCTTTTGGTAAAATGGCCATTTTTACTATATTAATCCTGCCAATCCATGAGCATGTGAGATCTTTCCATCTTCTGAGGTCTTCTTCAATTTCTTTCTTCAGTGTCTTGAAGTTCTTATTATACAGATCTTTTACTTGCTTGGTTAAAGTCACACCGAGGTACTTTATATTATTTGGGTCTATTATGAAGGGTGTCATTTCCCTAATTTCTTTCTCGGCTTGTTTCTCTTTTGTGTAGAGGAAGGCTACTGATTTATTTGAGTTAATTTTATACCCAGGCACTTTGCTGAAGTTGTTTATCAGCTTTTGTAGTTCTCTTGTGGAACTTTTGGGATCACTTAAATAAACTATCATATCATCTGCAAATAGTGATATTTTGACTTCTTCTTTTCTGATCTGTATCCCCTTGACCTCCTTTTGTTGTCTGATTGCTCTGGCTAGAACTTCAAGAACTATATTGAATAAGTAGGGAGAGAGTGGGCAGCCTTGTCTAGTCCCTGATTTTAGTGGGATTGCTTCAAGTTTCTCTCCATTTAGTTTAATGTTAGCAACTGGTTTGTTGTATATGGCTTTTACTATGTTTAGGTATGGGCCTTGAATTCCTGTTCTTTCCAGGACTTTTATCATGAAGGGGTGTTGAATTTTGTCAAATGTTTTCTCAGCATCTAATGAAATGATCATGTGGTTTTGTTCTTTCAGTTTGTTTATATAATGGATCACGTTGATGGTTTTTCGTATATTAAACCATCCCTGCATGCCTGGGATGAAGCCTACTTGATCTTGGTGGATGATTGTTTTGATGTGCTCTTGGATTCGGTTTGCCAGAATTTTATTGAGTATTTTTGCGTCGATATTCATAAGGGAAATTGGCCTGAAGTTCTCTTTCTTTGTTGGGTGTTTGTGTGGTTTAGGTATAAGAGTAATTGTGGCTTCATAGAAGGAATTCGGGAGTGATCCATCTGTTTCAATTTTGTGGAATAGTTTGGATAATATTGGTATGAGGTCTTCTATGAAGGTTTGATAGAATTCTGCACTAAACCCGTCTGGACCTGGGCTCTTTTTGGTTGGGAGACCTTTAATGACTGCTTCTATTTCCTTAGGAGTTATGGGGTTGTTTAACTGGTTTGTCTGTTCCTGATTTAACTTCGGTACCTGGTATCTGTCTAGGAAATTGTCCATTTCCTGTAGATTTTCAAGTTTTGTTGAATATAGGCTTTTATAATAAGATCTGATGATTTTTTGAATTTCCTCTGAATCTGTAGTTATGTCTTCCTTTTCATTTCTGATTTTGTTAATTTGGACACACTCTCTGGGTCCTCTCGTTAGTCTGGCTAAGGGTTTATCTATCTTGTTGATTTTCTCAAAGAACCAACTTTTGGTTCTGTTGATTCTTTCTATGGTCCTTTTTGTTTCTACTTGGTTGATTTCAGCTCTGAGTTTGATTATTTCCTGCCTTCTACTCCTCCTGGGTGTATTTGCTTCTTTTTGCTCTAGAGCTTTTAGGTGTGCTGTCAAGCAGCTGACATATGCTCTTTCCTGTTTCTTTTTGCAGGCACACAGCGCTATGAGTTTTCCTCTTAGCACAGCTTTCATTGTGTCCCATAAGTTTGGGTATGTTGTACCTTCATTTTCAATAAATTCTAAAAAGTTTTTAATTTCTTTCTTTATTTCTTCCTTGACTAGGTTATCATTGAGTAGAGCATTGTTCAATTTCCACGTATATGTGGGCATTCTTCCCTTATTGTTATTGAAGACCAGTTTTAGGCCGTGGTGGTCTGATAGCATGCATGGGATTATTTCTATCTTTCTGTACCTGTTGAGGCCCGTTTTTTGACCAATTATATGGCCAATTTTGGAGAAAGTACCATGAGGAGCTGAGAAGAAGGTATATTCTTTTGCTTTAGGATAGAATGTTCTATAAATATCCGTTAAGTCCATTTGGCACATGACTTCTCTTAGTCTGTCTATGTCTCTGTTTAATTTCTGTTTCCATGATCTGTCCATTGATGAGAGTGGGGTGTTGAAATCTCCCACTATTATTCTGTGAGGTGCAATGTGTGTTTTGAGCTTTAGTAAGGTTTCTTTTACGTATGTAGTTGCCCTTGTATTTGGGGCATAGATATTTAGGATTGAGAGTTCATCTTGGTGGATTTTTCCTTTGATGAATATGAAGTGTCCTTCCTTATTTTTTTTTGATGACTTTTTTTTAAGCTTTGGACCACAATCAAACACAGCATCCTTTTCAACAGAAGCAGAAGCTCATCTGAATATGCTCAAGGATGCTGACATCAACATTTAATCATCTCCTCACTCATCCAGGAAGAAGGGGAGATCAGTTACTACTGTACTTTATTGTGTTCAACCAAATCACCATGTTACAAAAATAGCAAGCTGCCATAATAAAAAATAAGACTCCTCTATCCAGAACCAGAGAGCATCATTTTACTTTCAAGGCTAGAAATTGCACACTTGTATATAAACCAACCGAAGATGAGGATTGAGAGTTCATCTTGGTGGATTTTTCCTTTGATGAATATGAAGTGTCCTTCTTTATCTTTTTTGATGACTTTTAATTGAAAATTGATTTTATTTGATATTAGAATGGCTACTCCAGCTTGCTTCTTCAGACCATTTGCTTGGAAAGTTCTTTTCCAGCCTTTCACTCTGAGGTAGTGTCTGTCTTTGTCTCTGAGGTGTGTTTCCTGTAGGCAGCAGAATGCAGGGTCCTCATTGCGTATCCAGTTTGTTAATCTATGTCTTTTTATTGGGGAGTTGAGGCCATTGATGTTGAGAGATATTAAGGAATAGTGATTATTGCTTCCTGTTATATTCATATTTGGATGTGAGGTTATGTTTGTGTGCTTTTCTTCTCTTTGTTTTGTTGCCAAGATGATTAGTTTCTTGCTTCTTCTAGGGTATAGCTTGCCTCCTTATGTTGGGCTTTACCCTTTATTATCCTTTGTAGTGCTGGATTTGTAGAAAGATATTGTGTAAATTTGGTTTTGTCATGGAATATCTTGGTTTCTCCATCTATGTTAATTGAGAGTTTTGCAGGATACAGTAACCTGGGCTGGCATTTGTGTTCTCTTTGGGTCTGTATGACATCTGTCCAGGATCTTCTGGCCTTCATAGTTTCTGGCGAAAAGTCTGGTGTGATTCTGATAGGTCTGCCTTTATATGTTACTTGACCTTTTTCCCTTACTGCTTTTAATATTCTTTCTTTATTTTGTGCGTTTGGTGTTTTGACAATTATGTGACGGGAGGTGTTTCTTTTCTGGTCCAATCTATTTGGAGTTCTGTAGGCTTCTTGTATGCCTATGGGTATCTCTTTTTTTAGGTTAGGGAAGTTTTCTTCTATGATTTTGTTGAAGATATTTACTGGTCCTTTGAGCTGGGAGTCTTCACTCTCTTCTATACCTATTATCCTTAGGTTTGATCTTCTCATTGAGTCCTGGATTTCCTGTACGTTTTGGACCAGTAGCTTTTTCTGCTTTACATTATCTTTGACAGTTGAGTCAATGATTTCTATGGAATCTTCTGCTCCCGAGATTCTCTCTTCCATCTCTTGTATTCTGTTGGTGAAGCTTGTATCTACAGCTCCTTGTCTTTTCTTTTGATTTTCTGTGTCCAGGGTTGTTTCCATGTGTTCTTTCTTGATTGCTTCTATTTCCATTTTTAATTCCTTCAACTGTTTGATTGTGTTTTCCTGGAATTCTTTCAGGGATTTTTGCGATTCCTCTCTGTAGGCTTCTACTTGTTCTCTAAGGGAGTTCTTTATGTCTTTCTTGAAGTCCTCCAGCATCATGATCAAATATGATTTTGAAACTAGGTCTTGCTTTTCTGGTGTGTTTGGATATTCCGTGTTTACTTTGGTGGGAGAATTGGACTCCGATGATGCCATGTAGTCTTGGTTTCTGTTGCTTGGGTTCCTGCACTTGCCTCTCGCCATCAGATTATCTCTAGTGTTACTTTGTTCTGCTATTTCTGACAGTGGCTAGACTGTCCTATAAGCCTGTGTGTCAGGAGTGCTGTAGTCCTGTTTTCCTGTTTTCTTTCAGCCAGTTATGGGGACAGAGTGTTCTGCTTTCGGGCGTGTAGTTTTTCCTCTGTACAGGTCTTCAGCTGTTCCTGTGGGCCTGTGTCTTGAGTTCACCAAGCAGGTTTCTTGCAGGGGAAAATTTGGTCCTACCTGTGGTTCCAAGGCTCAAGTTTGCTCGTGGGGTACTGCCTAAGTCCTCCCCGTGGCGGCAGCAACTGGGTAGATCTGTGCTGCTCTTTCCGGGAGCCTCCGTGCACCAGGGTTCCAGATGACGTTTGGTGTTTTCCTCTGGCATCTGGATGTGCACAGAGTGCAGTCTCTTCTGGTTTCCCAGGCGTGTCCGCCTCTCTGAAGGTTCAGCTCTCCCTCCCACGGGATTTGGGTGCAGAGAACTGTTTATCCAGTCTGTTTCCTTCAGGTTCCAGCGGTGTCTCAGGCGCAGGGGTCCTGCCGCTCCCGTGCCCTCCCCTACGGGAACCCAGAGGCCTTATACAGTTTCCTCTTGGTCCAGGGATGTGGACAGGGGTGGGCAGTGTTGGTGGTCTCCTCCGCTCTGCAGCCTCAGGAGTGCCCCTTTTGATGACTTTTAATTGAAAATGGATTTTATTTGTTATTAGAATGTCTACTCCAGCTTGCTTCTTCTGACCATTTGCTTGGAAAGTTCTTTTCCAGCCTTTCACTCTGAGGTAGTGTCTGTCTTTGTCTCTGAGGTGTGTTTCCTGTAGGCAGCAGAATGCAGGGTCCTCGTTGCGTATCCAGTTTGTTAATCTATGTCTTTTTATTGGGGAGTTGAGGCCATTGATGTTGAGAGATATTAAGGAATAGTGATTATTGCTTCCTGTTATATTCATATTTGGATGTGAGGTTATGTTTGTGTGCTTTTCTTCTCTTTGTTTTGTTGCCAAGATGATTAGTTTCTTGCTTCTTCTAGGGTATAGCTTGCCTCCTTATGTTGGGCTTTACCCTTTATTATCCTTTGTAGTGCTGGATTTGTAGAAAGATATTGTGTAAATTTGGTTTTGTCATGGAATATCTTCGTTTCTCCATCTATGTTAGTTGAGAGTTTTGCAGGATACAGTAACCTGGGCTGGCATTTGTGTTCTCTTAGGGTCTGTATGACATCAGTCCAGGATCTTCTGGCCTTCATAGTTTCTGGCGAGAAGTCTGGTGTGATTCTGATAGGTCTCCCTTTATATGTTACTTGACCTTTTTCCCTTACTGCTTTTAATATTCTTTCTTTATTTTGTGCGTTTGGTGTTTTGACAATTATGTGACGGGAGCTGTTTCTTTTCTGGTCCAATCTATTTGGAGTTCTGTAGGCTTCTTGAATGCCTATGGGTATCTCTTTTTTTTAGGTTAGGGAAGTTTTCTTCTATGATTTTGTTGAAGATATTTACTGGTCCTTTGAGCTGGGAGTCTTCACTCTCTTCTATACCTATTATCCTTAGGTTTGTTCTTCTCATTGAGTCCTGGATTTCCTGTGTGTTTTGGACCAGTACCTTTTTCTGCTTTACATTATCTTTGACAGTTGAGTCAATGATGTCTATGGAATCTTCTGCTCCCGAGATTCTCTCTTCCATCTCTTGTATTCTGTTGGTGAAGCTTGTATCTACAGCTCCTTGTCTCTTCTTTTGGTTTTCTATATCCAGGGTTGTTTCCATGTGTTCTTTCTTGATTGCTTCTATTTCCATTTTTCATTCCTTCAACTGTTTGATTGTGTTTTCCTGGAATTCTTTCAGGGATTTTTGTGTCTCCTCTCTTTGGGCTTCTACTTGTTTATTTATGTTTTCCGGGAATTCTTTCAGGGATTTTTGTGTCTCCTCTCTATGGGCTTCTACTTGTTTATTAATGTTTTCCTGTGTTCCTCTAAGGGAGTTCTTCACATCTTTCTTGAAGTCCTCCAGCATCATGATCAAATATGATTTTGAAACTAGATCTTGCTTTTCTGGTGTGTTTGGATATTCCATGTTTATTTTGGTGGGAGAATTGGGCTCCGATGATGCCATGTAGACTTGGTTTCTGTTGCTTGGGTTCCTGCACTTGCCTCTTGCCATCAGATTATCTCTAGTGTTACTTTGTTGTGCTATTTCTGACAGTGGCTAGACTGTCCTATAAGCCTGTGTGTCAGGAGTGCTGTAGACCTGTTTTCCTGTTTTCTTTCTGCCAGTTATGGGGACAGAGTGTTCTGCTTTCGGGCGTGTAGTTTTTCCTCTGTACAGGTCTTCAGCTGTTCCTGTGGGCCTGTGTCTTGAGTTCACCAGGCAGCTTTCTTGCAGCAGAAAATTTGGTCTTACCTGTGGTCCCGAGGCTCAAGTTCTCTCGTGGGCGCTGCCCACGGGCTCTCTGCAGCGGCAGCAACCAGGAAGACCTGTGCCGCCCCTTCCAGGAGCTTCAGTGCACCAAGGTTCCAGATGGTCTTTGGCTTTTTCCTCTGGCATCCGAGATGTGTGTGCAGAGAACAGTCTCTTCTGGTTTCCCAGGCTTGTCTGCCTCTCTGAAGGTTTCGCTCTCCCTCACACGGGATTTGGGTGCAGAGAACTGTTTATCCAGTCTCTTTCCTTCAGGTTCCGGCGGTGTCTCAGGCAGCGGTGCTGCCGCTCCTGGGCCCTCCCCCACGGGAGCCCAGAGGCCTTATACAGTTTCCTCTTGGGCCAGGGATGTGGGCCGGGGTAAGCAGTGTTGGTGGTCTCTTCCACTCAGCAGCCTCAGGAGTCCCTCCTTCTCTTTCATTCAGTTATTTATAGATCGTATGTGAAGAAGATGGATTTGAGACTCCTGTTGAAGCTAGGGGAGGAAATAGAATTTATTTATTTCAATATGTTCAGACCCCACAAGAGGATACAACCAGAAAAGTGAAACCATCTAACTTGAGATAGGTAATCATGGAACATGTGAGTAGTAATGTTTTTCAGACTCTTCTAGACACCCCTGCCACTTCCATGTAGAATCTAGGAGTTATCAGTCCTATATTGTCATTTTGGTCGAGATTCCAACGTTACATGCAATGATAGACCTCAAATCTTACCAGCATCCCACCATTCTGCTGTGCAATACATTAGTACACAAGGCTGGGTATAAATCATGGCTGCAAATTTGAAGGACTTTGGGGCAACAATACAGGTGAAAGAGTGAGGCCTCATACCATGCACAATATACAGCTCAAGACTAGAGGGTCTAGAAATATATAACATACAGCAGTGGATAGGGTCTCATGTAGGTGTACAACAGGACTTGAAATCAAGCAGTATGTTCCAGGCATAAAGAAGGGGATGGAGTGTTTAGGGTGCTAGATAAATAGTAGTGCACAAGGGTATTTTGCAACAAGATTGGAGGGGTCTAATAAAACCTATAGTGGGGGAAGATCCTGATACTGAGATAATTCTATGCAGGATTATCAAAGAGATATTCTGTAGTGTCTTATGAACACAGCAGTGTGTGTTGTGTGACAACTATAGGAGGATGTCTGGTTCCAGGACCACATGACACATAACAATAGCAGTTTATGTGGAACAGTGGTGATGATGTCAATGTTATACAGAGCAATGTGTGTGTGTGTGTGTGTGTGTGTGTGTGTGTGTGTGTGTGTGTGTGTGTATAACATGCTGACTTGCCTTAACCTGCAGTGAATGTGAAGTCTGGTGTATTGTAGATAGCAGGGCATTTTAGATTACATCAGTGAATTAATTTAGTGTTGTTTATATCCTGATATCAAGACATATATCCAAGCTTGGAAAGCAGTTGAATAGACTGTAGTCTGTGTGAATTTAGCTGTGTTTCTATGGAATATGAGCTGTCAAAGCCTGATAACTAGAAATTCATATGTATTTGAAAATACCCACATAAAATGCTAGGTTTCTCACAGCCATATGCATCCAGCACCTGCAATACTACATTCACTAAGTCATAGGCCCTCCATCACAACAAACCACTGCTAACACATAGTGTTCAGTATAAGCTCCATTTGTCATCTCTGGCACCAATGTGGATATATTACATTGTTCCTTGCTGAACAAATGCATCTCACATCTGTAGAACTTCACATGTAATGGAATGTGGGGGACACACTTAGACTGGACCTTCTAGGTACAGTATTCCCTGCTAGATAAAAGAACATACTGGAAACCACTGGTTGGGACATGTAGGCCCAGACGTAAATAGGTGTCAGTTTTTTCTAGTTGTTCTGTGCCTTAGAGATAAAGCTGCAGATACACTGCAATGGGTCAGGTCATGCTAATGTACCTCCTAAAACCAAGTACTCATACAGGTCTAGGTAGCCAATTTCTCTCTGTCTGCCCCAACTCTAGTTAAAGCCACAAACAAATGACTATCAGGTTATCCTATATGTGCTCCTGTATTCAAAGACTTAGATAAACTTCTAGGTATAAGGTACCTTCCACACAGTAAAACACACACACACACACACACACACACACACACACACACACACACACACACACACAAAGACCACATAGGCATCCCTGGCCTTAGTTCTTCGTACCTACTAGGTAGCCTCTTCTGTCTTACAACAAAAGCCCAAAATGCACATACAATTCTGTGTATAAGATACTGCTACAAGATTTTCCCATCTATCTGAAACCCACATATAAATTATCAATCAGGTGTGAGAACCTTCTAACCCCTTCTTGAATATCATAGCTCTCCAAATTCATACAAGACAAAGGTCAGGTTTTGTTATTTCTTTCCTCCATTTTAAACAAAGCTTCACAGTACGGGCATGGTTCTGTGTTTGTTCCTACACAGTAGCCCATACTCTACATCAAAAAATCTATGATCACATAATAAGCCAGTGTCTAGTCCTACTATGTATCTCCTCAACTACAGTGTACCGCTCACTCACAGATGTGTCTGTTCCAGCTAATAGCTAATACTTCCCTATTATGGAAGCACATATACAGAAATTCTTATGCAGAAGGAGAGATGCTCTTATTGCAAGCTATCAAGTTGTGCTAGACACAAGTTTCCTTGTAAGGACACACATACATACCTAAAGACATGATTACCTTTCTGGTCCTGTTTTGTACAAAGGTTTTCATAGACACACACACATACCAACAAACAAACAAGTATACACACATACATATTTACAGGGAGGTATCAGTTACTGCTAGATAGATTCCCATTCAATTAATGTTCCACATTGGCATATAGATGGGGTCTAGGTGTCTATTCCTCTGTATCTAAAAGTCTCATACAATAAATGTCTCTGTCTGCTTCTCTGTAGTGTTTCCTCCATAACAGCCAAAGACACATATAACATATACAGAGTTCAGGTTCAGCTCCTGCTAGTACCCAATTTTCTTACAGGAAATGCCTATATACCATTGCAATCCTAGTTATCCATTCCTGCTTGGTAGTCTCTACTCTACAGCAAAAAAGGTTAAAAATACAAAAAGCAGCGTCCAGTTGTCAAGTCCTGTTAGTTAGCCCCTCTACTATCTGTTCATCCATATTTTATATAAACATCTAATGATTGCTCTCTCTCTCTCTCTCTCTCTCTCTCTCTCTCTCTCTCTCTGTGTGTGTGTGTGTGTGTGTGTGTGTATGCAGAAAATATAAAATATTTATGGTGTTTTTCTGTGTAGGTCTCTGCCACCTGAGTTAGTATAACGTTTTCTTCATGTATCCATTTACTGACAACACTGGATCACAAACTAAGAGGTTTAAATGGCTGAGTGTCTGAAAATAGGCTAAGGATTTGCAGTTAGTGGAGCGTTATAGGACCCATTGTCTTGATTAATGATATGGGAGATACCAGCCCACCTTGAGCGGCTCCAACTCTTAAAGTTGGTCCAGAGTTGTATATTTATATGTAAAGCAACCCAGCCATGAATAGAAAGTGAGAAGCCAGCATTTCCTCTATGTTCTCTGCCTTTCCTCCTGCTTAAATCCCTGGCCCAACATCCATTAATGAAGGCATTGATCACCACAGGTAAGACAAATAAAAATAAAATCTTTAAGCCCCCCATTGATTTTTGTTATGATGTACAGATAAGGACAAACAATACCAGTCTCAATTTGGGAATCCTGTGCTCCAACATATGAGTGCTGGTTTACAGCTATATACTATAGCACTACATATATAAATAGAAATCTGAAGATGAAATAGATGTCCTGGTGAAAAATTAAGGTAAGTCAATTTCTTGGGAGAAAAGATTTACAGGGTGAGTATGCTTCTTTATTTCCATGCATTTTTATTTATGTCCTGATGGTTGTTTTCCCTCCCTTTTCTCCTCTCAATCTTACTTCCAAAATCCCTTCTTACCATGCCTACACACATTCTGTTTCTCTCCACAAAAGGCCAGCTTTCCTATATCAACCTGCCATGACAGGTTTCTGGCACTCCAGACAGAGTCACAGGTGAGCTCCTCCTCATAGCATGGATTTAAAGGTGAAGCAGTCAAGGGTTGTTCATTCCCACAATATCTTTACCAACTTTAACCAGCCCATTCTTGTAAGCAAGACAAATTGAAGATTGAAGGTTTTATGGCTGGCTTGGTGTTCAATACCTCCACTGCAAATTTTGGCTGGTTACTGGAGATAACCAGTTCAGGGTTTACATACTCATTCCTAAGACTCTTAGACAGAGTTATCCTCATGGATATCTGAGAGTTTCCATTTCCCTAGGATTCAAAATTGTCTCAGAGGTGAGCAAAGCTCCCATTCCAATGGTCTCTTTCAGTACTCTCTCCCTCAGTCCTCCCCACACCTGATCCTTCCTGTTCCCATCCCCAAACCTATACATACGCAGCTCACTTTCCTCATGGACCTGGTCTGTCTATTTTGGTTTCTCTTCTTAGTGAGAATCATGTGTCCCCAGGGGAGTCATCCTTGTTACTTAGGTCCTTTGGGTCTTTGGATAATAATATGGTTATTACTTTAAGGATAATATCCACTTACAAGTGACTATTAGTGTTTCTTTATTAGTGTTCATTCTTTTGCTGGCAAGTTTCATGTTGGTGTTGTTTTTAACAGTTGACTTATGCATCATTCGGTAAATTTACCATATTTCATTCATCCATCTTTCCATTGAGGGGAAATATAAGTGGTTTCCAGTTTCTGGGTATTATGAATAAAGCTGCTTTGAACAAGGTGAACAAGTGTCCTGATGGTATTGTAGAGTGTTATTTGTGTATATACATAGTAATGGTATACCTGGTCTTGAGGTAAATAAATTCCCAATTTTTTGAGAACATGCCATATTGATTTCCAAAGCGACAAGCACTAACATATATAGGATCCAATTTTTCTTAATATCCATTAGATGGTTTACCAGAGATTATTATCTTATGCATATTTTGACTCTGTCCTCTTCCTCCAAACATTTTGAATCTTTATGCCCATAAATTTATTGTTTGTTACAAGTGTTCATATTGAAAATTTTGTGAAACCAGTTTCTCCTTATTTCTATTGATATGTGCTATCTCTGACCTTCAAGTTATACCTAATGCCAGATGAACTTTGATTGTTTCAATTCCTCATAGCAGTTGTGACTGCTATTATCCGTAAGTCTATTATCCATAAGTTGCTGACTGCTGGACCATTTGCTTTTAACATCACCTCTTTGATTTATCAGCTTTCTGCACAAGGTAGTGTTTCTACACTTAGGTTATTTATAGGAATACTTTCCCATCTTTTTTTTGCTTCAAATTAAGTGAAAATTCATTTTTAGATTGAGAGGATGCTTGTTACAATAAAAACTTTGATTTAAATATGGAAATGCTCTCAGGTATATTTATTTCCTTCTATTTTAGAAATTGGTAATTATTTGTATTAATGTATTTGTGATATATCACATATTTAATTGGAGTATGAATTATTGATAAGGCATTTTATTCAAAGCAAAATTATACTATGCCCTCAGTATTGTTTTGAAATGTTTCATGTACTTGAGAATTTGGCAGCTTGCTTTGGATACTTTTGAATTTTTTTTACTAAAAGATGCAGAGATAATATTTGTCTCTGATATAGTTGCATCACAATGAATGCAAAATGGAAGATGCAGCAGTACAAGAGTCTATGTCAGAAAATACACAAATAAAGCAGACACAAATTTTGCAGAATACAAGTGTAGTGGTACAGATGCACTTGGGTAGATCTTACAAGGCAATGGACTGTCAACATTTTCTGAGTCTACTTGGAAATAAATATGAACTAAATATCATGAAGATGCATCTATGTATGAACACATTCAGGCTTATGTTTCCCCTGTGAGAATGAAGGAATATCTTCCCCGACTGTACCTTTCTTCCCTTAGGAAAGATATAAGGTTCTGACAGATTTGACTGTGAATATCTGCAGTTGAATACTTACATAAAAACTTTAATACATACATTTTAAAATCCATCTTGAAAAAATTGAAGGTATTTAAATCACTCTTTTAGCAATGTCTTCCAATCCATTTGCGGTGTTTCTAAAGTCTGATGCTTCATCAACAAGAGCCTATTAGTATGCAAGAATAAGCAGCACTCACAACAATACACTACCTTTCAAACATTTAATTAGAAGTCTACTTTAGACAAGATAGTTCCTGTCCAGAAGGCTAAAGCTCATACAAGCTTTATAAATAATAGCCAGAAATTGGAAAAAGCCTACATTTCCCCTCAGTGGAAAGATGGATAAAGAAAATGTGCCAAATTTATAGAAAGAAGCATAAGTCAACTGTGAAAAACAACAACAACAAATTTGCCAGCAAAAGAATGGACACAGATAGATAAAGAACATATTAGTCATTTTTAAATGGATATTACCCTTAAAGAAAAGCACAACCATGATTTGTGTGTAGCAGAGAGGGGGCAGACTTCGCCATTTAAGTGTAAATGAATTTGCCATTAAGGGAAGGACTATATTGCTATATGTGATAGGTAGTGCTGTTTGCAGGTGTGTGTTTTACCTATATGGAGGCGATACCAAACCAGTGCTCAAAACTCCAAACCTAAAGACATATCCCTCAAATACATATATGACTAAGAGTAAGATGTACTAGATAAATCATCCATTACTCTCATCTAGAGTGAGATGCAGCTTGGGTATTGTGTCCATTTGCTACCTTGTATTTCCAGATCCAAAGGACTGGGGCATACTTCTCAACTTGGACTTCAGTCAGCAGCTGAACAGGGAGGGGTGAGGAGGGCCACTGTTGCATGCTTGAGTGAGAGGCTGTGTTTAGCCTGGTCTTTTTGACTGTGCTGAGACTATCTGCAGAAAGTGGATGGGTCGCGAGAACTCGAGTTTTCCATGGAAACACAATCCTGGGCACAGGTTGCAAAAGATTTCCTGACACCCTCGTGCTACTTGCCACCAGAACTTCCATCCAGATTAAGAGAGAGTGGCTCATGATCCTCCACTTGACCTACTTCCAGCAGTTCATAAAGGAGGAGCTCTGGAGGGACTGAGCGGGTTGCTTGAGTATATGTCTCTGCTTGGCATGGTTCTTCTGGCTGTGCCATTGGGAATGGTGGGATTCTCTGCAGGAGGTGGGCAGTTCACTAGAGCTCGAGTACTCCATGACCATACAACCTACAGCAGCAAGTGGAAACAAGATATCCTGGGCTGCCTCATGATCCCTGCTACTGAGACCTCCAATGCCATATCCTGCACTGCTGAAGCAGGCAGATCTTGATCTAGAGCTCGGACTTGCCGCGCTCTGCTGTTCTGAAACCATATGTGGATCGTGTCCTCAGGCAAACCTATCCTCTCACACAGCTGCTCCCTGGTAGCAAAGCCTGCTATCCCCATTGCTTCCAGCTTCCATGCTCCTAAGGATTCGATGCCAGGAGTCCTCAAACTGGAGAATATAGTCAGGACCGCTCCAGAGCAAGCACAAGCTTCAGCAAATGCCAGCCGTAGGGCTGGGACCCCTGCCCTTAAATAACTTTGCCTCAGCTCCCGGAGCTCCGCCCACTCGAAAGGAGCCGTGGGCTACAGTCGACTCCAGACCCTTGAATCAAGGTCATGCCACGACGCTTTACACCTGCCACACCTCCCACCTGAGAACAGGAGACCCGGAACAAGACCTCCAGAAACCTATCAGACTCAGCAAAGTCTCTCCCAAAGTCTCGCAGTCCCTTGCATGCCATTCTGGACACAGAACAAGGAAGCACAAAAAATGTCCTAGGAATCAAGAATCCAGCAGACAGATCGTCCAAGGAGGGAGCACCTTAGGTCATTCCTGGCTTTGGGCAGAGTATCCAGGAAACCGTGGAGGTGGTAAGCAGGCTTCAGAAGAGGAAGGCAGAGTGGACTGTGCCTTAGGTGGTATCACTAGCCAAGTGGAATCCGTGCTGATCTCATCCCATCTGGATCCACACAGGTTGGAAAGAGAAGACCCCCCAACTGAGGATCCCAACCACTTGTCCTGAGAACCAAGGACATCACTTCCAGGGGTCATGCAAGTGATGGCACTTCTTTCCTTCTTGTAGGGCTAGGTGGTAGTTGGGAGCAACAGAACTCTATTAAACCGAGAGAAGAGAATAGCACATGCAGAAAGAAAGTCTTTTACACAGGCAAATAGGCCAAAAACCACAATAGTTCATGTAGAGATTCGGGAATGCGCATTCATGCATTTCCTGTCAGAACAGTTGGGCCAGATTTTCTGGAATTCTCACCATTAACATGTTAAATGCAAACAAAGGCGCAAACACACACACACACACACACACACACACACGCACACACACGCAAACACACACAGACACATACAAATAACACAAATAGAAATAGCACACACACAACAAAGCACACACACACGCACACACAAACACACACAGGCACACACAAACACACCCACATACACACACAGAGATAACACAAATACAAATAACACACACACAAAACAAGCACACACACAGAAACTCACACATGCACATGCAAACACACACAAATAACACAAATACAAATAACACACACATACACACACACACTCACACACACACACACACACACACACACACACGAGCATGCACAAAAACCGGGCCAGCAAGTCTGACTTGTAAATGTGGAACAAAAGACCCAAAACCTGTGCTGAAAGACCTGTATAAGCCCTATGCTCCTTGAGGCAATGTGGCTGCATGCACCCAAGGACAACTGCCTACCTCTAGGCAATTGCAGTCTTCAGGTGGGTTCGGAGGGACCTCACATTAGGGAATGCAGGGCCGTGCTAGGCTTGGGAAACTCAAGGATAAAAGACGGATACCTGAGAGTGTGGGATACACCTCACTGTGGGAGGAGGAAGGTATTCGGCTTGTCTGATTGAATCAGTGTCAATCCTGGAATGAATTGTTCACGATACTTTGGTTGCACTCCATTTCCAGGATGATGTTCATTTAAAATTTTGTGGCCTTATCACACTCTTCTTTAAGTTGACATTTTCCCTGCTTGTTTGCCTTAGCAAACAGTGCCATGTCTGCATTGAACACTGATCAGCTTTCCTTGTTATTTCCCTTTCAGACCTCTCATCCCGCCTCACTGCCTTCCCAAGTCTTACCACCCTTTGAATTGGAAAGCTCATGCCTAAACCAAACAGCCAATTCAACCACCCATACAAACACACAAGCAAAGAAGCAAGCAAGCAAACAAACAAACAATGCAAACCTTTATTGAATGCAATGGGAAGTAGAACAAAGCAAGACAAAACAAAACAAAAGTAAACTAAACAAATGTGCTAGGAGTACATATAGAATGGGTGGTTTGTTAGTCAACTCACTGCTAAGCATAAGGCATTGGTAAGAAGTGCAGCAGTTCTTAGTCCCAAGGAAGAAGTCTTCATAACTCCTTCCTGGTTCAGTGTCCTGAGATGTGTAGCCTATACCTGGTGACCCATGAGATTTCCTGGAGTCTGATGGAGCCAGTCCAATGTTGTGTTCTGTCAGTTGGGCTTTTCATTAGGCCTCCTTGATGTTTTAGGAGTCCCTGGTGATCTTGCCCTCTGCCCCTTCAGCAGAATCCCATGCTCAGAGCCCGTTTCCTCGTCCCAGGGTCCTCATGTAGGCACTGCACATGGAAAACCCACGTGCATTTCCTCCTTCTAGTAAGCAAGATGCCTTCCATCGAAAGCACCCACTGTAATAGGGGTTTTGATGCATATACTTTTTGGGCTGTCTATATTCTCAAGTGTTGATTGCAGGTGTCTTCTGGATAGGAGCTTCCAGGCTGGGACTCAGAGAATATCCAGCAGAGCCTCATATTCTTCTTGAGAGAGAGGCAGCTCAGGTGTTGCATCCATTTGCTGCCCTTCACCTTCCAGATGTACAGGGCCTGGGGAGAGCGTCTCCATTCGAACTTCCATCAGCAGTTGATCCAGGAAGAGTTCCAGAGGGCCCCTGTTGCATCCCTGAGTGAGAGCCTGTTCTTGGCCTTGTCCTTCAGGCTGTGCCCATTGTGGCAGCTGAGACTCTCTGGAGAAATTGGTTGGGTCGCTAAAACTTGAGGATTCCTTGGAAACACAGTCCGTGGCAGCCACTTGCAAGATGGTTTCCTGGACAACCCCGTGCTCCTTGCCACCAGGATTTCCATCCAGATCCACAGGGAATGGCCTGTCACCCTCCACTTGGTCTTCTTCCAGCAGTTCATCAAGGAGGAGTTCCAGAGTTCCTGGCTCGTATGCTTGAGTGGCTGTCTGTGATTGGCCTCATCCTTCGGGCAGTGCCACTTGGGGATGCTGGGACTCTTCGTGGAAGTGGGGCTGGTCGCTGGAGCTCGAGTTCTCCATGCCCACACCTCTTGCAGCAGCCATCAGTAACAGGTTGTCCGGTGCTGCCTCATCCTTGCCACTGAGACCTCCAGTTGCCACATCCTGCACTTGGGAAGCAGGCACATCTTGATCTGGAGCGCGGGCTTGCCGCGCTCTTCTGTTCTGAAACCATATGTGGATCGTGTCCTCATTCAAACCTGTCCTTTGGCACAGCTGCTCCCTGGTAGCAAAGCCTGGCAACGGGTTCCTCTCAAAGGCTTGTACTAGGATCCTGCGCTGTTGCAAGTTGAGTCGAGTGCGAGGCCTTCTGCTGTCCCAGGGCATGCTGCTACCTTGTGGCCAGGAGCCAAACCCTTCCTCGAGCTCTTGGGAGGCTAGCGGAATGGAGCCTCTGCTGGACCGCTTTGGGCCGTGCCTCACCTCTCCAGTGCGACTTCTTTGGTTCTGAAACCACACTCGGATGCGGGACGCAGGGAGCTGTATTTGCCTGGCCAGTTCCTGCCTGTCCCAGAAGCTCGGGTATTGGTTCTTGCTGAAAGCTGATAGCAGGGCCTTCTTTTGCCAGGCCTGCCAAACCGTATTCCTGCGCCGGGATTCCCGCAGCACACAGCTGCTATCCACATTGCTTCCAGCTTCCATGCTCCTAAGGATTCGATGCCAGGAGTCCTCAAGCTGGAGAATATAGTCAGGACCGCTCCAGAGCAAGCGCAAGCTTCAGCAAATGCCAGCCGTAGGGCTGGGACGCCTGCCCTTAAATACCTCTCTCTCTGCTCCCGGAGCTCCGCCCACTCGAAAGGAGCCGTGGGCTACAGTCGACTCCAGATCCTTGAATCAAGGTCATGCCACGACGCTTTACACCTGCCACACCTCCCACCTGAGAACAGGAGACCCGGAACAAGACCTCAAGAAACCTATCAGACTCAGCAAAGTCTCTCCCAAAGTCTCGCAGTCCCTTGCATGCCATTCTGGACACAGAACAAGGAAGCACAAAAAATGTCCTAGGAATCAAGAATCCAGCAGACAGATCGTCCAAGGAGGGAGCACCATAGGTCCTTCCTGGCTTTGGGCAGAGTATCCAGGAAACCGTGGAGGTGGTAAGCAGGCTTCAGAAGAGGAAGGCAGAGTGGACTGTGCCTTAGGTGGTATCACTAGCCAAGTTGAATCCGTGCTGATCTCATCCCATCTGGATCCACACAGGTTGGAAAGAGAAGACCCCCCAACTGAGGATCCCAACCACTTGTCCTGAGAACCAAGGACATCACTTCCAGGGGTCATGCAAGTGATGGCACTTCTTTCCTTCTTGTAGGGCTAGGTGGTAGTTGGGAGCAACAGAACTCTATTAAACCGAGAGAAGAGAATAGCACATGCAGAAAGAAAGTCTTTTACACAGGCAAATAGGCCAAAAACCACAATAGTTCATCTAGAGATTCGGGAGTGCGCATTCATGCATTTCCTGTCAGAACAGTTGGGCCAGATTTTCTGGAATTCTCACCATTAACATGTTAAATGCAAACAAAGGCGCAAACACACACACACACACACACACACACACACACGCAAAGACACACACAGACACATACAAATAACACAAATAGAAATAGCACACACACAACAAAGCACACACACACGCACACACAGGCACACACAGGCACACACAAACACACACACATACACACACAGAGATAACACAAATACAAATAACACACACACAAAACAAGCACACACACAGACACTCACACATGCACATGCAAACACACACAAATAACACAAATACAAATAACACACACATACACACACACACTCACACACACACACACACACACACACACACACACACGAGCATACACAAAAACCGGGCCAGCAAGTCTGACTTGTAAATGTGGAACAAAAGACCCAAAACCTGTGCTGAAAGACCTGTATAAGCCCTATGCTCCTTGAGGCAATGTGGCTGCATGCACCCAAGGACAACTGCCTACCTCTAGGCAATTGCAGTCTTCAGGTGGGTTCGGAGGGACCTCACATTAGGGAATGCAGGGCCGTGCTAGGCTTGGGAAACTCAAGGATAAAAGACGGATACCTGAGAGTGTGGGAAACACCTCACTGTGGGAGGAGGAAGGTATTCGGCTTGTCTGATTGAATCAGTGTCAATCCTGGAATGAATTGTTCACGATACTTTGGTTGCACTCCATTTCCAGGATGATGTTCATTTACAATTTTGTGGCCTTAACACACTCTTCTTTAAGTTGACATTTTCCCCGCTTGTTTGCTTTAGCAAACAGTGCCATGTCTGCATTGAACACTGATCAGCTTTCCTTGTTATTTCCCTTTCAGACCTCTCATCCCGCCTCACTGCCTTCCCAAGTCTTACCACCCTTTGAATTGGAAAGCTCATGCCTAAACCAAACAGCCAATTCAACCACCCATACAAACACACAAGCAAACAAGCAAGCAAGCAAACAAACAAACAATGCAAACCTTTATTGAATGCAATGGGAAGTAGAACAAAGCAAGACAAAACAAAACAAAAGTAAACTAAACAAATGTGCTAGGAGTACATATAGAATGGGTGGTTTGTTAGTCAACTCACTGCTAAGCATAAGGCATTGGTAAGAAGTGCAGCAGTTCTTAGTCCCAAGGAAGAAGTCTTCATAACTCCTTCCTGGTTCAGTGTCCTGAGATGTGTAGCCTATACCTGGTGACCCATGAGATTTCCTGGAGTCTGATGGAGCCAGTTCAATGGTGTGTTCTGTTAGTTGGCCTTTTCATTAGGCCTCCTTGATGTTTTAGGAGTCCCTGGTGATCTTGCCCTCTGCCCCTTCAGCAGAATCCCATGCTCAGAGCCCGTTTCCTCGTCCCAGGGTCCTCATGTAGGCACTGCACATGGAAAACCCACGTGCATTTCCTCCTTCTAGTAAGCAAGATGCCTTCCATCGAAAGCACCCACTGTAATAGGGGTTTTGATGCATATACTTTTTGGGCTGTCTATATTCTCAAGTGTTGATTGCGGGTGTCTTCTGGATAGGAGCTTCCAGGCTGGGACTCAGAGAATATCCAGCAGAGCCTCATATTCTTCTTGAGAGAGAGGCAGCTCAGGTGTTGCATCCATTTGCTGAACTGCACCTTCCAGATGTACAGGGCCTGGGGAGAGCGTCTCCATTCGAACTTCCATCAGCAGTTGATCCAGGAAGAGTTCCAGAGGGCCCCTGTTGCATCCCTGAGTGAGAGCCTGTTCTTGGCCTTGTCCTTCAGGCTGTGCCCATTGTGGTAGCTGAGACTCTCTGGAGAAATTGGTTGGGTCGCTAAAACTTGAGGATTCCTTGGAAACACAGTCCGTGGCAGCCAGTTGCAAGGTGGTGTCCTGGACAACCCCGTGCTCCTTGCCACCAGGATTTCCATCCAGATCCACAGGGAATGGCCTGTCACCCTCCACTTGGTCTTCTTCCATCAGTTCATCAAGGAGGAGTTCCAGAGTTCCTGGCTCGTATGCTTGAGTGGCTGTCTGTGATTGGCCTCGTCCTTCGGGCAGTGCCACTTGGGGATGCTGGGACTCTTCGTGGAAGTGGGGCTGGTCGCTGGAGCTCGAGTTCTCCATGCCCACACCTCTTGCAGCAGCCATCAGTAACAGGTTGTCCGGTGCTGCCTCATCCTTGCCACTGAGTCCTCCAGTTGCCACATCCTGCACTTGTGAAGCAGGCACATCTTGATCTGGAGCGCGGGCTTGCCGCGCTCTTCTGTTCTGAAACCATATGTGGATCGTGTCCTCATTCAAACCTGTCCTTTGGCCCAGCTGCTCCCTGGTAGCAAAGCCTGGCAACGGGTTCCTCTCAAAGGCTTGTACTAGGATCCTGCGCTGTTGCAAGTTGAGTCGAGTGCGAGGCCTTCTGCTGTCCGAGGGCATGCTGCTACCTTGTGACCAGGAGCCAAACCCTTCCTCGAGCTCTTGGGAGGCTAGCGGAATGGAGCCTCTGCTGGACCGCTTTGGGCCGTGCCTCACCTCTCCAGTGCGACTTCTTTGGTTCTGAAACCACACTCGGATGCGGGACGCAGGGAGCTGTATTTGCCTGGCCAGTTCCTGCCTGTCCCAGAAGCTCGGGTATTGGTTCTTGCTGAAAGCTGATAGCAGGGCCTTCTTTTGCCAGGCCTGCCAAACCGTCTTCCTGCGCCGGGATTCCCGCAGCACACAGCTGCTATCCACATTGCTTCCAGCTTCCATGCTCCTAAGGATTCGATGCCAGGAGTCCTCAAGCTGGAGAATATAGTCAGGACCGCTCCAGAGCAAGCGCAAGCTTCAGCAAATGCCAGCCGTAGGGCTGGGACCCCTGCCCTTAAATACCTCTCTCTCTGCTCCCGGAGCTCCGCCCACTCGAAAGGAGCCGTGGGCTACAGTCGACTCCAGACCCTTGAATCAAGGTCATGCCACGACGCTTTACACCTGCCACACCTCCCACCTGAGAACAGGAGACCCGGAACAAGACCTCCAGAAACCTATCAGACTCAGCAAAGTCTCTCCCAAAGTCTCGCAGTCCCTTGCATGCCATTCTGGACACAGAACAAGGAAGCACAAAAAATGTCCTAGGAATCAAGAATCCAGCAGACAGATCGTCCAAGGAGGGAGCACCATAGGTCCTTCCTGGCTTTGGGCAGAGTATCCAGGAAACCGTGGAGGTGGTAAGCAGGCTTCAGAAGAGGAAGGCAGAGTGGACTGTGCCTTAGGTGGTATCACTAGCCAGTTGAATCCGTGCTGATCTCATCCCATCTGGATCCACACAGGTTGGAAAGAGAAGACCCCCCAACTGAGGATCCAAACCACTTGTCCTGAGAACCAAGGACATCACTTCCAGGGGTCATGCAAGTGATGGCACTTCTTTCCTTCTTGTAGGGCTAGGTGGTAGTTGGGAGCAACAGAACTCTATTAAACCGAGAGAAGAGAATAGCACATGCAGAAAGAAAGTCTTTTACACAGGCAAATAGGCCAAAAACCACAATAGTTCATGTAGAGATTCGGGAGTGCACATTCATGCATTTCCTGTCAGAACAGTTGGGCCAGATTTTCTGGAATTCTCACCATTAACATGTTAAATGCAAACAAAGGCGCAAACACACACACACACACACACACACACACACACACACACGCAAACACACACACAGACACATACAAATAACACAAATAGAAATAGCACACACACAACAAAGCACACACACACGCACACACAGGCACACACAGGCACACACAAACACACACACATACACACACAGAGATAACACAAATACAAATAACACACACACAAAACAAGCACACACACAGACACTCACACATGCACATGCAAACACACACAAATAACACAAATACAAATAACACACACATACACACACACACTCACACACACACACACACACACACACGAGCATACACAAAAACCGGGCCAGCAAGTCTGACTTGTAAATGTGGAACAAAAGACCCAAAACCTGTGCTGAAAGACCTGTATAAGCCCTATGCTCCTTGAGGCAATGTGGCTGCATGCACCCAAGGACAACTGCCTACCTCTAGGCAATTGCAGTCTTCAGGTGGGTTCGGAGGGACCTCACATTAGGGAATGCAGGGCCGTGCTAGGCTTGGGAAACTCAAGGATAAAAGACGGATACCTGAGAGTGTGGGAAACACCTCACTGTGGGAGGAGGAAGGTATTCGGCTTGTCTGATTGAATCAGTGTCAATCCTGGAATGAATTGTTCACGATACTTTGGTTGCACTCCATTTCCAGGATGATGTTCATTTACAATTTTGTGGCCTTAACACATTCTTCTTTAAGTTGACATTTTCCCCGCTTGTTTGCTTTAGCAAACAGTGCCATGTCTGCATTGAACACTGATCAGCTTTCCTTGTTATTTCCCTTTCAGACCTCTCATCCCGCCTCACTGCCTTCCCAAGTCTTACCACCCTTTGAATTGGAAAGCTCATGCCTAAACCAAACAGCCAATTCAACCACCCATACAAACACACAAGCAAACAAGCAAGCAAGCAAACAAACAAACAATGCAAACCTTTATTGAATGCAATGGGAAGTAGAACAAAGCAAGACAAAACAAAACAAAAGTAAACTAAACAAATGTGCTAGGAGTACATATAGAATGGGTGGTTTGTTAGTCAACTCACTGCTAAGCATAAGGCATTGGTAAGAAGTGCAGCAGTTCTTAGTCCCAAGGAAGAAGTCTTCATAACTCCTTCCTGGTTCAGTGTCCTGAGATGTGTAGCCTATACCTGGTGACCCATGAGATTTCCTGGAGTCTGATGGAGCCAGTTCAATGGTGTGTTCTGTTAGTTGGCCTTTTCATTAGGCCTCCTTGATGTTTTAGGAGTCCCTGGTGATCTTGCCCTCTGCCCCTTCAGCAGAATCCCATGCTCAGAGCCCGTTTCCTCGTCCCAGGGTCCTCATGTAGGCACTGCACATGGAAAACCCACGTGCATTTCCTCCTTCTAGTAAGCAAGATGCCTTCCATCGAAAGCACCCACTGTAATAGGGGTTTTGATGCATATACTTTTTGGGCTGTCTATATTCTCAAGTGTTGATTGCGGGTGTCTTCTGGATAGGAGCTTCCAGGCTGGGACTCAGAGAATATCCAGCAGAGCCTCATATTCTTCTTGAGAGAGAGGCAGCTCAGGTGTTGCATCCATTTGCTGAACTGCACCTTCCAGATGTACAGGGCCTGGGGAGAGCGTCTCCATTCGAACTTCCATCAGCAGTTGATCCAGGAAGAGTTCCAGAGGGCCCCTGTTGCATCCCTGAGTGAGAGCCTGTTCTTGGCCTTGTCGTTCAGGGTGTGCCCATTGTGGTAGCTGAGACTCTCTGGAGAAATTGGTTGGGTCGCTAAAACTTGAGGATTCCTTGGAAACACAGTCCGTGGCAGCCAGTTGCAAGGTGGTTTCCTGGACAACCCCGTGCTCCTTGCCACCAGGATTTCCATCCAGATCCACAGGGAATGGCCTGTCACCCTCCACTTGGTCTTCTTCCAGCAGTTCATCAAGGAGGAGTTCCAGAGTTCCTGGCTCGTATGCTTGAGTGGCTGTCTGTGATTGGCCTCGTCCTTCGGGCAGTGCCACTTGGGGATGCTGGGACTCTTCGTGGAAGTGGGGCTGGTCGCTGGAGCTCGAGTTCTCCATGCCCACACCTCTTGCAGCAGCCATCAGTAACAGGTTGTCCGGTGCTGCCTCATCCTTGCCACTGAGTCCTCCAGTTGCCACATCCTGCACTTGTGAAGCAGGCACATCTTGATCTGGAGCGCGGGCTTGCCGCGCTCTTCTGTTCTGAAACCATATGTGGATCGTGTCCTCATTCAAACCTGTCCTTTGGCCCAGCTGCTCCCTGGTAGCAAAGCCTGGCAACGGGTTCCTCTCAAAGGCTTGTACTAGGATCCTGCGCTGTTGCAATTTGAGTCGAGTGCGAGGCCTTCTGCTGTCCGAGGGCATGCTGCTACCTTGTGACCAGGAGCCAAACCCTTCCTCGAGCTCTTGGGAGGCTAGCGGAATGGAGCCTCTGCTGGACCGCTTTGGGCCGTGCCTCACCTCTCCAGTGCGACTTCTTTGGTTCTGAAACCACACTCGGATGCGGGACGCAGGGAGCTGTATTTGCCTGGCCAGTTCCTGCCTGTCCCAGAAGCTCGGGTATTGGTTCTTGCTGAAAGCTGATAGCAGGGCCTTCTTTTGCCAGGCCTGCCAAACCGTCTTCCTGCGCCGGGATTCCCGCAGCACACAGCTGCTATCCACATTGCTTCCAGCTTCCATGCTCCTAAGGATTCGATGCCAGGAGTCCTCAAGCTGGAGAATATAGTCAGGACCGCTCCAGAGCAAGCGCAAGCTTCAGCAAATGCCAGCCGTAGGGCTGGGACCCCTGCCCTTAAATACCTCTCTCTCTGCTCCCGGAGCTCCGCCCACTCGAAAGGAGCCGTGGGCTACAGTCGACTCCAGACCCTTGAATCAAGGTCATGCCACGACGCTTTACACCTGCCACACCTCCCACCTGAGAACAGGAGAGCCGGAACAAGACCTCCAGAAACCTATCAGACTCAGCAAAGTCTCTCCCAAAGTCTCGCAGTCCCTTGCATGCCATTCTGGACACAGAACAAGGAAGCAGAAAAAATGTCCTAGGAATCAAGAATCCAGCAGACAGATCGTCCAAGGAGGGAGCACCATAGGTCCTTCCTGGCTTTGGGCAGAGTATCCAGGAAACCGTGGAGGTGGTAAGCAGGCTTCAGAAGAGGAAGGCAGAGTGGACTGTGCCTTAGGTGGTATCACTAGCCAGTTGAATCCTTGCTGATCTCATCCCATCTGGATCCACACAGGTTGGAAAGAGAAGACCCCCCAACTGAGGATCCCAACCACTTGTCCTGAGAACCAAGGACATCACTTCCAGGGGTCATGCAAGTGATGGCACTTCTTTCCTTCTTGTAGGGCTAGGTGGTAGTTGGGAGCAACAGAACTCTATTAAACCGAGAGAAGAGAATAGCACATGCAGAAAGAAAGTCTTTTACACAGGCAAATAGGCCAAAAACCACAATAGTTCATGTAGAGATTCGGGAGTGCACATTCATGCATTTCCTGTCAGAACAGTTGGGCCAGATTTTCTGGAATTCTCACCATTAACATGTTAAATGCAAACAAAGGCGCAAACACACACACACACACACACACACAGACACATACAAATAACACAAATAGAAATAGCACACACACAACAAAGCACACACACACGCACACACAGGCACACACAGGCACACACAAACACACACACATACACACACAGAGATAACACAAATACAAATAACACACACACAAAACAAGCACACACACAGACACTCACACATGCACATGCAAACACACACAAATAACACAAATACAAATAACACACACATACACACACACTCACACACACACACACACACACACGAGCATACACAAAAACCGGGCCAGCAAGTCTGACTTGTAAATGTGGAACAAAAGACCCAAAACCTGTGCTGAAAGACCTGTATAAGCCCTATGCTCCTTGAGGCAATGTGGCTGCATGCACCCAAGGACAACTGCCTACCTCTAGCAATTGCAGTCTTCAGGTGGGTTCGGAGGGACCTCACATTAGGGAATGCAGGGCCGTGCTAGGCTTGGGAAACTCAAGGATAAAAGACGGATACCTGAGAGTGTGGGATACACCTCACTGTGGGAGGAGGAAGGTATTCGGCTTGTCTGATTGAATCAGTGTCAATCCTGGAATGAATTGTTCACGATACTTTGGTTGCACTCCATTTCCAGGATGATGTTCATTTACAATTTTGTGGCCTTAACATACTCTTCTTTAAGTTGACATTTTCCCTGCTTGTTTGCTTTAGCAAACAGTGCCATGTCTGCATTGAACACTGATCAGCTTTCCTTGTTATTTCCCTTTCAGACCTCTCATCCCGCCTCACTGCCTTCCCAAGTCTTACCACCCTTTGAATTGGAAAGCTCATGCCTAAACCAAACAGCCAATTCAACCACCCATACAAACACACAAGCAAACAAGCAAGCAAGCAAACAAACAAACAATGCAAACCTTTATTGAATGTAATGGGAAGTAGAACAAAGCAAGACAAAACAAAACAAAAGTAAACTAAACAAATGTGCTAGGAGTACATATAGAATGGGTGGTTTGTTAGTCAACTCACTGCTAAGCATAAGGCATTGGTAAGAAGTGCAGCAGTTCTTAGTCCCAAGGAAGAAGTCTTCATAACTCCTTCCTGGTTCAGTGTCCTGAGATGTGTAGCCTATACCTGGTGACCCATGAGATTTCCTGGAGTCTGATGGAGCCAGTTCAATGGTGTGTTCTGTCAGTTGGCCTTTTCATTAGGCCTCCTTGATGTTTTAGGAGTCCCTGGTGAACTTGCCCTCTGCCCCTTCAGCAGAATCCCATGCTCAGAGCCCGTTTCCTCGTCCCAGGGTCCTCATGTAGGCACTGCACATGGAAAACCCACGTGCATTTCCTCCTTCTAGTAAGCAAGATGCCTTCCATCGAAAGCACCCACTGTAATAGGGGTTTTGATGCATATACTTTTTGGGCTGTCTATATTCTCAAGTGTTGATTGCGGGTGTCTTCTGGATAGGAGCTTCCAGGCTGGGACTCAGAGAATATCCAGCAGAGCCTCATATTCTTCTTGAGAGAGAGGCAGCTCAGGTGTTGCATCCATTTGCTGAACTGCACCTTCCAGATGTACAGGGCCTGGGGAGAGCGTCTCCATTCGAACTTCCATCAGCAGTTGATCCAGGAAGAGTTCCAGAGGGCCCCTGTTGCATCCCTGAGTGAGAGCCTGTTCTTGGCCTTGTCGTTCAGGCTGTGCCCATTGTGGTAGCTGAGACTCTCTGGAGAAATTGGTTGGGTCGCTAAAACTTGAGGATTCCTTGGAAACACAGTCCGTGGCAGCCAGTTGCAAGGTGGTTTCCTGGACAACCCCGTGCTCCTTGCCACCAGGATTTCCATCCAGATCCACAGGGAATGGCCTGTCACCCTCCACTTGGTCTTCTTCCAGCAGTTCATCAAGGAGGAGTTCCAGAGTTCCTGGCTCGTATGCTTGAGTGGCTGTTTGTGATTGGCCTCGTCCTTCGGGCAGTGCCACTTGGGGATGCTGGGACTCTTCGTGGAAGTGGGGCTGGTCGCTGGAGCTCGAGTTCTCCATGCCCACACCTCTTGCAGCAGCCATCAGTAACAGGTTGTCCGGTGCTGCCTCATCCTTGCCACTGAGACCTCCAGTGCCACATCCTGCACTTGTGAAGCAGGCACATCTTGATCTGGAGCGCGGGCTTGCCGCACTCTTCTGTTCTGAAACCATATGTGGATCGTGTCCTCATTCAAACCTGTCCTTTGGCCCAGCTGCTCCCTGGTAGCAAAGCCTGGCAACGGGTTCCTCTCAAAGGCTTGTACTAGGATCCTGCGCTGTTGCAAGTTGAGTCGAGTGCGAGGCCTTCTGCTGTCCGAGGGCATGCTGCTACCTTGTGACCAGGAGCCAAACCCTTCCTCGAGCTCTTGGGAGGCTAGCGGAATGGAGCCTCTGCTGGACCGCTTTGGGCCGTGCCTCACCTCTCCAGTGCGACTTCTTTGGTTCTGAAACCACACTCGGATGCGGGACGCAGGGAGCTGTATTTGCCTGGCCAGTTCCTGCCTGTCCCAGAAGCTCGGGTATTGGTTCTTGCTGAAAGCTGATAGCAGGGCCTTCTTTTGCCAGGCCTGCCAAACCGTCTTCCTGCGCCGGGATTCCCGCAGCACACAGCTGCTATCCACATTGCTTCCAGCTTCCATGCTCCTAAGGATTCGATGCCAGGAGTCCTCAAGCTGGAGAATATAGTCAGGACCGCTCCAGAGCAAGCGCAAGCTTCAGCAAATGCCAGCCGTAGGGCTGGGACCCCTGCCCTTAAATACCTCTCTCTCTGCTCCCGGAGCTCCGCCCACTCGAAAGGAGCCGTGGGCTACAGTCGACTCCAGACCCTTGAATCAAGGTCATGCCACGACGCTTTACACCTGCCACACCTCCCACCTGAGAACAGGAGACCCGGAACAAGACCTCCAGAAACCTATCAGACTCAGCATAGTCTCTCCCAAAGTCTCGCAGTCCCTTGCATGCCATTCTGGACACAGAACAAGGAAGCACAAAAAATGTCCTAGGAATCAAGAATCCAGCAGACAGATCGTCCAAGGAGGGAGCACCATAGGTCCTTCCTGGCTTTGGGCAGAGTATCCAGGAAACCGTGGAGGTGGTAAGCAGGCTTCAGAATAGGAAGGCAGAGTGGACTGTGCCTTAGGTGGTATCACTAGCCAGTTGAATCCGTGCTGATCTCATCCCATCTGGATCCACACAGGGTGGAAAGAGAAGACCCCCCAACTGAGGATCCCAACCACTTGTCCTGAGAACCAAGGACATCACTTCCAGGGGTCATGCAAGTGATGGCACTTCTTTCCTTCTTGTAGGGCTAGGTGGTAGTTGGGAGCAACAGAACTCTATTAAACCGAGAGAAGAGAATAGCACATGCAGAAAGAAAGTCTTTTACACAGGCAAATAGGCCAAAAACCACAATAGTTCATGTAGAGATTCGGGAGTGCACATTCATGCATTTCCTGTCAGAACAGTTGGGCCAGATTTTCTGGAATTCTCACCATTAACATGTTAAATGCAAAGAAAGGCGCAAACACACACACACACACTCACACACGCAAAGACACACACAGACACATACAAATAACACAAATAGAAATAGCACACACACAACAAAGCACACACACACGCACACACAGGCACACACAGGCACACACAAACACACACACATACACACACAGAGATAACACAAATACAAATAACACACACACAAAACAAGCACACACACAGACACTCACACATGCACATGCAAACACACACAAATAACACAAATACAAATAACACACACATACACACACACACACACACACACGCACACACACACGAGCATACACAAAAACCGGGCCAGCAAGTCTGACTTGTAAATGTGGAACAAAAGACCCAAAACCTGTGCTGAAAGACCTGTATAAGCCCTATGCTCCTTGAGGCAATGTGGCTGCATGCACCCAAGGACAACTGCCTACCTCTAGGCAATTGCAGTCTTCAGGTGGGTTCGGAGGGACCTCACATTAGGGAATGCAGGGCCGTGCTAGGCTTGGGAAACTCAAGGATAAAAGACGGATACCTGAGAGTGTGGGATACACCTCACTGTGGGAGGAGGAAGGTATTCGGCTTGTCTGATTGAATCAGTGTCAATCCTGGAATGAATTGTTCACGATACTTTGGTTGCACTCCATTTCCAGGATGATGTTCATTTACAATTTTGTGGCCTTAACACACTCTTCTTTAAGTTGACATTTTCCCCGCTTGTTTGCTTTAGCAAACAGTGCCATGTCTGCATTGAACACTGATCAGCTTTCCTTGTTATTTCCCTTTCAGACCTCTCATCCCGCCTCACTGCCTTCCCAAGTCTTACCACCCTTTGAATTGGAAAGCTCATGCCTAAACCAAACAGCCAATTCAACCACCCATACAAACACACAAGCAAACAAGCAAGCAAGCAAACAAACAAACAATGCAAACCTTTATTGAATGCAATGGGAAGTAGAACAAAGCAAGACAAAACAAAACAAAAGTAAACTAAACAAATGTGCTAGGAGTACATATAGAATGGGTGGTTTGTTAGTCAACTCACTGCTAAGCATAAGGCATTGGTAAGAAGTGCAGCAGTTCTTAGTCCCAAGGAAGAAGTCTTCATAACTCCTTCCTGGTTCAGTGTCCTGAGATGTGTAGCCTATACCTGGTGACCCATGAGATTTCCTGGAGTCTGATGGAGCCAGTTCAATGGTGTGTTCTGTCAGTTGGCCTTTTCATTAGGCCTCCTTGATGTTTTAGGAGTCCCTGGTGATCTTGCCCTCTGCCCCTTCAGCAGAATCCCATGCTCAGAGCCCATTTCCTCGTCCCAGGGTCCTCATGTAGGCACTGCACATGGAAAACCCACGTGCATTTCCTCCTTCTAGTAAGCAAGATGCCTTCCATCGAAAGCACCCACTGTAATAGGGGTTTTGATGCATATACTTTTTGGGCTGTCTATATTCTCAAGTGTTGATTGCGGGTGTCTTCTGGATAGGAGCTTCCAGGCTGGGACTCAGAGAATATCCAGCAGAGCCTCATATACTTCTTGAGAGAGAGGCAGCTCAGGTGTTGCATCCATTTGCTGAACTGCACCTTCCAGATGTACAGGGCCTGGGGAGAGCGTCTCCATTCGAACTTCCATCAGCAGTTGATCCAGGAAGAGTTCCAGAGGGCCCCTGTTGCATCCCTGAGTGAGAGCCTGTTCTTGGCCTTGTCGTTCAGGCTGTGCCCATTGTGGTAGCTGAGACTCTCTGGAGAAATTGGTTGGGTCGCTAAAACTTGAGGATTCCTTGGAAACACAGTCCGTGGCAGCCAGTTGCAAGGTGGTTTCCTGGACAACCCCGTGCTCCTTGCCACCAGGATTTCCATCCAGATCCACAGGGAATGGCCTGTCACCCTCCACTTGGTCTTCTTCCAGCAGTTCATCAAGGAGGAGTTCCAGAGTTCCTGGCTCGTATGCTTGAGTGGCTGTCTGTGATTGGCCTCGTCCTTCGGGCAGTGCCACTTGGGGATGCTGGGACTCTTCGTGGAAGTGGGGCTGGTCGCTGGAGCTCGAGTTCTCCATGCCCACACCTCTTGCAGCAGCCATCAGTAACAGGTTGTCCGGTGCTGCCTCATCCTTGCCACTGAGACCTCCAGTGCCACATCCTGCACTTGTGAAGCAGGCACATCTTGATCTGGAGCGCGGGCTTGCCGCACTCTTCTGTTCTGAAACCATATGTGGATCGTGTCCTCATTCAAACCTGTCCTTTGGCCCAGCTGCTCCCTGGTAGCAAAGCCTGGCAACGGGTTCCTCTCAAAGGCTTGTACTAGGATCCTGCGCTGTTGCAAGTTGAGTCGAGTGCGAGGCCTTCTGCTGTCCGAGGGCATGCTGCTACCTTGTGACCAGGAGCCAAACCCTTCCTCGAGCTCTTGGGAGGCTAGCGGAATGGAGCCTCTGCTGGACCGCTTTGGGCCGTGCCTCACCCCTCCAGTGCGACTTCTTTGGTTCTGAAACCACACTCGGATGCGGGACGCAGGGAGCTGTATTTGCCTGGCCAGTTCCTGCCTGTCCCAGAAGCTCGGGTATTGGTTCTTGCTGAAAGCTGATAGCAGGGCCTTCTTTTGCCAGGCCTGCCAAACCGTCTTCCTGCGCCGGGATTCCCGCAGCACACAGCTGCTATCCACATTGCTTCCAGCTTCCATGCTCCTAAGGATTCGATGCCAGGAGTCCTCAAGCTGGAGAATATAGTCAGGACCGCTCCAGAGCAAGCGCAAGCTTCAGCAAATGCCAGCCGTAGGGCTGGGACCCCTGCCCTTAAATACCTCTCTCTCTGCTCCCGGAGCTCCGCCCACTCGAAAGGAGCCGTGGGCTACAGTCGACTCCAGACCCTTGAATCAAGGTCATGCCACGACGCTTTACACCTGCCACACCTCCCACCTGAGAACAGGAGACCCGGAACAAGACCTCCAGAAACCTATCAGACTCAGCATAGTCTCTCCCAAAGTCTCGCAGTCCCTTGCATGCCATTCTGGACACAGAACAAGGAAGCACAAAAAATGTCCTAGGAATCAAGAATCCAGCAGACAGATCGTCCAAGGAGGGAGCACCATAGGTCCTTCCTGGCTTTGGGCAGAGTATCCAGGAAACCGTGGAGGTGGTAAGCAGGCTTCAGAATAGGAAGGCAGAGTGGACTGTGCCTTAGGTGGTATCACTAGCCAGTTGAATCCGTGCTGATCTCATCCCATCTGGATCCACACAGGGTGGAAAGAGAAGACCCCCCAACTGAGGATCCCAACCACTTGTCCTGAGAACCAAGGACATCACTTCCAGGGGTCATGCAAGTGATGGCACTTCTTTCCTTCTTGTAGGGCTAGGTGGTAGTTGGGAGCAACAGAACTCTATTAAACCGAGAGAAGAGAATAGCACATGCAGAAAGAAAGTCTTTTACACAGGCAAATAGGCCAAAAACCACAATAGTTCATGTAGAGATTCGGGAGTGCACATTCATGCATTTCCTGTCAGAACAGTTGGGCCAGATTTTCTGGAATTCTCACCATTAACATGTTAAATGCAAAGAAAGGCGCAAACACACACACACACACTCACACACGCAAAGACACACACAGACACATACAAATAACACAAATAGAAATAGCACACACACAACAAAGCACACACACACGCACACACAGGCACACACAGGCACACACAAACACACACACATACACACACAGAGATAACACAAATACAAATAACACACACACAAAACAAGCACACACACAGACACTCACACATGCACATGCAAACACACACAAATAACACAAATACAAATAACACACACATACACACACACACACACACACACGCACACACACACGAGCATACACAAAAACCGGGCCAGCAAGTCTGACTTGTAAATGTGGAACAAAAGACCCAAAACCTGTGCTGAAAGACCTGTATAAGCCCTATGCTCCTTGAGGCAATGTGGCTGCATGCACCCAAGGACAACTGCCTACCTCTAGGCAATTGCAGTCTTCAGGTGGGTTCGGAGGGACCTCACATTAGGGAATGCAGGGCCGTGCTAGGCTTGGGAAACTCAAGGATAAAAGACGGATACCTGAGAGTGTGGGATACACCTCACTGTGGGAGGAGGAAGGTATTCGGCTTGTCTGATTGAATCAGTGTCAATCCTGGAATGAATTGTTCACGATACTTTGGTTGCACTCCATTTCCAGGATGATGTTCATTTACAATTTTGTGGCCTTAACACACTCTTCTTTAAGTTGACATTTTCCCCGCTTGTTTGCTTTAGCAAACAGTGCCATGTCTGCATTGAACACTGATCAGCTTTCCTTGTTATTTCCCTTTCAGACCTCTCATCCCGCCTCACTGCCTTCCCAAGTCTTACCACCCTTTGAATTGGAAAGCTCATGCCTAAACCAAACAGCCAATTCAACCACCCATACAAACACACAAGCAAACAAGCAAGCAAGCAAACAAACAAACAATGCAAACCTTTATTGAATGCAATGGGAAGTAGAACAAAGCAAGACAAAACAAAACAAAAGTAAACTAAACAAATGTGCTAGGAGTACATATAGAATGGGTGGTTTGTTAGTCAACTCACTGCTAAGCATAAGGCATTGGTAAGAAGTGCAGCAGTTCTTAGTCCCAAGGAAGAAGTCTTCATAACTCCTTCCTGGTTCAGTGTCCTGAGATGTGTAGCCTATACCTGGTGACCCATGAGATTTCCTGGAGTCTGATGGAGCCAGTTCAATGGTGTGTTCTGTCAGTTGGCCTTTTCATTAGGCCTCCTTGATGTTTTAGGAGTCCCTGGTGATCTTGCCCTCTGCCCCTTCAGCAGAATCCCATGCTCAGAGCCCATTTCCTCGTCCCAGGGTCCTCATGTAGGCACTGCACATGGAAAACCCACGTGCATTTCCTCCTTCTAGTAAG
The DNA here is from genome assembly GCF_021556685.1 of Rattus norvegicus. Taxonomy (NCBI): domain Eukaryota; kingdom Metazoa; phylum Chordata; class Mammalia; order Rodentia; family Muridae; genus Rattus; species Rattus norvegicus. Next base: position 38,905,252 of record NC_141553.1, read on the forward strand.
CAAGATGCCTTCCATCGAAAGCACCCACTGTAATAGGGGTATTGATGCATATACTTTTTGGGCTGTCTATATTCTCAAGTGTTGATTGCGGGTGTCTTCTGGATAGGAGCTTCCAGGCTGGGACTCAGAGAATATCCAGCAGAGCCTCATATACTTCTTGAGAGAGAGGCAGCTCAGGTGTTGCATCCATTTGCTGAACTGCACCTTCCAGATGTACAGGGCCTGGGGAGAGCGTCTCCATTCGAACTTCCATCAGCAGTTGATCCAGGAAGAGTTCCAGAGGGCCCCTGTTGCATCCCTGAGTGAGAGCCTGTTCTTGGCCTTGTCCTTCAGGCTGTGCCCATTGTGGTAGCTGAGACTCTCTGGAGAAATTGGTTGGGTCGCTAAAACTTGAGGATTCCTTGGAAACACAGTCCGTGGCAGCCAGTTGCAAGGTGGTTTCCTGGACAACCCCGTGCTCCTTGCCACCAGGATTTCCATCCAGATCCACAGGGAATGGCCTGTCACCCTCCACTTGGTCTTCTTCCAGCAGTTCATCAAGGAGGAGTTCCAGAGTTCCTGGCTCGTATGCTTGAGTGGCTGTCTGTGATTGGCCTCGTCCTTCGGGCAGTGCCACTTGGGGATGCTGGGACTCTTCGTGGAAGTGGGGCTGGTCGCTGGAGCTCGAGTTCTCCATGCCCACACCTCTTGCAGCAGCCATCAGTAACATGTTGTCCGGTGCTGCCTCATCCTTGCCACTGAGACCTCCAGTTGCCACATCCTGCACTTGGGAAGCAGGCACATCTTGATCTGGAGCGCGGGCTTGCCGCGCTCTTCTGTTCTGAAAACATATGTGGATCGTGTCCTCATTCAAACCTGTCCTTTGGCCCAGCTGCTCCCTGGTAGCAAAGCCTGGCAACGGGTTCCTCTCAAAGGCTTGTACTAGGATCCTGCGCTGTTGCAAGTTGAGTCGAGTGCGAGGCCTTCTGCTGTCCGAGGGCATGCTGCTACCTTGTGACCAGGAGCCAAACCCTTCCTCGAGCTCTTGGGAGGCTAGCGGAATGGAGCCTCTGCTGGACCGCTTTGGGCCGTGCCTAACCTCTCCAGTGCGACTTCATTGGTTCTGAAACCACACTCGGATGCGGGACGCAGGGAGCTGTATTTGCCTGGCCAGTTCCTGCCTGTCCCAGAAGCTCGGGTATTGGTTCTTGCTGAAAGCTGATAGCAGGGCCTTCTTTTGCCAGGCCTGCCAAACCGTCTTCCTGCGCCGGGATTCCCGCAGCACACAGCTGCTATCCACATTGCTTCCAGCTTCCATGCTCCTAAGGATTCGATGCCAGGAGTCCTCAAGCTGGAGAATATAGTCAGGACCGCTCCAGAGCAAGCGCAAGCTTCAGCAAATGCCAGCCGTAGGGCTGGGACCCCTGCCCTTAAATACCTCTCTCTCTGCTCCCGGAGCTCCGCCCACTCGAAATGAGCCGTGGGCTACAGTCGACTCCAGACCCTTGAATCAAGGTCATGCCACGACGCTTTACACCTGCCACACCTCCCACCTGAGAACAGGAGACCCGGAACAAGACCTCCAGAAACCTATCAGACTCAGCAAAGTCTCTCCCAAAGTCTCGCAGTCCCTTGCATGCCATTCTGGACACAGAACAAGGAAGCACAAAAAATGTCCTAGGAATCAAGAATCCAGCAGACAGATCGTCCAAGGAGGGAGCACCATAGGTCCTTCCTGGCTTTGGGCAGAGTATCCAGGAAACCGTGGAGGTGGTAAGCAGGCTTCAGAAGAGGAAGTCAGAGTGGACTGTGCCTTAGGTGGTATCACTAGCCAAGTTGAATCCGTGCTGATCTCATCCCATCTGGATCCACACAGGTTGGAAAGAGAAGACCCCCCAACTGAGGATCCCAACCACTTGTCCTGAGAACCAAGGACATCACTTCCAGGGGTCATGCAAGTGATGGCACTTCTTTCCTTCTTGTAGGGCTAGGTGGTAGTTGGGAGCAACAGAACTCTATTAAACCGAGAGAAGAGAATAGCACATGCAGAAAGAAAGTCTTTTACACAGGCAAATAGGCCAAAAACCACAATAGTTCATGTAGAGATTCGGGAATGCGCATTCATGCATTTCCTGTCAGAACAGTTGGGCCAGATTTTCTGGAATTCTCACCATTAACATGTTAAATGCAAACAAAGGCGCAAACACACACACACACACACACACACACACACACACGCAAACACACACACAGACACATACAAATAACACAAATAGAAATAGCACACACACAACAAAGCACACACACACGCACACACAGGCACACACAGGCACACACAAACACACACACATACACACACAGAGATAACACAAATACAAATAACACACACACAAAACAAGCACACACACAGACACTCACACATGCACATGCAAACACACACAAATAACACAAATACAAATAACACACACATACACACACACACTCACACACACACACACACACACACACACACGAGCATACACAAAAACCGGGCCAGCAAGTCTGACTTGTAAATGTGGAACAAAAGACCCAAAACCTGTGCTGAAAGACCTGTATAAGCCCTATGCTCCTTGAGGCAATGTGGCTGCATGCACCCAAGGACAACTGCCTACCTCTAGGCAATTGCAGTCTTCAGGTGGGTTCGGAGGGACCTCACATTAGGGAATGCAGGGCCGTGCTAGGCTTGGGAAACTCAAGGATAAAAGACGGATACCTGAGAGTGTGGGATACACCTCACTGTGGGAGGAGGAAGGTATTCGGCTTGTCTGATTGAATCAGTGTCAATCCTGGAATGAATTGTTCACGATACTTTGGTTGCACTCCATTTCCAGGATGATGTTCATTTACAATTTTGTGGCCTTAACACACTCTTCTTTAAGTTGACATTTTCCCCGCTTGTTTGCTTTAGCAAACAGTGCCATGTCTGCATTGAACACTGATCAGCTTTCCTTGTTATTTCCCTTTCAGACCTCTCATCCCGCCTCACTGCCTTCCCAAGTCTTACCACCCTTTGAATTGGAAAGCTCATGCCTAAACCAAACAGCCAATTCAACCACCCATACAAACACACAAGCAAACAAGCAAGCAAGCAAACAAAGAAACAATGCAAACCTTTATTGAATGCAATGGGAAGTAGAACAAAGCAAGACAAAACAAAACAAAAGTAAACTAAACAAATGTGCTAGGAGTACATATAGAATGGGTGGTTTGTTAGTCAACTCACTGCTAAGCATAAGGCATTGGTAAGAAGTGCAGCAGTTCTTAGTCCCAAGGAAGAAGTCTTCATAACTCCTTCCTGGTTCAGTGTCCTGAGATGTGTAGCCTATACCTGGTGACCCATGAGATTTCCTGGAGTCTGATGGAGCCAGTTCAATGGTGTGTTCTGTCAGTTGGCCTTTTCATTAGGCCTCCTTGATGTTTTAGGAGTCCCTGGTGATCTTGCCCTCTGCCCCTTCAGCAGAATCCCATGCTCAGAGCCCGTTTCCTCGTCCCAGGGTCCTCATGTAGGCACTGCACATGGAAAACCCACGTGCATTTCCTCCTTCTAGTAAGCAAGATGCCTTCCATCGAAAGCACCCACTGTAATAGGGGTTTTGATGCATATACTTTTTGGGCTGTCTATATTCTCAAGTGTTGATTGCGGGTGTCTTCTGGATAGGAGCTTCCAGGCTGGGACTCAGAGAATATCCAGCAGAGCCTCATATTCTTCTTGAGAGAGAGGCAGCTCAGGTGTTGCATCCATTTGCTGAACTGCACCTTCCAGATGTACAGGGCCTGGGGAGAGCGTCTCCATTCGAACTTCCATCAGCAGTTGATCCAGGAAGAGTTCCAGAGGGCCCCTGTTGCATCCCTGAGTGAGAGCCTGTTCTTGGCCTTGTCCTTCAGGCTGTGCCCATTGTGGTAGCTGAGACTCTCTGGAGAAATTGGTTGGGTCGCTAAAACTTGAGGATTCCTTGGAAACACAGTCCGTGGCAGCCAGTTGCAAGGTGGTTTCCTGGACAACCCCGTGCTCCTTGCCACCAGGATTTCCATCCAGATCCACAGGGAATGGCCTGTCACCCTCCACTTGGTCTTCTTCCAGCAGTTCATCAAGGAGGAGTTCCAGAGTTCCTGGCTCGTATGCTTGAGTGGCTGTCTGTGATTGGCCTCGTCCTTCGGGCAGTGCCACTTGGGGATGCTGGGACTCTTCGTGGAAGTGGGGCTGGTCGCTGGAGCTCGAGTTCTCCATGCCCACACCTCTTGCAGCAGCCATCAGTAACATGTTGTCCGGTGCTGCCTCATCCTTGCCACTGAGACCTCCAGTTGCCACATCCTGCACTTGGGAAGCAGGCACATCTTGATCTGGAGCGCGGGCTTGCCGCGCTCTTCTGTTCTGAAAACATATGTGGATCGTGTCCTCATTCAAACCTGTCCTTTGGCCCAGCTGCTCCCTGGTAGCAAAGCCTGGCAACGGGTTCCTCTCAAAGGCTTGTACTAGGATCCTGCGCTGTTGCAAGTTGAGTCGAGTGCGAGGCCTTCTGCTGTCCGAGGGCATGCTGCTACCTTGTGACCAGGAGCCAAACCCTTCCTCGAGCTCTTGGGAGGCTAGCGGAATGGAGCCTCTGCTGGACCGCTTTGGGCCGTGCCTCACCTCTCCAGTGCGACTTCATTGGTTCTGAAACCACACTCGGATGCGGGACGCAGGGAGCTGTATTTGCCTGGCCAGTTCCTGCCTGTCCCAGAAGCTCGGGTATTGGTTCTTGCTGAAAGCTGATAGCAGGGCCTTCTTTTGCCAGGCCTGCCAAACCGTCTTCCTGCGCCGGGATTCCCGCAGCACACAGCTGCTATCCACATTGCTTCCAGCTTCCATGCTCCTAAGGATTCGATGCCAGGAGTCCTCAAGCTGGAGAATATAGTCAGGACCGCTCCAGAGCAAGCGCAAGCTTCAGCAAATGCCAGCCGTAGGGCTGGGACCCCTGCCCTTAAATACCTCTCTCTCTGCTCCCGGAGCTCCGCCCACTCGAAAGGAGCCGTGGGCTACAGTCGACTCCAGACCCTTGAATCAAGGTCATGCCACGACGCTTTACACCTGCCACACCTCCCACCTGAGAACAGGAGACCCGGAACAAGACCTCCAGAAACCTATCAGACTCAGCAAAGTCTCTCCCAAAGTCTCGCAGTCCCTTGCATGCCATTCTGGACACAGAACAAGGAAGCACAAAAAATGTCCTAGGAATCAAGAATCCAGCAGACAGATCGTCCAAGGAGGGAGCACCATAGGTCCTTCCTGGCTTTGGGCAGAGTATCCAGGAAACCGTGGAGGTGGTAAGCAGGCTTCAGAAGAGGAAGTCAGAGTGGACTGTGCCTTAGGTGGTATCACTAGCCAAGTTGAATCCGTGCTGATCTCATCCCATCTGGATCCACACAGGTTGGAAAGAGAAGACCCCCCAACTGAGGATCCCAACCACTTGTCCTGAGAACCAAGGACATCACTTCCAGGGGTCATGCAAGTGATGGCACTTCTTTCCTTCTTGTAGGGCTAGGTGGTAGTTGGGAGCAACAGAACTCTATTAAACCGAGAGAAGAGAATAGCACATGCAGAAAGAAAGTCTTTTACACAGGCAAATAGGCCAAAAACCACAATAGTTCATGTAGAGATTCGGGAATGCGCATTCATGCATTTCCTGTCAGAACAGTTGGGCCAGATTTTCTGGAATTCTCACCATTAACATGTTAAATGCAAACAAAGGCGCAAACACACACACACACACACACACACACACACACACGCAAACACACACACAGACACATACAAATAACACAAATAGAAATAGCACACACACAACAAAGCACACACACACGCACACACAGGCACACACAGGCACACACAAACACACACACATACACACACAGAGATAACACAAATACAAATAACACACACACAAAACAAGCACACACACAGACACTCACACATGCACATGCAAACACACACAAATAACACAAATACAAATAACACACACATACACACACACACTCACACACACACACACACACACACACACGAGCATACACAAAAACCGGGCCAGCAAGTCTGACTTGTAAATGTGGAACAAAAGACCCAAAACCTGTGCTGAAAGACCTGTATAAGCCCTATGCTCCTTGAGGCAATGTGGCTGCATGCACCCAAGGACAACTGCCTACCTCTAGGCAATTGCAGTCTTCAGGTGGGTTCGGAGGGACCTCACATTAGGGAATGCAGGGCCGTGCTAGGCTTGGGAAACTCAAGGATAAAAGACGGATACCTGAGAGTGTGGGATACACCTCACTGTGGGAGGAGGAAGGTATTCGGCTTGTCTGATTGAATCAGTGTCAATCCTGGAATGAATTGTTCACGATACTTTGGTTGCACTCCATTTCCAGGATGATGTTCATTTACAATTTTGTGGCCTTAACACACTCTTCTTTAAGTTGACATTTTCCCCGCTTGTTTGCTTTAGCAAACAGTGCCATGTCTGCATTGAACACTGATCAGCTTTCCTTGTTATTTCCCTTTCAGACCTCTCATCCCGCCTCACTGCCTTCCCAAGTCTTACCACCCTTTGAATTGGAAAGCTCATGCCTAAACCAAACAGCCAATTCAACCACCCATACAAACACACAAGCAAACAAGCAAGCAAGCAAACAAAGAAACAATGCAAACCTTTATTGAATGCAATGGGAAGTAGAACAAAGCAAGACAAAACAAAACAAAAGTAAACTAAACAAATGTGCTAGGAGTACATATAGAATGGGTGGTTTGTTAGTCAACTCACTGCTAAGCATAAGGCATTGGTAAGAAGTGCAGCAGTTCTTAGTCCCAAGGAAGAAGTCTTCATAACTCCTTCCTGGTTCAGTGTCCTGAGATGTGTAGCCTATACCTGGTGACCCATGAGATTTCCTGGAGTCTGATGGAGCCAGTTCAATGGTGTGTTCTGTCAGTTGGCCTTTTCATTAGGCCTCCTTGATGTTTTAGGAGTCCCTGGTGATCTTGCCCTCTGCCCCTTCAGCAGAATCCCATGCTCAGAGCCCGTTTCCTCGTCCCAGGGTCCTCATGTAGGCACTGCACATGGAAAACCCACGTGCATTTCCTCCTTCTAGTAAGCAAGATGCCTTCCATCGAAAGCACCCACTGTAATAGGGGTTTTGATGCATATACTTTTTGGGCTGTCTATATTCTCAAGTGTTGATTGCGGGTGTCTTCTGTATAGGAGCTTCCAGGCTGGGACTCAGAGAATATCCAGCAGAGCCTCATATTCTTCTTGAGAGAGAGGCAGCTCAGGTGTTGCATCCATTTGCTGAACTGCACCTTCCAGATGTACAGGGCCTGGGGAGAGCGTCTCCATTCGAAATTCCATCAGCAGTTGATCCAGGAAGAGTTCCAGAGGGCCCCTGTTGCATCCCTGAGTGAGAGCCTGTTCTTGGCCTTGTCCTTCAGGCTGTGCCCATTGTGGTAGCTGAGACTCTCTGGAGAAATTGGTTGGGTCGCTAAAACTTGAGGATTCCTTGGAAACACAGTCCGTGGCAGCCAGTTGCAAGGTGGTTTCCTGGACAACCCCGTGCTCCTTGCCACCAGGATTTCCATCCAGATCCACAGGGAATGGCCTGTCACCCTCCACTTGGTCTTCTTCCAGCAGTTCATCAAGGAGGAGTTCCAGAGTTCCTGGCTCGTATGCTTGAGTGGCTGTCTGTGATTGGCCTCGTCCTTCGGGCAGTGCCACTTGGGGATGCTGGGACTCTTCGTGGAAGTGGGGCTGGTCGCTGGAGCTCGAGTTCTCCATGCCCACACCTCTTGCAGCAGCCATCAGTAACAGGTTGTCCGGTGCTGCCTCATCCTTGCCACTGAGACCTCCAGTGCCACATCCTGCACTTGTGAAGCAGGCACATCTTGATCTGGAGCGCGGGCTTGCCGCACTCTTCTGTTCTGAAACCATATGTGGATCGTGTCCTCATTCAAACCTGTCCTTTGGCCCATCTGCTCCCTGGTAGCAAAGCCTGGCAACGGGTTCCTCTCAAAGGCTTGTACTAGGATCCTGCGCTGTTGCAAGTTGAGTCGAGTGCGAGGCCTTCTGCTGTCCGAGGGCATGCTGCTACCTTGTGACCAGGAGCCAAACCCTTCCTCGAGCTCTTGGGAGGCTAGCGGAATGGAGCCTCTGCTGGACCGCTTTGGGCCGTGCCTCACCTCTCCAGTGCGACTTCTTTGGTTCTGAAACCACACTCGGATGCGGGACGCAGGGAGCTGTATTTGCCTGGCCAGTTCCTGCCTGTCCCAGAAGCTCGGGTATTGGTTCTTGCTGAAAGCTGATAGCAGGGCCTTCTTTTGCCAGGCCTGCCAAACCGTCTTCCTGCGCCGGGATTCCCGCAGCACACAGCTGCTATCCACATTGCTTCCAGCTTCCATGCTCCTAAGGATTCGATGCCAGGAGTCCTCAAGCTGGAGAATATAGTCAGGACCGCTCCAGAGCAAGCGCAAGCTTCAGCAAATGCCAGCCGTAGGGCTGGGACCCCTGCCCTTAAATACCTCTCTCTCTGCTCCCGGAGCTCCGCCCACTCGAAAGGAGCCGTGGGCTACAGTCGACTCCAGACCCTTGAATCAAGGTCATGCCACGACGCTTTACACCTGCCACACCTCCCACCTGAGAACAGGAGACCCGGAACAAGACCTCCAGAAACCTATCAGACTCAGCAAAGTCTCTCCCAAAGTCTCGCAGTCCCTTGCATGCCATTCTGGACACAGAACAAGGAAGCACAAAAAATGTCCTAGGAATCAAGAATCCAGCAGACAGATCGTCCAAGGAGGGAGCACCATAGGTCCTTCCTGGCTTTGGGCAGAGTATCCAGGAAATCGTGGAGGTGGTAAGCAGGCTTCAGAAGAGGAAGGCAGAGTGGACTGTGCCTTAGGTGGTATCACTAGCCAAGTTGAATCCGTGCTGATCTCATCCCATCTGGATCCACACAGGTTGGAAAGAGAAGACCCCCCAACTGAGGATCCCAACCACTTGTCCTGAGAACCAAGGACATCACTTCCAGGGGTCATGCAAGTGATGGCACTTCTTTCCTTCTTGTAGGGCTAGGTGGTAGTTGGGAGCAACAGAACTCTATTAAACCGAGAGAAGAGAATAGCACATGCAGAAAGAAAGTCTTTTACACAGGCAAATAGGCCAAAAACCACAATAGTTCATGTAGAGATTCGGGAATGCGCATTCATGCATTTCCTGTCAAACAGTTGGGCCAGATTTTCTGGAATTCTCACCATTAACATGTTAAATGCAAACAAAGGCGCAAACACACACACACACACTCACACACGCAAAGACACACACAGACACATACAAATAACACAAATAGAAATAGCACACACACAACAAAGCACACACACACGCACACACAGGCACACACAGGCACACACAAACACACACACATACACACACAGAGATAACACAAATACAAATAACACACACACAAAACAAGCACACACACAGACACTCACACATGCACATGCAAACACACACAAATAACACAAATACAAATAACACACACATACACACACACACACACACACACACACACACACACACACACACACACGAGCATACACAAAAACCGGGCCAGCAAGTCTGACTTGTAAATGTGGAACAAAAGACCCAAAACCTGTGCTGAAAGACCTGTATAAGCCCTATGCTCCTTGAGGCAATGTGGCTGCATGCACCCAAGGACAACTGCCTACCTCTAGGCAATTGCAGTCTTCAGGTGGGTTCGGAGGGACCTCACATTAGGGAATGCAGGGCCGTGCTAGGCTTGGGAAACTCAAGGATAAAAGACGGATACCTGAGAGTGTGGGATACACCTCACTGTGGGAGGAGGAAGGTATTCGGCTTGTCTGATTGAATCAGTGTCAATCCTGGAATGAATTGTTCACGATACTTTGGTTGCACTCCATTTCCAGGATGATGTTCATTTACAATTTTGTGGCCTTAACACACTCTTCTTTAAGTTGACATTTTCCCCGCTTGTTTGCTTTAGCAAACAGTGCCATGTCTGCATTGAACACTGATCAGCTTTCCTTGTTATTTCCCTTTCAGACCTCTCATCCCGCCTCACTGCCTTCCCAAGTCTTACCACCCTTTGAATTGGAAAGCTCATGCCTAAACCAAACAGCCAATTCAACCACCCATACAAACACACAAGCAAACAAGCAAGCAAGCAAACAAAGAAACAATGCAAACCTTTATTGAATGCAATGGGAAGTAGAACAAAGCAAGACAAAACAAAACAAAAGTAAACTAAACAAATGTGCTAGGAGTACATATAGAATGGGTGGTTTGTTAGTCAACTCACTGCTAAGCATAAGGCATTGGTAAGAAGTGCAGCAGTTCTTAGTCCCAAGGAAGAAGTCTTCATAACTCCTTCCTGGTTCAGTGTCCTGAGATGTGTAGCCTATACCTGGTGACCCATGAGATTTCCTGGAGTCTGATGGAGCCAGTTCAATGGTGTGTTCTGTCAGTTGGCCTTTTCATTAGGCCTCCTTGATGTTTTAGGAGTCCCTGGTGATCTTGCCCTCTGCCCCTTCAGCAGAATCCCATGCTCAGAGCCCGTTTCCTCGTCCCAGGGTCCTCATGTAGGCACTGCACATGGAAAACCCACGTGCATTTCCTCCTTCTAGTAAGCAAGATGCCTTCCATCGAAAGCACCCACTGTAATAGGGGTTTTGATGCATATACTTTTTGGGCTGTCTATATTCTCAAGTGTTGATTGCGGGTGTCTTCTGGATAGGAGCTTCCAGGCTGGGACTCAGAGAATATCCAGCAGAGCCTCATATTCTTCTTGAGAGAGAGGCAGCTCAGGTGTTGCATCCATTTGCTGAACTGCACCTTCCAGATGTACAGGGCCTGGGGAGAGCGTCTCCATTCGAACTTCCATCAGCAGTTGATCCAGGAAGAGTTCCAGAGGGCCCCTGTTGCATCCCTGAGTGAGAGCCTGTTCTTGGCCTTGTCCTTCAGGCTGTGCCCATTGTGGTAGCTGAGACTCTCTGGAGAAATTGGTTGGGTCGCTAAAACTTGAGGATTCCTTGGAAACACAGTCCGTGGCAGCCAGTTGCAAGGTGGTTTCCTGGACAACCCCGTGCTCCTTGCCACCAGGATTTCCATCCAGATCCACAGGGAATGGCCTGTCACCCTCCACTTGGTCTTCTTCCAGCAGTTCATCAAGGAGGAGTTCCAGAGTTCCTGGCTCGTATGCTTGAGTGGCTGTCTGTGATTGGCCTCGTCCTTCGGGCAGTGCCACTTGGGGATGCTGGGACTCTTCGTGGAAGTGGGGCTGGTCGCTGGAGCTCGAGTTCTCCATGCCCACACCTCTTGCAGCAGCCATCAGTAACATGTTGTCCGGTGCTGCCTCATCCTTGCCACTGAGACCTCCAGTTGCCACATCCTGCACTTGGGAAGCAGGCACATCTTGATCTGGAGCGCGGGCTTGCCGCGCTCTTCTGTTCTGAAAACATATGTGGATCGTGTCCTCATTCAAACCTGTCCTTTGGCCCAGCTGCTCCCTGGTAGCAAAGCCTGGCAACGGGTTCCTCTCAAAGGCTTGTACTAGGATCCTGCGCTGTTGCAAGTTGAGTCGAGTGCGAGGCCTTCTGCTGTCCGAGGGCATGCTGCTACCTTGTGACCAGGAGCCAAACCCTTCCTCGAGCTCTTGGGAGGCTAGCGGAATGGAGCCTCTGCTGGACCGCTTTGGGCCGTGCCTCACCTCTCCAGTGCGACTTCTTTGGTTCTGAAACCACACTCGGATGCGGGACGCAGGGAGCTGTATTTGCCTGGCCAGTTCCTGCCTGTCCCAGAAGCTCGGGTATTGGTTCTTGCTGAAAGCTGATAGCAGGGCCTTCTTTTGCCAGGCCTGCCAAACCGTCTTCCTGCGCCGGGATTCCCGCAGCACACAGCTGCTATCCACATTGCTTCCAGCTTCCATGCTCCTAAGGATTCGATGCCAGGAGTCCTCAAGCTGGAGAATATAGTCAGGACCGCTCCAGAGCAAGCGCAAGCTTCAGCAAATGCCAGCCGTAGGGCTGGGACCCCTGCCCTTAAATACCTCTCTCTCTGCTCCCGGAGCTCCGCCCACTCGAAAGGAGCCGTGGGCTACAGTCGACTCCAGACCCTTGAATCAAGGTCATGCCACGACGCTTTACACTTGCCACACCTCCCACCTGAGAACAGGAGACCCGGAACAAGACCTCAAGAAACCTATCAGACTCAGCAAAGTCTCTCCCAAAGTCTCGCAGTCCCTTGCATGCCATTCTGGACACAGAACAAGGAAGCACAAAAAATGTCCTAGGAATCAAGAATCCAGCAGACAGATCGTCCAAGGAGGGAGCACCATAGGTCCTTCCTGGCTTTGGGCAGAGTATCCAGGAAACCGTGGAGGTGGTAAGAAGGCTTCAGAAGAGGAAGGCAGAGTGGACTGTGCCTTAGGTGGTATCACTAGCCAAGTTGAATCCGTGCTGATCTCATCCCATCTGGATCCACACAGGTTGGAAAGAGAAGACCCCCCAACTGAGGATCCCAACCACTTGTCCTGAGAACCAAGGACATCACTTCCAGGGGTCATGCAAGTGATGGCACTTCTTTCCTTCTTGTAGGGCTAGGTGGTAGTTGGGAGCAACAGAACTCTATTAAACCGAGAGAAGAGAATAGCACATGCAGAAAGAAAGTCTTTTACACAGGCAAATAGGCCAAAAACCACAATAGTTCATGTAGAGATTCGGGAATGCGCATTCATGCATTTCCTGTCAGAACAGTTGGGCCAGATTTTCTGGAATTCTCACCATTAACATGTTAAATGCAAACAAAGGCGCAAACACACACACACACACACACACACACACACACGCAAACACACACACAGACACATACAAATAACACAAATAGAAATAGCACACACACAACAAAGCACACACACACGCACACACAAACACACACAGGCACACACAAACACACACACATACACACACAGAGATAACACAAATACAAATAACACACACACAAAACAAGCACACACACAGACACTCACACATGCACATGCAAACACACACAAATAACACAAATACAAATAACACACACATACACACACACACTCACACACACACACACACACACACACACGAGCATACACAAAAACCGGGCCAACAAGTCTGACTTGTAAATGTGGAACAAAAGACCCAAAACCTGTGCTGAAAGACCTGTATAAGCCCTATGCTCCTTGAGGCAATGTGGCTGCATGCACCCAAGGACAACTGCCTACCTCTAGGCAATTGCAGTCTTCAGGTGGGTTCGGAGGGACCTCACATTAGGGAATGCAGGGCCGTGCTAGGCTTGGGAAACTCAAGGATAAAAGACGGATACCTGAGAGTGTGGGAGACACCTCACTGTGGGAGGAGGAAGGTATTCGGCTTGTCTGATTGAATCAGTGTCAATCCTGGAATGAATTGTTCACGATAGTTTGGTTGCACTCCATTTCCAGGATGATGTTCATTTACAATTTTGTGGCCTTAACACACTCTTCTTTAAGTTGACATTTTCCCCGCTTGTTTGCTTTAGCAAACAGTGCCATGTCTGCATTGAACACTGATCAGCTTTCCTTGTTATTTCCCTTTCAGACCTCTCATCCCGCCTCACTGCCTTCCCAAGTCTTACCACCCTTTGAATTGGAAAGCTCATGCCTAAACCAAACAGCCAATTCAACCACCCATACAAACACACAAGCAAACAAGCAAGCAAGCAAACAAACAAACAATGCAAACCTTTATTGAATGCAATGGGAAGTAGAACAAAGCAAGACAAAACAAAACAAAAGTAAACTAAACAAATGTGCTAGGAGTACATATAGAATGGGTGGTTTGTTAGTCAACTCACTGCTAAGCATAAGGCATTGGTAAGAAGTGCAGCAGTTCTTAGTCCCAAGGAAGAAGTCTTCATAACTCCTTCCTGGTTCAGTGTCCTGAGATGTGTAGCCTATACCTGGTGACCCATGAGATTTCCTGGAGTCTGATGGAGCCAGTTCAATGGTGTGTTCTGTCAGTTGGCCTTTTCATTAGGCCTCCTTGATGTTTTAGGAGTCCCTGGTGATCTTGCCCTCTGCCCCTTCAGCAGAATCCCATGCTCAGAGCCCGTTTCCTCGTCCCAGGGTCCTCATGTAGGCACTGCACATGGAAAACCCACGTGCATTTCCTCCTTCTAGTAAGCAAGATGCCTTCCATCGAAAGCACCCACTGTAATAGGGGTTTTGATGCATATACTTTTTGGGCTGTCTATATTCTCAAGTGTTGATTGCGGGTGTCTTCTGGATAGGAGCTTCCAGGCTGGGACTCAGAGAATATCCAGCAGAGCCTCATATTCTTCTTGAGAGAGAGGCAGCTCAGGTGTTGCATCCATTTGCTGAACTGCACCTTCCAGATGTACAGGGCCTGGGGAGAGCGTCTCCATTCGAACTTCCATCAGCAGTTGATCCAGGAAGAGTTCCAGAGGGCCCCTGTTGCATCCCTGAGTGAGAGCCTGTTCTTGGCCTTGTCCTTCAGGCTGTGCCCATTGTGGTAGCTGAGACTCTCTGGAGAAATTGGTTGGGTCGCTAAAACTTGAGGATTCCTTGGAAACACAGTCCGTGGCAGCCAGTTGCAAGGTGGTTTCCTGGACAACCCCGTGCTCCTTGCCACCAGGATTTCCATCCAGATCCACAGGGAATGGCCTGTCACCCTCCACTTGGTCTTCTTCCAGCAGTTCATCAAGGAGGAGTTCCAGAGTTCCTGGCTCGTATGCTTGAGTGGCTGTCTGTGATTGGCCTCGTCCTTCGGGCAGTGCCACTTGGGGATGCTGGGACTCTTCGTGGAAGTGGGGCTGGTCGCTGGAGCTCGAGTTCTCCATGCCCACACCTCTTGCAGCAGCCATCAGTAACATGTTGTCCGGTGCTGCCTCATCCTTGCCACTGAGACCTCCAGTTGCCACATCCTGCACTTGGGAAGCAGGCACATCTTGATCTGGAGCGCGGGCTTGCCGCGCTCTTCTGTTCTGAAACCATATGTGGATCGTGTCCTCATTCAAACCTGTCCTTTGGCCCAGCTGCTCCCTGGTAGCAAAGCCTGGCAACGGGTTCCTCTCAAAGGCTTGTACTAGGATCCTGCGCTGTTGCAAGTTGAGTCGAGTGCGAGGCCTTCTGCTGTCCGAGGGCATGCTGCTACCTTGTGACCTGGAGCCAAACCCTTCCTCGAGCTGTTGGGAGGCTAGCGGAATGGAGCCTCTGCTGGACCGCTTTGGGCCGTGCCTCACCTCTCCAGTGCGACTTCTTTGGTTCTGAAACCACACTCGGATGCGGGACGCAGGGAGCTGTATTTGCCTGGCCAGTTCCTGCCTGTCCCAGAAGCTCGGGTATTGGTTCTTGCTGAAAGCTGATAGCAGGGCCTTCTTTTGCCAGGCCTGCCAAACCGTCTTCCTGCGCCGGGATTCCCGCAGCACACAGCTGCTATCCACATTGCTTCCAGCTTCCATGCTCCTAAGGATTCGATGCCAGGAGTCCTCAAGCTGGAGAATATAGTCAGGACCGCTCCAGAGCAAGCGCAAGCTTCAGCAAATGCCAGCCGTAGGGCTGGGACCCCTGCCCTTAAATACCTCTCTCTCTGCTCCCGGAGCTCCGCCCACTCGAAAGGAGCCGTGGGCTACAGTCGACTCCAGACCCTTGAATCAAGGTCATGCCACGACGCTTTACACCTGCCACACCTCCCACCTGAGAACAGGAGACCCGGAACAAGACCTGAAGAAAACTATCAGACTCAGCAAAGTCTCTCCCAAAGTCTCGCAGTCCCTTGCATGCCATTCTGGACACAGAACAAGGAAGCACAAAAAATGTCCTAGGAATCAAGAATCCAGCAGACAGATCGTCCAAGGAGGGAGCACCATAGGTCCTTCCTGGCTTTGGGCAGAGTATCCAGGAAACCGTGGAGGTGGTAAGCAGGCTTCAGAAGAGGAAGGCAGAGTGGACTGTGCCTTAGGTGGTATCACTAGCCAAGTTGAATCCGTGCTGATCTCATCCCATCTGGATCCACACAGGTTGGAAAGAGAAGACCCCCCAACTGAGGATCCCAACCACTTGTCCTGAGAACCAAGGACATCACTTCCAGGGGTCATGCAAGTGATGGCACTTCTTTCCTTCTTGTAGGGCTAGGTGGTAGTTGGGAGCAACAGAACTCTATTAAACCGAGAGAAGAGAATAGCACATGCAGAAAGAAAGTCTTTTACACAGGCAAATAGGCCAAAAACCACAATAGTTCATGTAGAGATTCGGGAATGCGCATTCATGCATTTCCTGTCAGAACAGTTGGGCCAGATTTTCTGGAATTCTCACCATTAACATGTTAAATGCAAAGAAAGGCGCAAACACACACACACACACACACACACACACACACGCAAACACACACACAGACACATACAAATAACACAAATAGAAATAGCACACACACAACAAAGCACACACACACGCACACACAAACACACACAGGCACACACAAACACACACACATACACACACAGAGATAACACAAATACAAATAACACACACACAAAACAAGCACACACACAGACACTCACACATGCACATGCAAACACACACAAATAACACAAATACAAATAACACACACATACACACACACACTCACACACACACACACACACACACACACGAGCATACACAAAAACCGGGCCAACAAGTCTGACTTGTAAATGTGGAACAAAAGACCCAAAACCTGTGCTGAAAGACCTGTATAAGCCCTATGCTCCTTGAGGCAATGTGGCTGCATGCACCCAAGGACAACTGCCTACCTCTAGGCAATTGCAGTCTTCAGGTGGGTTCGGAGGGACCTCACATTAGGGAATGCAGGGCCGTGCTAGGCTTGGGAAACTCAAGGATAAAAGACGGATACCTGAGAGTGTGGGAGACACCTCACTGTGGGAGGAGGAAGGTATTCGGCTTGTCTGATTGAATCAGTGTCAATCCTGGAATGAATTGTTCACGATAGTTTGGTTGCACTCCATTTCCAGGATGATGTTCATTTACAATTTTGTGGCCTTAACACACTCTTCTTTAAGTTGACATTTTCCCCGCTTGTTTGCTTTAGCAAACAGTGCCATGTCTGCATTGAACACTGATCAGCTTTCCTTGTTATTTCCCTTTCAGACCTCTCATCCCGCCTCACTGCCTTCCCAAGTCTTACCACCCTTTGAATTGGAAAGCTCATGCCTAAACCAAACAGCCAATTCAACCACCCATACAAACACACAAGCAAACAAGCAAGCAAGCAAACAAACAAACAATGCAAACCTTTATTGAATGCAATGGGAAGTAGAACAAAGCAAGACAAAACAAAACAAAAGTAAACTAAACAAATGTGCTAGGAGTACATATAGAATGGGTGGTTTGTTAGTCAACTCACTGCTAAGCATAAGGCATTGGTAAGAAGTGCAGCAGTTCTTAGTCCCAAGGAAGAAGTCTTCATAACTCCTTCCTGGTTCAGTGTCCTGAGATGTGTAGCCTATACCTGGTGACCCATGAGATTTCCTGGAGTCTGATGGAGCCAGTTCAATGGTGTGTTCTGTCAGTTGGCCTTTTCATTAGGCCTCCTTGATGTTTTAGGAGTCCCTGGTGATCTTGCCCTCTGCCCCTTCAGCAGAATCCCATGCTCAGAGCCCGTTTCCTCGTCCCAGGGTCCTCATGTAGGCACTGCACATGGAAAACCCACGTGCATTTCCTCCTTCTAGTAAGCAAGATGCCTTCCATCGAAAGCACCCACTGTAATAGGGGTTTTGATGCATATACTTTTTGGGCTGTCTACATTCTCAAGTGTTGATTGCGGGTGTCTTCTGGATAGGAGCTTCCAGGCTGGGACTCAGAGAATATCCAGCAGAGCCTCATATTCTTCTTGAGAGAGAGGCAGCTCAGGTGTTGCATCCATTTGCTGAACTGCACCTTCCAGATGTACAGGGCCTGGGGAGAGCGTCTCCATTCGAACTTCCATCAGCAGTTGATCCAGGAAGAGTTCCAGAGGGCCCCTGTTGCATCCCTGAGTGAGAGCCTGTTCTTGGCCTTGTCCTTCAGGCTGTGCCCATTGTGGTAGCTGAGACTCTCTGGAGAAATTGGTTGGGTCGCTAAAACTTGAGGATTCCTTGGAAACACAGTCCGTGGCAGCCAGTTGCAAGGTGGTTTCCTGGACAACCCCGTGCTCCTTGCCACCAGGATTTCCATCCAGATCCACAGGGAATGGCCTGTCACCCTCCACTTGGTCTTCTTCCAGCAGTTCATCAAGGAGGAGTTCCAGAGTTCCTGGCTCGTATGCTTGAGTGGCTGTCTGTGATTGGCCTCGTCCTTCGGGCAGTGCCACTTGGGGATGCTGGGACTCTTCGTGGAAGTGGGGCTGGTCGCTGGAGCTCGAGTTCTCCATGCCCACACCTCTTGCAGCAGCCATCAGTAACATGTTGTCCGGTGCTGCCTCATCCTTGCCACTGAGACCTCCAGTTGCCACATCCTGCACTTGGGAAGCAGGCACATCTTGATCTGGAGCGCGGGCTTGCCGCGCTCTTCTGTTCTGAAACCATATGTGGATCGTGTCCTCATTCAAACCTGTCCTTTGGCCCAGCTGCTCCCTGGTAGCAAAGCCTGGCAACGGGTTCCTCTCAAAGGCTTGTACTAGGATCCTGCGCTGTTGCAAGTTGAGTCGAGTGCGAGGCCTTCTGCTGTCCGAGGGCATGCTGCTACCTTGTGACCTGGAGCCAAACCCTTCCTCGAGCTGTTGGGAGGCTAGCGGAATGGAGCCTCTGCTGGACCGCTTTGGGCCGTGCCTCACCTCTCCAGTGCGACTTCTTTGGTTCTGAAACCACACTCGGATGCGGGACGCAGGGAGCTGTATTTGCCTGGCCAGTTCCTGCCTGTCCCAGAAGCTCGGGTATTGGTTCTTGCTGAAAGCTGATAGCAGGGCCTTCTTTTGCCAGGCCTGCCAAACCGTCTTCCTGCGCCGGGATTCCCGCAGCACACAGCTGCTATCCACATTGCTTCCAGCTTCCATGCTCCTAAGGATTCGATGCCAGGAGTCCTCAAGCTGGAGAATATAGTCAGGACCGCTCCAGAGCAAGCGCAAGCTTCAGCAAATGCCAGCCGTAGGGCTGGGACCCCTGCCCTTAAATACCTCTCTCTCTGCTCCCGGAGCTCCGCCCACTCGAAAGGAGCCGTGGGCTACAGTCGACTCCAGACCCTTGAATCAAGGTCATGCCACGACGCTTTACACCTGCCACACCTCCCACCTGAGAACAGGAGACCCGGAACAAGACCTGAAGAAAACTATCAGACTCAGCAAAGTCTCTCCCAAAGTCTCGCAGTCCCTTGCATGCCATTCTGGACACAGAACAAGGAAGCACAAAAAATGTCCTAGGAATCAAGAATCCAGCAGACAGATCGTCCAAGGAGGGAGCACCATAGGTCCTTCCTGGCTTTGGGCAGAGTATCCAGGAAACCGTGGAGGTGGTAAGCAGGCTTCAGAAGAGGAAGGCAGAGTGGACTGTGCCTTAGGTGGTATCACTAGCCAAGTTGAATCCGTGCTGATCTCATCCCATCTGGATCCACACAGGTTGGAAAGAGAAGACCCCCCAACTGAGGATCCCAACCACTTGTCCTGAGAACCAAGGACATCACTTCCAGGGGTCATGCAAGTGATGGCACTTCTTTCCTTCTTGTAGGGCTAGGTGGTAGTTGGGAGCAACAGAACTCTATTAAACCGAGAGAAGAGAATAGCACATGCAGAAAGAAAGTCTTTTACACAGGCAAATAGGCCAAAAACCACAATAGTTCATGTAGAGATTCGGGAATGCGCATTCATGCATTTCCTGTCAGAACAGTTGGGCCAGATTTTCTGGAATTCTCACCATTAACATGTTAAATGCAAAGAAAGGCGCAAACACACACACACACACACACACACACACACACGCAAACACACACACAGACACATACAAATAACACAAATAGAAATAGCACACACACAACAAAGCACACACACACGCACACACAAACACACACAGGCACACACAAACACACACACATACACACACAGAGATAACACAAATACAAATAACACACACACAAAACAAGCACACACACAGACACTCACACATGCACATGCAAACACACACAAATAACACAAATACAAATAACACACACATACACACACACACTCACACACACACACACACACACACACACGAGCATACACAAAAACCGGGCCAACAAGTCTGACTTGTAAATGTGGAACAAAAGACCCAAAACCTGTGCTGAAAGACCTGTATAAGCCCTATGCTCCTTGAGGCAATGTGGCTGCATGCACCCAAGGACAACTGCCTACCTCTAGGCAATTGCAGTCTTCAGGTGGGTTCGGAGGGACCTCACATTAGGGAATGCAGGGCCGTGCTAGGCTTGGGAAACTCAAGGATAAAAGACGGATACCTGAGAGTGTGGGAGACACCTCACTGTGGGAGGAGGAAGGTATTCGGCTTGTCTGATTGAATCAGTGTCAATCCTGGAATGAATTGTTCACGATAGTTTGGTTGCACTCCATTTCCAGGATGATGTTCATTTACAATTTTGTGGCCTTAACACACTCTTCTTTAAGTTGACATTTTCCCCGCTTGTTTGCTTTAGCAAACAGTGCCATGTCTGCATTGAACACTGATCAGCTTTCCTTGTTATTTCCCTTTCAGACCTCTCATCCCGCCTCACTGCCTTCCCAAGTCTTACCACCCTTTGAATTGGAAAGCTCATGCCTAAACCAAACAGCCAATTCAACCACCCATACAAACACACAAGCAAACAAGCAAGCAAGCAAACAAACAAACAATGCAAACCTTTATTGAATGCAATGGGAAGTAGAACAAAGCAAGACAAAACAAAACAAAAGTAAACTAAACAAATGTGCTAGGAGTACATATAGAATGGGTGGTTTGTTAGTCAACTCACTGCTAAGCATAAGGCATTGGTAAGAAGTGCAGCAGTTCTTAGTCCCAAGGAAGAAGTCTTCATAACTCCTTCCTGGTTCAGTGTCCTGAGATGTGTAGCCTATACCTGGTGACCCATGAGATTTCCTGGAGTCTGATGGAGCCAGTTCAATGGTGTGTTCTGTCAGTTGGCCTTTTCATTAGGCCTCCTTGATGTTTTAGGAGTCCCTGGTGATCTTGCCCTCTGCCCCTTCAGCAGAATCCCATGCTCAGAGCCCGTTTCCTCGTCCCAGGGTCCTCATGTAGGCACTGCACATGGAAAACCCACGTGCATTTCCTCCTTCTAGTAAGCAAGATGCCTTCCATCGAAAGCACCCACTGTAATAGGGGTTTTGATGCATATACTTTTTGGGCTGTCTACATTCTCAAGTGTTGATTGCGGGTGTCTTCTGGATAGGAGCTTCCAGGCTGGGACTCAGAGAATATCCAGCAGAGCCTCATATTCTTCTTGAGAGAGAGGCAGCTCAGGTGTTGCATCCATTTGCTGAACTGCACCTTCCAGATGTACAGGGCCTGGGGAGAGCGTCTCCATTCGAACTTCCATCAGCAGTTGATCCAGGAAGAGTTCCAGAGGGCCCCTGTTGCATCCCTGAGTGAGAGCCTGTTCTTGGCCTTGTCCTTCAGGCTGTGCCCATTGTGGTAGCTGAGACTCTCTGGAGAAATTGGTTGGGTCGCTAAAACTTGAGGATTCCTTGGAAACACAGTCCGTGGCAGCCAGTTGCAAGGTGGTTTCCTGGACAACCCCGTGCTCCTTGCCACCAGGATTTCCATCCAGATCCACAGGGAATGGCCTGTCACCCTCCACTTGGTCTTCTTCCAGCAGTTCATCAAGGAGGAGTTCCAGAGTTCCTGGCTCGTATGCTTGAGTGGCTGTCTGTGATTGGCCTCGTCCTTCGGGCAGTGCCACTTGGGGATGCTGGGACTCTTCGTGGAAGTGGGGCTGGTCGCTGGAGCTCGAGTTCTCCATGCCCACACCTCTTGCAGCAGCCATCAGTAACAGGTTGTCCGGTGCTGCCTCATCCTTGCCACTGAGACCTCCAGTTGCCACATCCTGCACTTGGGAAGCAGGCACATCTTGATCTGGAGCGCGGGCTTGCCGCGCTCTTCTGTTCTGAAACCATATGTGGATCGTGTCCTCATTCAAACCTGTCCTTTGGCCCAGCTGCTCCCTGGTAGCAAAGCCTGGCAACGGGTTCCTCTCAAAGGCTTGTACTAGGATCCTGCGCTGTTGCAAGTTGAGTCGAGTGCGAGGCCTTCTGCTGTCCGAGGGCATGCTGCTACCTTGTGACCTGGAGCCAAACCCTTCCTCGAGCTGTTGGGAGGCTAGCGGAATGGAGCCTCTGCTGGACCGCTTTGGGCCGTGCCTCACCTCTCCAGTGCGACTTCTTTGGTTCTGAAACCACACTCGGATGCGGGACGCAGGGAGCTGTATTTGCCTGGCCAGTTCCTGCCTGTCCCAGAAGCTCGGGTATTGGTTCTTGCTGAAAGCTGATAGCAGGGCCTTCTTTTGCCAGGCCTGCCAAACCGTCTTCCTGCGCCGGGATTCCCGCAGCACACAGCTGCTATCCACATTGCTTCCAGCTTCCATGCTCCTAAGGATTCGATGCCAGGAGTCCTCAAGCTGGAGAATATAGTCAGGACCGCTCCAGAGCAAGCGCAAGCTTCAGCAAATGCCAGCCGTAGGGCTGGGACCCCTGCCCTTAAATACCTCTCTCTCTGCTCCCGGAGCTCCGCCCACTCGAAAGGAGCCGTGGGCTACAGTCGACTCCAGACCCTTGAATCAAGGTCATGCCACGACGCTTTACACCTGCCACACCTCCCACCTGAGAACAGGAGACCCGGAACAAGACCTGAAGAAAACTATCAGACTCAGCAAAGTCTCTCCCAAAGTCTCGCAGTCCCTTGCATGCCATTCTGGACACAGAACAAGGAAGCACAAAAAATGTCCTAGGAATCAAGAATCCAGCAGACAGATCGTCCAAGGAGGGAGCACCATAGGTCCTTCCTGGCTTTGGGCAGAGTATCCAGGAAACCGTGGAGGTGGTAAGCAGGCTTCAGAAGAGGAAGGCAGAGTGGACTGTGCCTTAGGTGGTATCACTAGCCAAGTTGAATCCGTGCTGATCTCATCCCATCTGGATCCACACAGGTTGGAAAGAGAAGACCCCCCAACTGAGGATCCCAACCACTTGTCCTGAGAACCAAGGACATCACTTCCAGGGGTCATGCAAGTGATGGCACTTCTTTCCTTCTTGTAGGGCTAGGTGGTAGTTGGGAGCAACAGAACTCTATTAAACCGAGAGAAGAGAATAGCACATGCAGAAAGAAAGTCTTTTACACAGGCAAATAGGCCAAAAACCACAATAGTTCATGTAGAGATTCGGGAATGCGCATTCATGCATTTCCTGTCAGAACAGTTGGGCCAGATTTTCTGGAATTCTCACCATTAACATGTTAAATGCAAACAAAGGCGCAAACACACACACACACACACACACACACACACACACGCAAACACACACACAGACATATACAAATAACACAAATAGATATAGCACACACACAACAAAGCACACACACACGCACACACAAACACACACAGGCACACACAAACACACACACATACACACACAGAGATAACACAAATACAAATAGCACACACACAAAACAAGCACACACACAGAAACTCACACATGCACATGCAAACACACACAAATAACACAAATACAAATAACACACACATACACACACACACTCACACACACACACACACACACACACACGAGCATACACAAAAACCGGGCCAGCAAGTCTGACTTGTAAATGTGGAACAAAAGACCCAAAACCTGTGCTGAAAGACCTGTATAAGCCCTATGCTCCTTGAGGCAATGTGGCTGCATGCACCCAAGGACAACTGCCTACCTCTAGGCAATTGCAGTCTTCAGGTGGGTTCGGAGGGACCTCACATTAGGGAATGCAGGGCCGTGCTAGGCTTGGGAAACTCAAGGATAAAAGACGGATACCTGAGAGTGTGGGATACACCTCACTTTGGGAGGAGGAAGGTATTCGGCTTGTCTGATTGAATCAGTGTCAATCCTGGAATGAATTGTTCACGATACTTTGGTTGCACTCCATTTCCAGGATGATGTTCATTTACAATTTTGTGGCCTTAATACACTCTTCTTTAAGTTGACATTTTCCCCGCTTGTTTGCTTTAGCAAACAGTGCCATGTCTGCATTGAACACTGATCAGCTTTCCTTGTTATTTCCCTTTCAGACCTCTCATCCTGCCTCACTGCCTTCCCAAGTCTTACCACCCTTTGAATTGGAAAGCTCATGCCTAAACCAAACAGCCAATTCAACCACCCATACAAACACACAAGCAAACAAGCAAGCAAGCAAACAAACAAACAATGCAAACCTTTATTGAATGCAATGGGAAGTAGAACAAAGCAAGACAAAACAAAACAAAAGTAAACTAAACAAATGTGCTAGGAGTACATATAGAATGGGTGGTTTGTTAGTCAACTCACTGCTAAGCATAAGGCATTGGTAAGAAGTGCAGCAGTTCTTAGTCCCAAGGAAGAAGTCTTCATAACTCCTTCCTGATTCAGTGTCCTGAGATGTGTAGCCTATACCTGGTGACCCATGAGATTTCCTGGAGTCTGATGGAGCCAGTTCAATGGTGTGTTCTGTCAGTTGGCCTTTTCATTAGGCCTCCTTGATGTTTTAGGAGTCCCTGGTGATCTTGCCCTCTGCACCTTCAGCAGAATCCCATGCTCAGAGCCCGTTTCCTCGTCCCAGGGTCCTCATGTAGGCACTGCACATGGAAAACCCACGTGCATTTCCTCCTTCTAGTAAGCAAGATGCCTTCCATCGAAAGCACCCACTGTAATAGGGGTTTTGATGCATATACTTTCTGGGCTGTCTATATTCTCAAGTGTTGATTGCGGGTGTCTTCTGGATAGGAGCTTCCAGGCTGGGACTCAGAGAATATCCAGCAGAGCCTCATATTCTTCTTGAGAGAGAGGCAGCTCAGGTGTTGCATCCATTTGCTGAACTGCACCTTCCAGATGTACAGGGCCTGGGGAGAGCGTCTCCATTCGAACTTCCATCAGCAGTTGATCCAGGAAGAGTTCCAGAGGGCCCCTGTTGCATCCCTGAGTGAGAGCCTGTTCTTGGCCTTGTCCTTCAGGCTGTGCCCATTGTGGCAGCTGAGACTCTCTGGAGAAATTGGTTGGGTCGCTAAAACTTGAGGATTCCTTGGAAACACAGTCCGTGGCAGCCAGTTGCAAGATGGTTTCCTGGACAACCCCGTGCTCCTTGCCACCAGGATTTCCATCCAGATCCACAGGGAATGGCCTGTCACCCTCCACTTGGTCTTCTTCCAGCAGTTCATCAAGGAGGAGTTCCAGAGTTCCTGGCTCGTATGCTTGAGTGGCTGTCTGTGATTGGCCTCGTCCTTCGGGCAGTGCCACTTGTGGATGCTGGGACTCTTCGTGGAAGTGGGGCTGGTCGCTGGAGCTCGAGTTCTCCATGCCCACACCTCTTGCAGCAGCCATCAGTAACAGGTTGTCCGGTGCTGCCTCATCCTTGCCACTGAGACCTCCAGTTGCCACATCCTGCACTTGGGAAGCAGGCACATCTTGATCTGGAGCGCGGGCTTGCTGCGCTCTTCTGTTCTGAAACCATATGTGGATCGTGTCCTCATTCAAACCTGTCCTTTGGCCCAGCTGCTCCCTGGTAGCAAAGCCTGGCAACGGGTTCCTCTCAAAGGCTTGTACTAGGATCCTGCGCTGTTGCAAGTTGAGTCGAGTGCGAGGCCTTCTGCTGTCCGAGGGCATGCTGCTACCTTGTGACCAGGAGCCAAACCCTTCCTCGAGCTCTTGGGAGGCTAGCGGAATGGAGCCTCTGCTGGACCGCTTTGGGCCGTGCCTCACCTCTCCAGTGCGACTTCTTTGGTTCTGAAACCACACTCGGATGCGGGACGCAGGGAGCTGTATTTGCCTGGCCAGTTCCTGCCTGTCCCAGAAGCTCGGGTATTGGTTCTTGCTGAAAGCTGATAGCAGGGCCTTCTTTTGCCAGGCCTGCCAAACCGTCTTCCTGCGCCGGGATTCCCGCAGCACACAGCTGCTATCCACATTGCTTCCAGCTTCCATGCTCCTAAGGATTCGATGCCAGGAGTCCTCAAGCTGGAGAATATAGTCAGGACCGCTCCAGAGCAAGCGCAAGCTTCAGCAAATGCCAGCCGTAGGGCTGGGACCCCTGCCCTTAAATACCTCTCTCTCTGCTCCCGGAGCTCCGCCCACTCGAAAGGAGCCGTGGGCTACAGTCGACTCCAGACCCTTGAATCAAGGTCATGCCACGACGCTTTACACCTGCCACACCTCCCACCTGAGAACAGGAGACCCGGAACAAGACCTCAAGAAACCTATCAGACTCAGCAAAGTCTCTCCCAAAGTCTCGCAGTCCCTTGCATGCCATTCTGGACACAGAACAAGGAAGCACAAAAAATGTCCTAGGAATCAAGAATCCAGCAGACAGATCGTCCAAGGAGGGAGCACCATAGGTCCTTACTGTCTTTGGGCAGAGTATCCAGGAAACCGTGGAGGTGGTAAGCAGGCTTCAGAAGAGGAAGGCAGAGTGGACTGTGCCTTAGGTGGTATCACTAGCCAAGTTGAATCCGTGCTGATCTCATCCCATCTGGATCCACACAGGTTGGAAAGAGAAGACCCCCCAACTGAGGATCCCAACCACTTGTCCTGAGAACCAAGGACATCACTTCCAGGGGTCATGCAAGTGATGGCACTTCTTTCCTTCTTGTAGGGCTAGGTGGTAGTTGGGAGCAACAGAACTCTATTAAACCGAGAGAAGAGAATAGCACATGCAGAAAGAAAGTCTTTTACACAGGCAAATAGGCCAAAAACCACAATAGTTCATGTAGAGATTCGGGAATGCGCATTCATGCATTTCCTGTCAGAACAGTTGGGCCAGATTTTCTGGAATTCTCACCATTAACATGTTAAATGCAAACAAAGGCGCAAACACACACACACACACACACACACACGCAAACACACACACAGACACATACAAATAACACAAATAGAAATAGCACACACACAACAAAGCACACACACACGCACACACAAACACACACAGGCACACACAAACACACACACATACACACACAGAGATAACACAAATACAAATAACACACACACAAAACAAGCACACACACAGACACTCACACATGCACATGCAAACACACACAAATAACACAAATACAAATAACACACACATACACACACACACTCACACACACACACACACACACACACGAGCATACACAAAAACCGGGCCAGCAAGTCTGACTTGTAAATGTGGAACAAAAGACCCAAAACCTGTGCTGAAAGACCTGTATAAGCCCTATGCTCCTTGAGGCAATGTGGCTGCATGCACCCAAGGACAACTGCCTACCTCTAGGCAATTGCAGTCTTCAGGTGGGTTCGGAGGGACCTCACATTAGGGAATGCAGGGCCGTGCTAGGCTTGGGAAACTCAAGGATAAAAGACGGATACCTGAGAGTGTGGGATACACCTCACTGTGGGAGGAGGAAGGTATTCGGCTTGTCTGATTGAATCAGTGTCAATCCTGGAATGAATTGTTCACGATACTTTGGTTGCACTCCATTTCCAGGATGATGTTCATTTACAATTTTGTGGCCTTAACACACTCTTCTTTAAGTTGACATTTTCCCCGCTTGTTTGCTTTAGCAAACAGTGCCATGTCTGCATTGAACACTGATCAGCTTTCCTTGTTATTTCCCTTTCAGACCTCTCATCCCGCCTCACTGCCTTCCCAAGTCTTACCACCCTTTGAATTGGAAAGCTCATGCCTAAACCAAACAGCCAATTCAACCACCCATACAAACACACAAGCAAACAAGCAAGCAAGCAAACAAACAAACAATGCAAACCTTTATTGAATGCAATGGGAAGTAGAACAAAGCAAGACAAAACAAAACAAAAGTAAACTAAACAAATGTGCTAGGAGTACATATAGAATGGGTGGTTTGTTAGTCAACTCACTGCTAAGCATAAGGCATTGGTAAGAAGTGCAGCAGTTCTTAGTCCCAAGGAAGAAGTCTTCATAACTCCTTCCTGGTTCAGTGTCCTGAGATGTGTAGCCTATACCTGGTGACCCATGAGATTTCCTGGAGTCTGATGGAGCCAGTTCAATGGTGTGTTCTGTCAGTTGGCCTTTTCATTAGGCCTCCTTGATGTTTTAGGAGTCCCTGGTGATCTTGCCCTCTGCCCCTTCAGCAGAATCCCATGCTCAGAGCCCGTTTCCTCGTCCCAGGGTCCTCATGTAGGCACTGCACATGGAAAACCCACGTGCATTTCCTCCTTCTAGTAAGCAAGATGCCTTCCATCGAAAGCACCCACTGTAATAGGGGTTTTGATGCATATACTTTTTGGGCTGTCTAT
This sequence comes from Rattus norvegicus, assembly GCF_021556685.1. Classification (NCBI taxonomy): domain Eukaryota; kingdom Metazoa; phylum Chordata; class Mammalia; order Rodentia; family Muridae; genus Rattus; species Rattus norvegicus. Next base: position 38,933,846 of record NC_141553.1, read on the forward strand.
ATTCTCAAGTGTTGATTGCGGGTGTCTTCTGGATAGGAGCTTCCAGGCTGGGACTCAGAGAATATCCAGCAGAGCCTCATATTCTTCTTGAGAGAGAGGCAGCTCAGGTGTTGCATCCATTTGCTGAACTGCACCTTCCAGATGTACAGGGCCTGGGGAGAGCGTCTCCATTCGAACTTCCATCAGCAGTTGATCCAGGAAGAGTTCCAGAGGGCCCCTGTTGCATCCCTGAGTGAGAGCCTGTTCTTGGCCTTGTCCTTCAGGCTGTGCCCATTGTGGTAGCTGAGACTCTCTGGAGAAATTGGTTGGGTCGCTAAAACTTGAGGATTCCTTGGAAACACAGTCCGTGGCAGCCAGTTGCAAGGTGGTTTCCTGGACAACCCCGTGCTCCTTGCCACCAGGATTTCCATCCAGATCCACAGGGAATGGCCTGTCACCCTCCACTTGGTCTTCTTCCAGCAGTTCATCAAGGAGGAGTTCCAGAGTTCCTGGCTCGTATGCTTGAGTGGCTGTCTGTGATTGGCCTCGTCCTTCGGGCAGTGCCACTTGGGGATGCTGGGACTCTTCGTGGAAGTGGGGCTGGTCGCTGGAGCTCGAGTTCTCCATGCCCACACCTCTTGCAGCAGCCATCAGTAACAGGTTGTCCGGTGCTGCCTCATCCTTGCCACTGAGACCTCCAGTTGCCACATCCTGCACTTGGGAAGCAGGCACATCTTGATCTGGAGCGCGGGCTTGCCGCGCTCTTCTGTTCTGAAACCATATGTGGATCGTGTCCTCATTCAAACCTGTCCTTTGGCCCAGCTGCTCCCTGGTAGCAAAGCCTGGCAACGGGTTCCTCTCAAAGGCTTGTACTAGGATCCTGCGCTGTTGCAAGTTGAGTCGAGTGCGAGGCCTTCTGCTGTCCGAGGGCATGCTGCTACCTTGTGACCAGGAGCCAAACCCTTCCTCGAGCTGTTGGGAGGCTAGCGGAATGGAGCCTCTGCTGGACCGCTTTGGGCCGTGCCTCACCTCTCCAGTGCGACTTCTTTGGTTCTGAAACCACACTCGGATGCGGGACGCAGGGAGCTGTATTTGCCTGGCCAGTTCCTGCCTGTCCCAGAAGCTCAGGTATTGGTTCTTGCTGAAAGCTGATAGCAGGGCCTTCTTTTGCCAGGCCTGCCAAACCGTCTTCCTGCGCCGGGATTCCCGCAGCACACAGCTGCTATCCACATTGCTTCCAGCTTCCATGCTCCTAAGGATTCGATGCCAGGAGTCCTCAAGCTGGAGAATATAGTCAGGACCGCTCCAGAGCAAGCGCAAGCTTCAGCAAATGCCAGCCGTAGGGCTGGGACCCCTGCCCTTAAATACCTCTCTCTCTGCTCCCGGAGCTCCGCCCACTCGAAAGGAGCCGTGGGCTAAAGTCGACTCCAGACCCTTGAATCAAGGTCATGCCACGACGCTTTACACCTGCCACACCTCCCACCTGAGAACAGGAGACCCGGAACAAGACCTCAAGAAAACTATCAGACTCAGCAAAGTCTCTCCCAAAGTCTCGCAGTCCCTTGCATGCCATTCTGGACACAGAACAAGGAAGCACAAAAAATGTCCTAGGAATCAAGAATCCAGCAGACAGATCGTCCAAGGAGGGAGCACCATAGGTCCTTCCTGTCTTTGGGCAGAGTATCCAGGAAACCGTGGAGGTGGTAAGCAGGCTTCAGAAGAGGAAGGCAGAGTGGACTGTGCCTTAGGTGGTATCACTAGCCAAGTTGAATCCGTGCTGATCTCATCCCATCTGGATCCACACAGGTTGGAAAGAGAAGACCCCCCAACTGAGGATCCCAACCACTTGTCCTGAGAACCAAGGACATCACTTCCAGGGGTCATGCAAGTGATGGCACTTCTTTCCTTCTTGTAGGGCTAGGTGGTAGTTGGGAGCAACAGAACTCTATTAAACCGAGAGAAGAGAATAGCACATGCAGAAAGAAAGTCTTTTACACAGGCAAATAGGCCAAAAACCACAATAGTTCATGTAGAGATTCGGGAATGCGCATTCATGCATTTCCTGTCAGAACAGTTGGGCCAGATTTTCTGGAATTCTCACCATTAACATGTTAAATGCAAACAAAGGCGCAAACACACACACACACACACACACACACACGCAAACACACACACAGACACATACAAATAACACAAATAGAAATAGCACACACACAACAAAGCACACACACGCACACACAAACACACACAGGCACACACAAACACACACACATACACACACAGAGATAACACAAATACAAATAACACACACACAAAACAAGCACACACACAGACACTCACACATGCACATGCAAACACACTCAAATAACACAAATACAAATAACACACACATACACACACACACTCACACACACACACACACACACGAGCATACACAAAAACCGGGCCAGCAAGTCTGACTTGTAAATGTGGAACAAAAGACCCAAAACCTGTGCTGAAAGACCTGTATAAGCCCTATGCTCCTTGAGGCAATGTGGCTGCATGCACCCAAGGACAACTGCCTACCTCTAGGCAATTGCAGTCTTCAGGTGGGTTCGGAGGGACCTCACATTAGGGAATGCAGGGCCGTGCTAGGCTTGGGAAACTCAAGGATAAAAGACGGATACCTGAGAGTGTGGGATACACCTCACTGTGGGAGGAGGAAGGTATTCGGCTTGTCTGATTGAATCAGTGTCAATCCTGGAATGAATTGTTCACGATACTTTGGTTGCACTCCATTTCCAGGATGATGTTCATTTACAATTTTGTGGCCTTAACACACTCTTCTTTAAGTTGACATTTTCCCCGCTTGTTTGCTTTAGCAAACAGTGCCATGTCTGCATTGAACACTGATCAGCTTTCCTTGTTATTTCCCTTTCAGACCTCTCATCCGGCCTCACTGCCTTCCCAAGTCTTACCACCCTTTGAATTGGAAAGCTCATGCCTAAACCAAACAGCCAATTCAACCACCCATACAAACACACAAGCAAACAAGCAAGCAAGCAAACAAACAAACAATGCAAACCTTTATTGAATGCAATGGGAAGTAGAACAAAGCAAGACAAAACAAAACAAAAGTAAACTAAACAAATGTGCTAGGAGTACATATAGAATGGGTGGTTTGTTAGTCAACTCACTGCTAAGCATAAGGCATTGGTAAGAAGTGCAGCAGTTCTTAGTCCCAAGGAAGAAGTCTTCATAACTCCTTCCTGGTTCAGTGTCCTGAGATGTGTAGCCTATACCTGGTGACCCATGAGATTTCCTGGAGTCTGATGGAGCCAGTTCAATGGTGTGTTCTGTCAGTTGGCCTTTTCATTAGGCCTCCTTGATGTTTTAGGAGTCCCTGGTGATCTTGCCCTCTGCCCCTTCAGCAGAATCCCATGCTCAGAGCCCGTTTCCTCGTCCCAGGGTCCTCATGTAGGCACTGCACATGGAAAACCCACGTGCATTTCCTCCTTCTAGTAAGCAAGATGCCTTCCATCGAAAGCACCCACTGTAATAGGGGTTTTGATGCATATACTTTTTGGGCTGTCTATATTCTCAAGTGTTGATTGCGGGTGTCTTCTGGATAGGAGCTTCCAGGCTGGGACTCAGAGAATATCCAGCAGAGCCTCATATTCTTCTTGAGAGAGAGGCAGCTCAGGTGTTGCATCCATTTGCTGAACTGCACCTTCCAGATGTACAGGGCCTGGGGAGAGCGTCTCCATTCGAACTTCCATCAGCAGTTGATCCAGGAAGAGTTCCAGAGGGCCCCTGTTGCATCCCTGAGTGAGAGCCTGTTCTTGGCCTTGTCCTTCAGGCTGTGCCCATTGTGGTAGCTGAGACTCTCTGGAGAAATTGGTTGGGTCGCTAAAACTTGAGGATTCCTTGGAAACACAGTCCGTGGCAGCCAGTTGCAAGGTGGTTTCCTGGACAACCCCGTGCTCCTTGCCACCAGGATTTCCATCCAGATCCACAGGGAATGGCCTGTCACCCTCCACTTGGTCTTCTTCCAGCAGTTCATCAAGGAGGAGTTCCAGAGTTCCTGGCTCGTATGCTTGAGTGGCTGTCTGTGATTGGCCTCGTCCTTCGGGCAGTGCCACTTGGGGATGCTGGGACTCTTCGTGGAAGTGGGGCTGGTCGCTGGAGCTCGAGTTCTCCATGCCCACACCTCTTGCAGCAGCCATCAGTAACAGGTTGTCCGGTGCTGCCTCATCCTTGCCACTGAGACCTCCAGTTGCCACATCCTGCACTTGGGAAGCAGGCACATCTTGATCTGGAGCGCGGGCTTGCCGCGCTCTTCTGTTCTGAAACCATATGTGGATCGTGTCCTCATTCAAACCTGTCCTTTGGCCCAGCTGCTCCCTGGTAGCAAAGCCTGGCAACGGGTTCCTCTCAAAGGCTTGTACTAGGATCCTGCGCTGTTGCAAGTTGAGTCGAGTGCGAGGCCTTCTGCTGTCCAAGGGCATGCTGCTACCTTGTGACCAGGAGCCAAACCCTTCCTCGAGCTCTTGGGAGGCTAGCGGAATGGAGCCTCTGCTGGACCGCTTTGGGCCGTGCCTCACCTCTCCAGTGCGACTTCTTTGGTTCTGAAACCACACTCGGATGCGGGACGCAGGGAGCTGTATTTGCCTGGCCAGTTCCTGCCTGTCCCAGAAGCTCGGGTATTGGTTCTTGCTGAAAGCTGATAGCAGGGCCTTCTTTTGCCAGGCCTGCCAAACCGTCTTCCTGCGCCGGGATTCCCGCAGCACACAGCTGCTATCCACATTGCTTCCAGCTTCCATGCTCCTAAGGATTCGATGCCAGGAGTCCTCAAGCTGGAGAATATAGTCAGGACCGCTCCAGAGCAAGCGCAAGCTTCAGCAAATGCCAGCCGTAGGGCTGGGACCCCTGCCCTTAAATACCTCTCTCTCTGCTCCCGGAGCTCCGCCCACTCGAAAGGAGCCGTGGGCTACAGTCGACTCCAGACCCTTGCATCAAGGTCATGCCACGACGCTTTACACCTGCCACACCTCCCACCTGAGAACAGGAGACCCGGAACAAGACCTCAAGAAACCTATCAGACTCAGCAAAGTCTCTCCCAAAGTCTCGCAGTCCCTTGCATGCCATTCTGGACACAGAACAAGGAAGCACAAAAAATGTCCTAGGAATCAAGAATCCAGCAGACAGATCGTCCAAGGAGGGAGAACCATAGGTCCTTCCTGGCTTTGGGCAGAGTATCCAGGAAATCGTGGAGGTGGTAAGCAGGCTTCAGAAGAGGAAGGCAGAGTGGACTGTGCCTTAGGTGGTATCACTAGCCAAGTTGAATCCGTGCTGATCTCATCCCATCTGGATCCACACAGGTTGGAAAGAGAAGACCCCCCAAATGAGGATCCCAACCACTTGTCCTGAGAACCAAGGACATCACTTCCAGGGGTCATGCAAGTGATGGCACTTCTTTCCTTCTTGTAGGGCTAGGTGGTAGTTGGGAGCAACAGAACTCTATTAAACCGAGAGAAGAGAATAGCACATGCAGAAAGAAAGTCTTTTACACAGGCAAATAGGCCAAAAACCACAATAGTTCATGTAGAGATTCGGGAATGCGCATTCATGCATTTCCTGTCAGAACAGTTGGGCCAGATTTTCTGGAATTCTCACCATTAACATGTTAAATGCAAACAAAGGCGCAAACACACACACACACACACACACACACACACACACACGCAAACACACACACAGACACATACAAATAACACAAATAGAAATAGCACACACACAACAAAGCACACACACACGCACACACAAACACACACAGGCACACACAAACACACACACATACACACACAGAGATAACACAAATACAAATAACACACACACAAAACAAGCACACACACAGACACTCACACATGCACATGCAAACACACACAAATAACACAAATACAAATAACACACACATACACACACACACTCACACACACACACACACACACGAGCATACACAAAAACCGGGCCAGCAAGTCTGACTTGTAAATGTGGAACAAAAGACCCAAAACCTGTGCTGAAAGACCTGTATAAGCCCTATGCTCCTTGAGGCAATGTGGCTGCATGCACCCAAGGACAACTGCCTACCTCTAGGCAATTGCAGTCTTCAGGTGGGTTCGGAGGGAACTCACATTAGAGAATGCAGGGCCGTGCTAGGCTTGGGAAACTCAAGGATAAAAGACGGATACCTGAGAGTGTGGGAGACACCTCACTGTGGGAGGAGGAAGGTATTCGGCTTGTCTGATTGAATCAGTGTCAATCCTGGAATGAATTGTTCACGATACTTTGGTTGCACTCCATTTCCAGGATGATGTTCATTTACAATTTTGTGGCCTTAACACACTCTTCTTTAAGTTGACATTTTCCCCGCTTGTTTGCTTTAGCAAACAGTGCCATGTCTGCATTGAACACTGATCAGCTTTCCTTGTTATTTCCCTTTCAGACCTCTCATCCCGCCTCACTGCCTTCCCAAGTCTTACCACCCTTTGAATTGGAAAGCTCATGCCTAAACCAAACAGCCAATTCAACCACCCATACAAACACACAAGCAAACAAGCAAGCAAGCAAACAAACAAACAATGCAAACCTTTATTGAATGCAATGGGAAGTAGAACAAAGCAAGACAAAACAAAACAAAAGTAAACTAAACAAATGTGCTAGGAGTACATATAGAATGGGTGGTTTGTTAGTCAACTCACTGCTAAGCATAAGGCATTGGTAAGAAGTGCAGCAGTTCTTAGTCCCAAGGAAGAAGTCTTCATAACTCCTTCCTGGTTCAGTGTCCTGAGATGTGTAGCCTATACCTGGTGACCCATGAGATTTCCTGGAGTCTGATGGAGCCAGTTCAATGGTGTGTTCTGTCAGTTGGCCTTTTCATTAGGCCTCCTTGATGTTTTAGGAGTCCCTGGTGATCTTGCCCTCTGCCCCTTCAGCAGAATCCCATGCTCAGAGCCCGTTTCCTCGTCCCAGGGTCCTCATGTAGGCACTGCACATGGAAAACCCACGTGCATTTCCTCCTTCTAGTAAGCAAGATGCCTTCCATCGAAAGCACCCACTGTAATAGGGGTTTTGATGCATATACTTTTTGGGCTGTCTATATTCTCAAGTGTTGATTGCGGGTGTCTTCTGGATAGGAGCTTCCAGGCTGGGACTCAGAGAATATCCAGCAGAGCCTCATATTCTTCTTGAGAGAGAGGCAGCTCAGGTGTTGCATCCATTTGCTGAACTGCACCTTCCAGATGTACAGGGCCTGGGGAGAGCGTCTCCATTCGAACTTCCATCAGCAGTTGATCCAGGAAGAGTTCCAGAGGGCCCCTGTTGCATCCCTGAGTGAGAGCCTGTTCTTGGCCTTGTCCTTCAGGCTGTGCCCATTGTGGTAGCTGAGACTCTCTGGAGAAATTGGTTGGGTCGCTAAAACTTGAGGATTCCTTGGAAACACAGTCCGTGGCAGCCAGTTGCAAGGTGGTTTCCTGGACAACCCCGTGCTCCTTGCCACCAGGATTTCCATCCAGATCCACAGGGAATGGCCTGTCACCCTCCACTTGGTCTTCTTCCAGCAGTTCATCAAGGAGGAGTTCCAGAGTTCCTGGCTCGTATGCTTGAGTGGCTGTCTGTGATTGGCCTCGTCCTTCGGGCAGTGCCACTTGGGGATGCTGGGACTCTTCGTGGAAGTGGGGCTGGTCGCTGGAGCTCGAGTTCTCCATGCCCACACCTCTTGCAGCAGCCATCAGTAACAGGTTGTCCGGTGCTGCCTCATCCTTGCCACTGAGACCTCCAGTTGCCACATCCTGCACTTGGGAAGCAGGCACATCTTGATCTGGAGCGCGGGCTTGCCGCGCTCTTCTGTTCTGAAACCATATGTGGATCGTGTCCTCATTCAAACCTGTCCTTTGGCCCAGCTGCTCCCTGGTAGCAAAGCCTGGCAACGGGTTCCTCTCAAAGGCTTGTACTAGGATCCTGCGCTGTTGCAAGTTGAGTCGAGTGCGAGGCCTTCTGCTGTCCGAGGGCATGCTGCTACCTTGTGACCAGGAGCCAAACCCTTCCTCGAGCTCTTGGGAGGCTAGCGGAATGGAGCCTCTGCTGGACCGCTTTGGGCCGTGCCTCACCTCTCCAGTGCGACTTCTTTGGTTCTGAAACCACACTCGGATGCGGGACGCAGGGAGCTGTATTTGCCTGGCCAGTTCCTGCCTGTCCCAGAAGCTCGGGTATTGGTTCTTGCTGAAAGCTGATAGCAGGGCCTTCTTTTGCCAGGCTTGCCAAACCGTCTTCCTCCGCCGGGATTGCCGCAGCACACAGCTGCTATCCACATTGCTTCCAGCTTCCATGCTCCTAAGGATTCGATGCCAGGAGTCCTCAAGCTGGAGAATATAGTCAGGACCGCTCCAGAGCAAGCGCAAGCTTCAGCAAATGCCAGCCGTAGGGCTGGGACCCCTGCCCTTAAATACCTCTCTCTCTGCTCCCGGAGCTCCGCCCACTCGAAAGGAGCCGTGGGCTACAGTCGACTCCAGACCCTTGAATCAAGGTCATGCCACGACGCTTTACACCTGCCACACCTCCCACCTGAGAACAGGAGACCCGGAACAAGACCTCAAGAAACCTATCAGACTCAGCAAAGTCTCTCCCAAAGTCTCGCAGTCCCTTGCATGCCATTCTGGACACAGAACAAGGAAGCACAAAAAATGTCCTAGGAATCAAGAATCCAGCAGACAGATAGTCCAAGGAGGGAGCACCATAGGTCCTTCCTGGCTTTGGGCAGAGTATCCAGGAAACCGTGGAGGTGGTAAGCAGGCTTCAGAAGAGGAAGGCAGAGTGGACTGTGCCTTAGGTGGTATCACTAGCCAAGTTGAATCCGTGCTGATCTCATCCCATCTGGATCCACACAGGTTGGAAAGAGAAGACCCCCCAACTGAGGATCCCAACCACTTGTCCTGAGAACCAAGGACATCACTTCCAGGGGTCATGCAAGTGATGGCACTTCTTTCCTTCTTGTAGGGCTAGGTGGTAGTTGGGAGCAACAGAACTCTATTAAACCGAGAGAAGAGAATAGCACATGCAGAAAGAAAGTCTTTTACACAGGCAAATAGGCCAAAAACCACAATAGTTCATGTAGAGATTCGGGAATGCGCATTCATGCATTTCCTGTCAGAACAGTTGGGCCAGATTTTCTGGAATTCTCACCATTAACATGTTAAATGCAAACAAAGGCGCAAACACACACACACACACACACACACACACACACACACACGCAAACACACACACAGACACATACAAATAACACAAATAGAAATAGCACACACACAACAAAGCACACACACACGCACACACAAACACACACAGGCACACACAAACACACACACATACACACACAGAGATAACACAAATACAAATAACACACACACAAAACAAGCACACACACAGACACTCACACATGCATATGCAAACACACACAAATAACACAAATACAAATAACACACACATACACACACACACTCACACACACACACACACACACACACACACGAGCATACACAAAAACCGGGCCAGCAAGTCTGACTTGTAAATGTGGAACAAAAGACCCAAAACCTGTGCTGAAAGACCTGTATAAGCCCTATGCTCCTTGAGGCAATGTGGCTGCATGCACCCAAGGACAACTGCCTACCTCTAGGCAATTGCAGTCTTCAGGTGGGTTCGGAGGGACCTCACATTAGGGAATGCAGGGCCGTGCTAGGCTTGGGAAACTCAAGGATAAAAGACGGATACCTGAGAGTGTGGGAGACACCTCACTGTGGGAGGAGGAAGGTATTCGGCTTGTCTGATTGAATCAGTGTCAATCCTGGAATGAATTGTTCACGATACTTTGGTTGCACTCCATTTCCAGGATGATGTTCATTTACAATTTTGTGGCCTTAACACACTCTTCTTTAAGTTGACATTTTCCCCGCTTGTTTGCTTTAGCAAACAGTGCCATGTCTGCATTGAACACTGATCAGCTTTCCTTGTTATTTCCCTTTCAGACCTCTCATCCCGCCTCACTGCCTTCCCAAGTCTTACCACCCTTTGAATTGGAAAGCTCATGCCTAAACCAAACAGCCAATTCAACCACCCATACAAACACACAAGCAAACAAGCAAGCAAGCAAACAAACAAACAATGCAAACCTTTATTGAATGCAATGGGAAGTAGAACAAAGCAAGACAAAACAAAACAAAAGTAAACTAAACAAATGTGCTAGGAGTACATATAGAATGGGTGGTTTGTTAGTCAACTCACTGCTAAGCATAAGGCATTGGTAAGAAGTGCAGCAGTTCTTAGTCCCAAGGAAGAAGTCTTCATAACTCCTTCCTGGTTCAGTGTCCTGAGATGTGTAGCCTATACCTGGTGACCCATGAGATTTCCTGGAGTCTGATGGAGCCAGTTCAATGGTGTGTTCTGTCAGTTGGCCTTTTCATTAGGCCTCCTTGATGTTTTAGGAGTCCCTGGTGATCTTGCCCTCTGCCCCTTCAGCAGAATCCCATGCTCAGAGCCCGTTTCCTCGTCCCAGGGTCCTCATGTAGGCACTGCACATGGAAAACCCACGTGCATTTCCTCCTTCTAGTAAGCAAGATGCCTTCCATCGAAAGCACCCACTGTAATAGGGGTTTTGATGCATATACTTTTTGGGCTGTCTATATTCTCAAGTGTTGATTGCGGGTGTCTTCTGGATAGGAGCTTCCAGGCGGGGACTCAGAGAATATCCAGCAGAGCCTCATATTCTTCTTGAGAGAGAGGCAGCTCAGGTGTTGCATCCATTTGCTGAACTGCACCTTCCAGATGTACAGGGCCTGGGGAGAGCGTCTCCATTCGAACTTCCATCAGCAGTTGATCCAGGAAGAGTTCCAGAGGGCCCCTGTTGCATCCCTGAGTGAGAGCCTGTTCTTGGCCTTGTCCTTCAGGCTGTGCCCATTGTGGTAGCTGAGACTCTCTGGAGAAATTGGTTGGGTCGCTAAAACTTGAGGATTCCTTGGAAACACAGTCCGTGGCAGCCAGTTGCAAGGTAAGGTTTCCTGGACAACCCCGTGCTCCTTGCCACCAGGATTTCCATCCAGATCCACAGGGAATGGCCTGTCACCCTCCACTTGGTCTTCTTCCAGCAGTTCATCAAGGAGGAGTTCCAGAGTTCCTGGCTCATATGCTTGAGTGGCTGTCTGTGATTGGCCTCGTCCTTCGGGCAGTGCCACTTGGGGATGCTGGGACTTTTCGTGGAAGTGGGGCTGGTCGCTGGAGCTCGAGTTCTCCATGCCCACACCTCTTGCAGCAGCCATCAGTAACAGGTTGTCCGGTGCTGCCTCATCCTTGCCACTGAGACCTCCAGTTGCCACATCCTGCACTTGGGAAGCAGGCACATCTTGATCTGGAGCGCGGGCTTGCCGCGCTCTTCTGTTCTGAAACCATATGTGGATCGTGTCCTCATTCAAACCTGTCCTTTGGCCCAGCTGCTCCCTGGTAGCAAAGCCTGGCAACGGGTTCCTCTCAAAGGCTTGTACTAGGATCCTGCGCTGTTGCAAGTTGAGTCGAGTGCGAGGCCTTCTGCTGTCCGAGGGCATGCTGCTACCTTGTGACCAGGAGCCAAACCCTTCCTCGAGCTCTTGGGAGGCTAGCGGAATGGAGCCTCTGCTGGACCGCTTTGGGCCGTGCCTCACCTCTCCAGTGCGACTTCTTTGGTTCTGAAACCACACTCGGATGCGGGACGCAGGGAGCTGTATTTGCCTGGCCAGTTCCTGCCTGTCCCAGAAGCTCGGGTATTGGTTCTTGCTGAAAGCTGATAGCAGGGCCTTCTTTTGCCAGGCCTGCCAAACCGTCTTCCTCCGCCGGGATTGCCGCAGCACACAGCTGCTATCCACATTGCTTCCAGCTTCCATGCTCCTAAGGATTCGATGCCAGGAGTCCTCAAGCTGGAGAATATAGTCAGGACCGCTCCAGAGCAAGCGCAAGCTTCAGCAAATGCCAGCCGTAGGGCTGGGACCCCTGCCCTTAAATACCTCTCTCTCTGCTCCCGGAGCTCCGCCCACTCGAAAGGAGCCGTGGGCTACAGTCGACTCCAGACCCTTGAATCAAGGTCATGCCACGACGCTTTACACCTGCCACACCTCCCACCTGAGAACAGGAGACCCGGAACAAGACCTCAAGAAACCTATCAGACTCAGCAAAGTCTCTCCCAAAGTCTCGCAGTCCCTTGCATGCCATTCTGGACACAGAACAAGGAAGCACAAAAAATGTCCTAGGAATCAAGAATCCAGCAGACAGATAGTCCAAGGAGGGAGCACCATAGGTCCTTCCTGGCTTTGGGCAGAGTATCCAGGAAACCGTGGAGGTGGTAAGCAGGCTTCAGAAGAGGAAGGCAGAGTGGACTGTGCCTTAGGTGGTATCACTAGCCAAGTTGAATCCGTGCTGATCTCATCCCATCTGGATCCACACAGGTTGGAAAGAGAAGACCCCCCAACTGAGGATCCCAACCACTTGTCCTGAGAACCAAGGACATCACTTCCAGGGGTCATGCAAGTGATGGCACTTCTTTCCTTCTTGTAGGGCTAGGTGGTAGTTGGGAGCAACAGAACTCTATTAAACCGAGAGAAGAGAATAGCACATGCAGAAAGAAAGTCTTTTACACAGGCAAATAGGCCAAAAACCACAATAGTTCATGTAGAGATTCGGGAATGCGCATTCATGCATTTCCTGTCAGAACAGTTGGGCCAGATTTTCTGGAATTCTCACCATTAACATGTTAAATGCAAACAAAGGCGCAAACACACACACACACACACACACACACACACACACACACGCAAACACACACACAGACACATACAAATAACACAAATAGAAATAGCACACACACAACAAAGCACACACACACGCACACACAAACACACACAGGCACACACAAACACACACACATACACACACAGAGATAACACAAATACAAATAACACACACACAAAACAAGCACACACACAGACACTCACACATGCATATGCAAACACACACAAATAACACAAATACAAATAACACACACATACACACACACACTCACACACACACACACACACACACACGAGCATACACAAAAACCGGGCCAGCAAGTCTGACTTGTAAATGTGGAACAAAAGACCCAAAACCTGTGCTGAAAGACCTGTATAAGCCCTATGCTCCTTGAGGCAATGTGGCTGCATGCACCCAAGGACAACTGCCTACCTCTAGGCAATTGCAGTCTTCAGGTGGGTTCGGAGGGACCTCACATTAGGGAATGCAGGGCCGTGCTAGGCTTGGGAAACTCAAGGATAAAAGACGGATACCTGAGAGTGTGGGATACACCTCACTGTGGGAGGAGGAAGGTATTCGGCTTGTGTGATTGAATCAGTGTCAATCCTGGAATGAATTGTTCACGATACTTTGGTTGCACTCCATTTCCAGGATGATGTTCATTTACAATTTTGTGGCCTTAACACACTCTTCTTTAAGTTGACATTTTCCCCGCTTGTTTGCCTTAGCAAACAGTGCCATGTCTGCATTGAACACTGATCAGCTTTCCTTGTTATTTCCCTTTCAGACCTCTCATCCCGCCTCACTGCCTTCCCAAGTCTTACCACCCTTTGAATTGGAAAGCTCATGCCTAAACCAAACAGCCAATTCAACCACCCATACAAACACACAAGCAAACAAGCAAGCAAGCAAACAAACAAACAATGCAAACCTTTATTGAATGCAATGGGAAGTAGAACAAAGCAAGACAAAACAAAACAAAAGTAAACTAAACAAATGTGCTAGGAGTACATATAGAATGGGTGGTTTGTTAGTCAACTCACTTCTAAGCATAAGGCATTGGTAAGAAGTGCAGCAGTTCTTAGTCCCAAGGAAGAAGTCTTCATAACTCCTTCCTGGTTCAGTGTCCTGAGATGTGTAGCCTATACCTGGTGACCCATGAGATTTCCTGGAGTCTGATGGAGCCAGTTCAATGGTGTGTTCTGTCAGTTGGCCTTTTCATTAGGCCTCCTTGATGTTTTAGGAGTCCCTGGTGATCTTGCCCTCTGCCCCTTCAGCAGAATCCCATGCTCAGAGCCCGTTTCCTCGTCCCAGGGTCCTCATGTAGGCACTGCACATGGAAAACCCACGTGCATTTCCTCCTTCTAGTAAGCAAGATGCCTTCCATCGAAAGCACCCACTGTAATAGGGGTTTTGATGCATATACTTTTTGGGCTGTCTATATTCTCAAGTGTTGATTGCGGGTGTCTTCTGGATAGGAGCTTCCAGGCGGGGACTCAGAGAATATCCAGCAGAGCCTCATATTCTTCTTGAGAGAGAGGCAGCTCAGGTGTTGCATCCATTTGCTGAACTGCACCTTCCAGATGTACAGGGCCTGGGGAGAGCGTCTCCATTCGAACTTCCATCAGCAGTTGATCCAGGAAGAGTTCCAGAGGGCCCCTGTTGCATCCCTGAGTGAGAGCCTGTTCTTGGCCTTGTCCTTCAGGCTGTGCCCATTGTGGTAGCTGAGACTCTCTGGAGAAATTGGTTGGGTCGCTAAAACTTGAGGATTCCTTGGAAACACAGTCCGTGGCAGCCAGTTGCAAGGTAAGGTTTCCTGGACAACCCCGTGCTCCTTGCCACCAGGATTTCCATCCAGATCCACAGGGAATGGCCTGTCACCCTCCACTTGGTCTTCTTCCAGCAGTTCATCAAGGAGGAGTTCCAGAGTTCCTGGCTCATATGCTTGAGTGGCTGTCTGTGATTGGCCTCGTCCTTCGGGCAGTGCCACTTGGGGATGCTGGGACTTTTCGTGGAAGTGGGGCTGGTCGCTGGAGCTCGAGTTCTCCATGCCCACACCTCTTGCAGCAGCCATCAGTAACAGGTTGTCCGGTGCTGCCTCATCCTTGCCACTGAGACCTCCAGTTGCCACATCCTGCACTTGGGAAGCAGGCACATCTTGATCTGGAGCGCGGGCTTGCCGCGCTCTTCTGTTCTGAAACCATATGTGGATCGTGTCCTCATTCAAACCTGTCCTTTGGCCCAGCTGCTCCCTGGTAGCAAAGCCTGGCAACGGGTTCCTCTCAAAGGCTTGTACTAGGATCCTGCGCTGTTGCAAGTTGAGTCGAGTGCGAGGCCTTCTGCTGTCCGAGGGCATGCTGCTACCTTGTGACCTGGAGCCAAACCCTTCCTCGAGCTGTTGGGAGGCTAGCGGAATGGAGCCTCTGCTGGACCGCTTTGGGCCGTGCCTCACCTCTCCAGTGCGACTTCTTTGGTTCTGAAACCACACTCGGATGCGGGACGCAGGGAGCTGTATTTGCCTGGCCAGTTCCTGCCTGTCCCAGAAGCTCGGGTATTGGTTCTTGCTGAAAGCTGATAGCAGGGCCTTCTTTTGCCAGGCCTGCCAAACCGTCTTCCTGCGCCGGGATTGCCGCAGCACACAGCTGCTATCCACATTGCTTCCAGCTTCCATGCTCCTAAGGATTCGATGCCAGGAGTCCTCAAGCTGGAGAATATAGTCAGGACCGCTCCAGAGCAAGCGCAAGCTTCAGCAAATGCCAGCCGTAGGGCTGGGACCCCTGCCCTTAAATACCTCTCTCTCTGCTCCCGGAGCTCCGCCCACTCGAAAGGAGCCGTGGGCTACAGTCGTCCTCCTTGAATCAAGGTCATGCCAGGAAGCTCTACACCTGCCACGCCTCACACCTGAGAACGGGAGACCTGGAACAAGACCTCAAGAAACCTATCAGAGTCAGCAAAGTCTCTCCCAAAGTCTCGAAGTTCCTTGCATGCCATTCTGGACACAGAACAAGGAAGCACAAAAAATGTCCTAGGAATCAACCATCCAGCAGACAAATCGTCCAAGGCCGGAGCAACATAGGTCCTTCCTGGCTTTGGGCAGAGTATCCAGGAAATCGTGGAGGTGGTAAGCCGGCTTCAGAAGAGGAAGGCAGAGTGGACTGTGCCTTAGGTGGTATCACTAGCCAAGTTGAATCCGTGCTGATCTCATCCCATCTGGATCCACACAGGTTGGAAAGAGAAGACACCCAACTGAGGATCCCAACCACATGTTCTGAGACCCAAGGACATCACTTCCAGGGGTCATGCAAGTCATGGCACTTCCTTCCTGCTTGTAGGGCTAGGTGGTAGTTGGGAGCAACAGAACAATATTGAACCGAGAGAAGAGAATAGCACATGCAGAAAGAAAGTCTTTTACACAGGCAAATAGGACGAAAACCACAATAGTTCATGTAGAGATACGGGAATGCGTATTCATGTATTTCCTGTCAGACCATTTGGGCCAGATTTTCAGGAATTCTCACAATTAACATGTTCCATGAAACACAGGCGCAAACAGACACACACACACACACACAATCAGACACACATATACACACAAATAACACAAATAGAAATAGCACACACACACAACAAAGCACACACACACACGCACACACAAACACACACACACATACACACACAGAGATAACACAAATACAAATAACACACACACAAAACAAGCACACACACAGACACTCACACATGCACATGCAAACACACACAAATAACACAAATACAAATAACACACACATACACACACAAACTCACACACACACACACACACACACACACACACACAGGAGCATACACAAAAACCGGGCCAGCAAGTCTGACTTGTGAATGTGGAACAAAAGACCCAAAACCTGTGCTGAAAGACCTGTATAAGCCCTATGCTCCTTGAGGCAATGTGGCTGCATGCACCCAAGGACAACTGCCTACCTCTAGGCAATTGCAGTCTTCAGGTGGGTTCGGAGAACCTCACATTAGGGAATGCAGGGCCGTGCTAGGCTTGGGAAACTAAAGGATAAAAGACGGATACCTGAGAGTGTGGGATACACCTCACTGTGGGAGGAGGAAGGTATTCGGCTTGTCTGATTGAATCAGTGTCAATCCTGGAATGAATTGTTCATGATACTTTGGTTGCACTCCATTTCCAGGATGATGTTCATTTACAGTTTTGTGGCCTTACACTCACTCTTCTTTAAGTTGACATTTTCCCCGCTGGTTTGCTTTAGCAAACAGTGCCATGTCTGCATTGAACACTGATCAGCTTTCCTTGTTATTTCACTTTCAGACCTCTCATCCCGCCTCACTGCCTTCCCAAGTGT
This sequence comes from Rattus norvegicus, assembly GCF_021556685.1. Lineage (NCBI taxonomy): Eukaryota > Metazoa > Chordata > Mammalia > Rodentia > Muridae > Rattus > Rattus norvegicus. Next base: position 38,951,032 of record NC_141553.1, read on the forward strand.
TACCACCCTTTGAATTGGAAAGCTCATGCCTAAACCAAACAGCCAATTCAAACACACATACAAACACACAAGCAAACAAGCAAGCAAGCAAACAAACAAACAATGCAAACCTTTATTGAATGCAATGGGAAGTAGATCAAAGCAAGACAAAACAAAACAAAAGTAAACTAAACAAATGTGCTAGGAGTACATATAGAATGGGTGGTTTGTTAGTCAACTCACAGCTAAACATAAGGCATTGGTAAGTAGTGCAGCAGTTCTTAGTCCCAAGGAAGAAGTCTTCATAACTCCTTCCTGGTTCAGTGTCCTGAGATGTGTAGCCTATACCTGGTGACCCATGAGATTTCCTGGAGTCTGATGGAGCCAGTTCAATGGTGTGTTCTGTCAGTTGGCCTTTTCATTAGGCCTCCTTGATGTTTTAGGAGTCCCTGGTGATCTTGCCCTCTGCCCCTTCAGCAGATTCCCATGCTCAGAGCCCGTTTCCTCCTCCCAGGGTCCTCATGTAGGCACTGCACATGGAAAACCCACGTGCATTTCCTCCTTCTAGTAAGCAATATGCCTTCCATCGAAAGCACGCAGTGTAATAGGGGTCTTGATGCATATACTTTTTGGGCTGTCTACATTCTCAAGTGTTGATTGCGGGTGTCTTCTGGATAGGAGCTTCCAGGCTGGGACTCAGTGAATATCCAGCAGAGCCTCATATTCTTCTTGAGAGAGAGGCAGCTCAGGTGTTGCATCCATTTGCTGCCCTCCACCTTCCAGATGTACAGGGCCTGGGGAGAGCGTCTCCATTCGAACTTCCATCAGCAGTTGATCCAGGAAGAATTCCAGAGGGCCCCTATTGCATCCCTGAGTGAGAGCCTGTTCTTGGCCTTGTTCTTCAGGCTGTGCCCATTGTGGTAGCTGAGACTCTCTGGAGAAATTGGTTGGGTCGCTAAAACTTGAGGATTCCTTGGAAACACAGTCCGTGGCAGCCAGTTGTAAGATGGTTTCCTGGACAACCCCGTGCTCCTTGCCACCAGGATTTCCATCCAGATCCACAGGGAATGGCCTGTCACCCTCCACTTGGTCTTCTTCCAGCAGTTCATCAAGGAGGAGTTCCAGAGTTCCTGGCTTGTATGCTTGAGTGGCTGTCTGTGATTGGCCTCGTCCTTCGGGCAGAGCCCCTTGGGGATGCTGGGACTTTTCGTGGAAGTGGGGCTGGTCGCTGGAGCTCGAGTTCTCCATGCCCACACCTCTTGCAGCAGCCATCAGTAACAGGTTGTCCGGTGCTGCCTCATCCTTGCCACTGAGACCTCCAGTTGCCACATCCTGCACTTGGGAAGCAGGCACATCTTTAACTGCAGCGCGGGCTTGCCGCGCTCTTCTGTTCTGAAACCATATGTGGATCGTGTCCTCATTCAAACCTGTCCTTTGGCCCAGCTGCTCCCTGGTAGCAAAGCCTGGCAACGGGTTCCTCTCAAAGGCTTGTACTAGGATCCTGCGCTGTTGCAAGTTGAGTCGAGTGCGAGGCCTTCTGCTGTCCGAGGGCATGCTGCTACCTTGTGACCTGGAGCCAAACCCTTCCTCCAGCTCTTGGGAGGCTAGCGGAATGGAGCCTCTGCTGGACCGCTTTGGGCCGTGCCTCACCTCTCCAGTGCGACTTCTTTGGTTCTGAAACCACACTCGGATGCGGGACGCAGGGAGCTGTATTTGCCTGGCCAGTTCCTGCCTGTCCCAGAAGCTCGGGTATTGGTTCTTGCTGAAAGCTGATAGCAGGGCCTTCTTTTGCCAGGCCTGCCAAACCGTCTTCCTGTGCCGGGATTCCCGCAGCACACAGCTGCTATCCACATTGCTTCCAGCTTCCATGCTCCTAAGGATTCGATGCCAGGAGTCCTCAAGCTGGAGAATATAGTCAGGACCGCTCCAGAGCAAGCGCAAGCTTCAGCAAATGCCAGCCGTAGGGCTGGGACCCCTGCCCTTAAATACCTCTCTCTCTGCTCCCGGAGCTCCGCCCACTCGAAAGGAGCCGTGGGCTACAGTCGTCCTCCTTGAATCAAGGTCATGCCAGGAAGCTCTACACCTGCCACGCCTCACACCTGAGAACGGGAGACCTGGAACAAGACCTCAAGAAACCTATCAGAGTCAGCAAAGTCTCTCCCAAAGTCTCGAAGTTCCTTGCATGCCATTCTGGACACAGAACAAGGAAGCACAAAAAAATGTCCTAGGAATCAACCATCCAGCAGACAAATCGTCCAAGGCCGGAGCAACATAGGTCCTTCCTGGCTTTGGGCAGAGTATCCAGGAAATCGTGGAGGTGGTAAGCCGGCTTCAGAAGAGGAAGGCAGAGTGGACTGTGCCTTAGGTGGTATCACTAGCCAAGTTGAATCCGTGCTGATCTCATCCCATCTGGATCCACACAGGTTGGAAAGAGAAGACACCCAACTGAGGATCCCAACCACATGTTCTGAGACCCAAGGACATCACTTCCAGGGGTCATGCAAGTCATGGCACTTCCTTCCTGCTTGTAGGGCTAGGTGGTAGTTGGGAGCAACAGAACAATATTGAACCGAGAGAAGAGAATAGCACATGCAGAAAGAAAGTCTTTTACACAGGCAAATAGGACGAAAACCACAATAGTTCATGTAGAGATACGGGAATGCGTATTCATGTATTTCCTGTCAGACCATTTGGGCCAGATTTTCAGGAATTCTCACAATTAACATGTTCCATGAAACACAGGCGCAAACACACACACACACACACACACAAACAGACACACATATACACACAAATAACACAAATAGAAATAGCACACACACACAACAAAGCACACACACACGCACACACAAACACACACACACATACACACACAGAGATAACACAAATACAAATAACACACCCACAAAACAAGCACACACACAGACACTCACACATGCACATGCAAACACACACAAATAACACAAATACAAATAACACACACATACACACACAAACTCACACACACACACACACACACACACACACACACACACAGGAGCATACACAAAAACCGGGCCAGCAAGTCTGACTTGTGAATGTGGAACAAAAGACCCAAAACCTGTGCTGAAAGACCTGTATAAGCCCTATGCTCCTTGAGGCAATGTGGCTGCATGCACCCAAGGACAACTGCCTACCTCTAGGCAATTGCAGTCTTCAGGTGGGTTCGGAGAACCTCACATTAGGGAATGCAGGGCCGTGCTAGGCTTGGGAAACTAAAGGATAAAAGACGGATACCTGAGAGTGTGGGATACACCTCACTGTGGGAGGAGGAAGGTATTCGGCTTGTCTGATTGAATCAGTGTCAATCCTGGAATGAATTGTTCATGATACTTTGGTTGCACTCCATTTCCAGGATGATGTTCATTTACAGTTTTGTGGCCTTACACTCACTCTTCTTTAAGTTGACATTTTCCCTGCTGGTTTGCTTTAGCAAACAGTGCCATGTCTGCATTGAACACTGATCAGCTTTCCTTGTTATTTCACTTTCAGACCTCTCATCCCGCCTCACTGCCTTCCCAAGTGTTACCACCCTTTGAATTGGAAAGCTCATGCCTAAACCAAACAGCCAATTCAAACACACATACAAACACACAAGCAAACAAGCAAGCAAGCAAACAAACAAACAATGCAAACCTTTATTGAATGCAATGGGAAGTAGATCAAAGCAAGACAAAACAAAACAAAAGTAAACTAAACAAATGTGCTAGGAGTACATATAGAATGGGTGGTTTGTTAGTCAACTCACAGCTAAGCATAAGGCATTGGTAAGTAGTGCAGCAGTTCTTAGTCCCAAGGAAGAAGTCTTCATAACTCCTTCCTGGTTCAGTGTCCTGAGATGTGTAGCCTATACCTGGTGACCCATGAGATTTCCTGGAGTCTGATGGAGCCAGTTCAATGGTGTGTTCTGTCAGTTGGCCTTTTCATTAGGCCTCCTTGATGTTTTAGGAGTCCCTGGTGATCTTGCCCTCTGCCCCTTCAGCAGATTCCCATACTCAGAGCCCGTTTCCTCCTCCCAGGGTCCTCATGTAGGCACTGCACATGGAAAACCCACGTGCATTTCCTCCTTCTAGTAAGCAATATGCCTTCCATCGAAAGCACGCAGTGTAATAGGGGTCTTGATGCATATACTTTTTGGGCTGTCTACATTCTCAAGTGTTGATTGCGGGTGTCTTCTGGATAGGAGCTTCCAGGCTGGGACTCAGAGAATATCCAGCAGAGCCTCATATTCTTCTTGAGAGAGAGGCAGCTCAGGTGTTGCATCCATTTGCTGAACTGCACCTTCCAGATGTACAGGGCCTGGGGAGAGCGTCTCCATTCGAACTTCCATCAGCAGTTGATCCAGGAAGAGTTCCAGAGGGCCCCTATTGCATCCCTGAGTGAGAGCCTGTTCTTGGCCTTGTTCTTCAGGCTGTGCCCATTGTGGTAGCTGAGACTCTCTGGAGAAATTGGTTGGGTCGCTAAAACTTGAGGATTCCTTGGAAACACAGTCCGTGGCAGCCAGTTGTAAGATGGTTTCCTGGACAACCCCGTGCTCCTTGCCACCAGGATTTCCATCCAGATCCACAGGGAATGGCCTGTCACCCTCCACTTGGTCTTCTTCCAGCAGTTCATCAAGGAGGAGTTCCAGAGTTCCTGGCTTGTATGCTTGAGTGGCTGTCTGTGATTGGTCTCGTCCTTCGGGCAGTGCCCCTTGGGGATGCTGGGACTCTTCGTGGAAGTGGGGCTGGTCGGTGGAGCTCGAGTTCTCCATGCCCACACCTCTTGCAGCAGCCATCAGTAACAGGTTGTCCGGTGCTGCCTCATCCTTGCCACTGAGACCTCCAGTTGCCACATCCTGCACTTGGGAAGCAGGCACATCTTTAACTGCAGCGCGGGCTTGCCGCGCTCTTCTGTTCTGAAACCATATGTGGATCGTGTCCTCATTCAAACCTGTCCTTTGGCCCAGCTGCTCCCTGGTAGCAAAGCCTGGCAACGGGTTCCTCTCAAAGGCTTGTACTAGGATCCTGCGCTGTTGCAAGTTGAGTCGAGTGCGAGGCCTTCTGCTGTCCGAGGGCATGCTGCTACCTTGTGACCTGGAGCCAAACCCTTCCTCCAGCTCTTGGGAGGCTAGCGGAATGGAGCCTCTGCTGGACCGCTTTGGGCCGTGCCTCACCTCTCCAGTGCGACTTCTTTGGTTCTGAAACCACACTCGGATGCGGGACGCAGGGAGCTGTATTTGCCTGGCCAGTTCCTGCCTGTCCCAGAAGCTCGGGTATTGGTTCTTGCTGAAAGCTGATAGCAGGGCCTTCTTTTGCCAGGCCTGCCAAACCGTCTTCCTGCGCCGGGATTCCCGCAGCACACAGCTGCTATCCACATTGCTTCCAGCTTCCATGCTCCTAAGGATTCGATGCCAGGAGTCCTCAAGCTGGAGAATATAGTCAGGACCGCTCCAGAGCAAGCGCAAGCTTCAGCAAATGCCAGCCGTAGGGCTGGGACCCCTGCCCTTAAATACCTCTCTCTCTGCTCCCGGAGCTCCGCCCACTCGAAAGGAGCCGTGGGCTACAGTCGTCCTCCTTGAATCAAGGTCATGCCAGGAAGCTCTACACCTGCCACGCCTCACACCTGAGAACGGGAGACCTGGAACAAGACCTCAAGAAACCTATCAGAGTCAGCAAAGTCTCTCCCAAAGTCTCGAAGTTCCTTGCATGCCATTCTGGACACAGAACAAGGAAGCACAAAAAAATGTCCTAGGAATCAACCATCCAGCAGACAAATCGTCCAAGGCCGGAGCAACATAGGTCCTTCCTGGCTTTGGGCAGAGTATCCAGGAAATCGTGGAGGTGGTAAGCCGGCTTCAGAAGAGGAAGGCAGAGTGGACTGTGCCTTAGGTGGTATCACTAGCCAAGTTGAATCCGTGCTGATCTCATCCCATCTGGATCCACACAGGTTGGAAAGAGAAGACACCCAACTGAGGATCCCAACCACATGTTCTGAGACCCAAGGACATCACTTCCAGGGGTCATGCAAGTCATGGCACTTCCTTCCTGCTTGTAGGGCTAGGTGGTAGTTGGGAGCAACAGAACAATATTGAACCGAGAGAAGAGAATAGCACATGCAGAAAGAAAGTCTTTTACACAGGCAAATAGGACGAAAACCACAATAGTTCATGTAGAGATACGGGAATGCGTATTCATGTATTTCCTGTCAGACCATTTGGGCCAGATTTTCAGGAATTCTCACAATTAACATGTTCCATGAAACACAGGCGCAAACACACACACACACACACACACAAACAGACACACATATACACACAAATAACACAAATAGAAATAGCACACACACACAACAAAGCACACACACACGCACACACAAACACACACACACATACACACACAGAGATAACACAAATACAAATAACACACCCACAAAACAAGCACACACACAGACACTCACACATGCACATGCAAACACACACAAATAACACAAATACAAATAACACACACATACACACACAAACTCACACACACACACACACACACACACACACACACACACAGGAGCATACACAAAAACCGGGCCAGCAAGTCTGACTTGTGAATGTGGAACAAAAGACCCAAAACCTGTGCTGAAAGACCTGTATAAGCCCTATGCTCCTTGAGGCAATGTGGCTGCATGCACCCAAGGACAACTGCCTACCTCTAGGCAATTGCAGTCTTCAGGTGGGTTCGGAGAACCTCACATTAGGGAATGCAGGGCCGTGCTAGGCTTGGGAAACTAAAGGATAAAAGACGGATACCTGAGAGTGTGGGATACACCTCACTGTGGGAGGAGGAAGGTATTCGGCTTGTCTGATTGAATCAGTGTCAATCCTGGAATGAATTGTTCATGATACTTTGGTTGCACTCCATTTCCAGGATGATGTTCATTTACAGTTTTGTGGCCTTACACTCACTCTTCTTTAAGTTGACATTTTCCCCGCTGGTTTGCTTTAGCAAACAGTGCCATGTCTGCATTGAACACTGATCAGCTTTCCTTGTTATTTCACTTTCAGACCTCTCATCCCGCCTCACTGCCTTCCCAAGTGTTACCACCCTTTGAATTGGAAAGCTCATGCCTAAACCAAACAGCCAATTCAAACACACATACAAACACACAAGCAAACAAGCAAGCAAGCAAACAAACAAACAATGCAAACCTTTATTGAATGCAATGGGAAGTAGATCAAAGCAAGACAAAACAAAACAAAAGTAAACTAAACAAATGTGCTAGGAGTACATATAGAATGGGTGGTTTGTTAGTCAACTCACAGCTAAGCATAAGGCATTGGTAAGTAGTGCAGCAGTTCTTAGTCCCAAGGAAGAAGTCTTCATAACTCCTTCCTGGTTCAGTGTCCTGAGATGTGTAGCCTATACCTGGTGACCCATGAGATTTCCTGGAGTCTGATGGAGCCAGTTCAATGGTGTGTTCTGTCAGTTGGCCTTTTCATTAGGCCTCCTTGATGTTTTAGGAGTCCCTGGTGATCTTGCCCTCTGCCCCTTCAGCAGATTCCCATACTCAGAGCCCGTTTCCTCCTCCCAGGGTCCTCATGTAGGCACTGCACATGGAAAACCCACGTGCATTTCCTCCTTCTAGTAAGCAATATGCCTTCCATCGAAAGCACGCAGTGTAATAGGGGTCTTGATGCATATACTTTTTGGGCTGTCTACATTCTCAAGTGTTGATTGCGGGTGTCTTCTGGATAGGAGCTTCCAGGCTGGGACTCAGAGAATATCCAGCAGAGCCTCATATTCTTCTTGAGAGAGAGGCAGCTCAGGTGTTGCATCCATTTGCTGAACTGCACCTTCCAGATGTACAGGGCCTGGGGAGAGCGTCTCCATTCGAACTTCCATCAGCAGTTGATCCAGGAAGAGTTCCAGAGGGCCCCTATTGCATCCCTGAGTGAGAGCCTGTTCTTGGCCTTGTTCTTCAGGCTGTGCCCATTGTGGTAGCTGAGACTCTCTGGAGAAATTGGTTGGGTCGCTAAAACTTGAGGATTCCTTGGAAACACAGTCCGTGGCAGCCAGTTGTAAGATGGTTTCCTGGACAACCCCGTGCTCCTTGCCACCAGGATTTCCATCCAGATCCACAGGGAATGGCCTGTCACCCTCCACTTGGTCTTCTTCCAGCAGTTCATCAAGGAGGAGTTCCAGAGTTCCTGGCTTGTATGCTTGAGTGGCTGTCTGTGATTGGTCTCGTCCTTCGGGCAGTGCCCCTTGGGGATGCTGGGACTCTTCGTGGAAGTGGGGCTGGTCGGTGGAGCTCGAGTTCTCCATGCCCACACCTCTTGCAGCAGCCATCAGTAACAGGTTGTCCGGTGCTGCCTCATCCTTGCCACTGAGACCTCCAGTTGCCACATCCTGCACTTGGGAAGCAGGCACATCTTTAACTGCAGCGCGGGCTTGCCGCGCTCTTCTGTTCTGAAACCATATGTGGATCGTGTCCTCATTCAAACCTGTCCTTTGGCCCAGCTGCTCCCTGGTAGCAAAGCCTGGCAACGGGTTCCTCTCAAAGGCTTGTACTAGGATCCTGCGCTGTTGCAAGTTGAGTCGAGTGCGAGGCCTTCTGCTGTCCGAGGGCATGCTGCTACCTTGTGACCTGGAGCCAAACCCTTCCTCCAGCTCTTGGGAGGCTAGCGGAATGGAGCCTCTGCTGGACCGCTTTGGGCCGTGCCTCACCTCTCCAGTGCGACTTCTTTGGTTCTGAAACCACACTCGGATGCGGGACGCAGGGAGCTGTATTTGCCTGGCCAGTTCCTGCCTGTCCCAGAAGCTCGGGTATTGGTTCTTGCTGAAAGCTGATAGCAGGGCCTTCTTTTGCCAGGCCTGCCAAACCGTCTTCCTGCGCCGGGATTCCCGCAGCACACAGCTGCTATCCACATTGCTTCCAGCTTCCATGCTCCTAAGGATTCGATGCCAGGAGTCCTCAAGCTGGAGAATATAGTCAGGACCGCTCCAGAGCAAGCGCAAGCTTCAGCAAATGCCAGCCGTAGGGCTGGGACCCCTGCCCTTAAATACCTCTCTCTCTGCTCCCGGAGCTCCGCCCACTCGAAAGGAGCCGTGGGCTACAGTCGTCCTCCTTGAATCAAGGTCATGCCAGGAAGCTCTACACCTGCCACGCCTCACACCTGAGAACGGGAGACCTGGAACAAGACCTCAAGAAACCTATCAGAGTCAGCAAAGTCTCTCCCAAAGTCTCGAAGTTCCTTGCATGCCATTCTGGACACAGAACAAGGAAGCACAAAAAAATGTCCTAGGAATCAACCATCCAGCAGACAAATCGTCCAAGGCCGGAGCAACATAGGTCCTTCCTGGCTTTGGGCAGAGTATCCAGGAAATCGTGGAGGTGGTAAGCCGGCTTCAGAAGAGGAAGGCAGAGTGGACTGTGCCTTAGGTGGTATCACTAGCCAAGTTGAATCCGTGCTGATCTCATCCCATCTGGATCCACACAGGTTGGAAAGAGAAGACACCCAACTGAGGATCCCAACCACATGTTCTGAGACCCAAGGACATCACTTCCAGGGGTCATGCAAGTCATGGCACTTCCTTCCTGCTTGTAGGGCTAGGTGGTAGTTGGGAGCAACAGAACAATATTGAACCGAGAGAAGAGAATAGCACATGCAGAAAGAAAGTCTTTTACACAGGCAAATAGGACGAAAACCACAATAGTTCATGTAGAGATACGGGAATGCGTATTCATGTATTTCCTGTCAGACCATTTGGGCCAGATTTTCAGGAATTCTCACAATTAACATGTTCCATGAAACACAGGCGCAAACACACACACACACACACACACAAACAGACACACATATACACACAAATAACACAAATAGAAATAGCACACACACACAACAAAGCACACACACACGCACACACAAACACACACACACATACACACACAGAGATAACACAAATACAAATAACACACCCACAAAACAAGCACACACACAGACACTCACACATGCACATGCAAACACACACAAATAACACAAATACAAATAACACACACATACACACACAAACTCACACACACACACACACACACACACACACACACACACACAGGAGCATACACAAAAACCGGGCCAGCAAGTCTGACTTGTGAATGTGGAACAAAAGACCCAAAACCTGTGCTGAAAGACCTGTATAAGCCCTATGCTCCTTGAGGCAATGTGGCTGCATGCACCCAAGGACAACTGCCTACCTCTAGGCAATTGCAGTCTTCAGGTGGGTTCGGAGAACCTCACATTAGGGAATGCAGGGCCGTGCTAGGCTTGGGAAACTAAAGGATAAAAGACGGATACCTGAGAGTGTGGGATACACCTCACTGTGGGAGGAGGAAGGTATTCGGCTTGTCTGATTGAATCAGTGTCAATCCTGGAATGAATTGTTCATGATACTTTGGTTGCACTCCATTTCCAGGATGATGTTCATTTACAGTTTTGTGGCCTTACACTCACTCTTCTTTAAGTTGACATTTTCCCCGCTGGTTTGCTTTAGCAAACAGTGCCATGTCTGCATTGAACACTGATCAGCTTTCCTTGTTATTTCACTTTCAGACCTCTCATCCCGCCTCACTGCCTTCCCAAGTGTTACCACCCTTTGAATTGGAAAGCTCATGCCTAAACCAAACAGCCAATTCAAACACACATACAAACACACAAGCAAACAAGCAAGCAAGCAAACAAACAAACAATGCAAACCTTTATTGAATGCAATGGGAAGTAGATCAAAGCAAGACAAAACAAAACAAAAGTAAACTAAACAAATGTGCTAGGAGTACATATAGAATGGGTGGTTTGTTAGTCAACTCACAGCTAAGCATAAGGCATTGGTAAGTAGTGCAGCAGTTCTTAGTCCCAAGGAAGAAGTCTTCATAACTCCTTCCTGGTTCAGTGTCCTGAGATGTGTAGCCTATACCTGGTGACCCATGAGATTTCCTGGAGTCTGATGGAGCCAGTTCAATGGTGTGTTCTGTCAGTTGGCCTTTTCATTAGGCCTCCTTGATGTTTTAGGAGTCCCTGGTGATCTTGCCCTCTGCCCCTTCAGCAGATTCCCATACTCAGAGCCCGTTTCCTCCTCCCAGGGTCCTCATGTAGGCACTGCACATGGAAAACCCACGTGCATTTCCTCCTTCTAGTAAGCAATATGCCTTCCATCGAAAGCACGCAGTGTAATAGGGGTCTTGATGCATATACTTTTTGGGCTGTCTACATTCTCAAGTGTTGATTGCGGGTGTCTTCTGGATAGGAGCTTCCAGGCTGGGACTCAGAGAATATCCAGCAGAGCCTCATATTCTTCTTGAGAGAGAGGCAGCTCAGGTGTTGCATCCATTTGCTGAACTGCACCTTCCAGATGTACAGGGCCTGGGGAGAGCGTCTCCATTCGAACTTCCATCAGCAGTTGATCCAGGAAGAGTTCCAGAGGGCCCCTATTGCATCCCTGAGTGAGAGCCTGTTCTTGGCCTTGTTCTTCAGGCTGTGCCCATTGTGGTAGCTGAGACTCTCTGGAGAAATTGGTTGGGTCGCTAAAACTTGAGGATTCCTTGGAAACACAGTCCGTGGCAGCCAGTTGTAAGATGGTTTCCTGGACAACCCCGTGCTCCTTGCCACCAGGATTTCCATCCAGATCCACAGGGAATGGCCTGTCACCCTCCACTTGGTCTTCTTCCAGCAGTTCATCAAGGAGGAGTTCCAGAGTTCCTGGCTTGTATGCTTGAGTGGCTGTCTGTGATTGGTCTCGTCCTTCGGGCAGTGCCCCTTGGGGATGCTGGGACTCTTCGTGGAAGTGGGGCTGGTCGGTGGAGCTCGAGTTCTCCATGCCCACACCTCTTGCAGCAGCCATCAGTAACAGGTTGTCCGGTGCTGCCTCATCCTTGCCACTGAGACCTCCAGTTGCCACATCCTGCACTTGGGAAGCAGGCACATCTTTAACTGCAGCGCGGGCTTGCCGCGCTCTTCTGTTCTGAAACCATATGTGGATCGTGTCCTCATTCAAACCTGTCCTTTGGCCCAGCTGCTCCCTGGTAGCAAAGCCTGGCAACGGGTTCCTCTCAAAGGCTTGTACTAGGATCCTGCGCTGTTGCAAGTTGAGTCGAGTGCGAGGCCTTCTGCTGTCCGAGGGCATGCTGCTACCTTGTGACCTGGAGCCAAACCCTTCCTCCAGCTCTTGGGAGGCTAGCGGAATGGAGCCTCTGCTGGACCGCTTTGGGCCGTGCCTCACCTCTCCAGTGCGACTTCTTTGGTTCTGAAACCACACTCGGATGCGGGACGCAGGGAGCTGTATTTGCCTGGCCAGTTCCTGCCTGTCCCAGAAGCTCGGGTATTGGTTCTTGCTGAAAGCTGATAGCAGGGCCTTCTTTTGCCAGGCCTGCCAAACCGTCTTCCTGCGCCGGGATTCCCGCAGCACACAGCTGCTATCCACATTGCTTCCAGCTTCCATGCTCCTAAGGATTCGATGCCAGGAGTCCTCAAGCTGGAGAATATAGTCAGGACCGCTCCAGAGCAAGCGCAAGCTTCAGCAAATGCCAGCCGTAGGGCTGGGACCCCTGCCCTTAAATACCTCTCTCTCTGCTCCCGGAGCTCCGCCCACTCGAAAGGAGCCGTGGGCTACAGTCGTCCTCCTTGAATCAAGGTCATGCCAGGAAGCTCTACACCTGCCAAGCCTCCCACCTGAGAACGGGAGACCCGGAACAAGACCTCAAGAAACCTATCAGACTCAGCAAAGTCTCTCCCAAAGTCTCGAAGTTCCTTGCATGCCATTCTGGACACAGAACAAGGAAGCACAAAAAAATGTCCTAGGAATCAACCATCCAGCAGACAGATCGTCCAAGGCCGGAGCAAAATAGGTCCTTCCTGACTTTGGGCAGAGTATCCAGGAAATCGTGGAGGTGGTAAGCCGGCTTCAGAAGAGGAAGGCAGAGTGGACTGTGCCTTAGGTGGTATCACTAGCCAAGTTGAGTCCGTGCTGATCTCATCCCATCTGGATCCAGACAGGTTGGAAAGAGAAGACACCCAACTGAGGATCCCAACCACATGTTCTGAGACCCAAGGACATCACTTCCAGGGGTCATGCAAGTCATGGCACTTCCTTCCTGCTTGTAGGGCTAGGTGGTAGTTGGGAGCAACAGAACAATATTGAACCGAGAGAAGAGAATAGCACATGCAGAAAGAAAGTCTTTTACACAGGCAAATAGGACGAAAACCACAATAGTTCATGTAGAGATACGGGAATGCGTATTCATGTATTTCCTGTCAGACCATTTGGGCCAGATTTTCAGGAATTCTCACAATTAACATGTTCCATGAAACACAGGCACAAACACACACACACACACACACACACACACACAAACAGACACACATATACACACAAATAACCCAAATAGAAATAGCACACACACACAACAAAGCACACACACACGCACACACAAACACACACAGACATACACACACAGAGATAACACAAATACAAATAACACACACAAAACAAGCACACACACAGACACTCACACATGCACATGCAAACACACACAAATAACACAAATACAAATAACACAAACATACACACACACACTCACACACACACACTCACACACACACAGGAGCATACACAAAAACCGGGCCAGCAAGTCAGACTTGTGAATGTGGAACAAAAGACCCAAAACCTGTGCTGAAAGACCTGTATAAGCCCTATGCTCCTTGAGGCAATGTGGCTGCATGCACCCAAGGACAACTGCATACCTCTAGGCAATTGCAGTCTTCAGGTGGGTTCGGAGAACCTCACATTAGGGAATGCAGGGCCGTGCTAGTCTTGGGAAACTCAAGGATAAAAGACGGATAACTGAGAGTGTGGGATACACCTCACTGTTGGAGGAGGAAGGTATTCGGCTTGTCTGATTGAATCAGTGTCAATCCTGGAATGAATTGTTCACGATATTTTGGTTGCACTCCATTTCAAGGATGATGTTTATTTACAGTTTTGTGGCCTTACACACATTCTTCTTTAACTTGACATTTTCCCCGCTTGTTTGCTATGGCAAACACTGCCATGTCTGCATTGAACACTGATCAGCTTTCCTTGTTATTTCCCTTTCAGACCTCTCATCCCGACTCACCGCCTTCCATAGTCTTACCACCCTTTGAATTGGAAAGCACATTCCTAAACCAAACAGCCTATTCAACCACCAATACAAACACACAAGCAAACAAGCAAGCACGCAAACAAACAAACAAACAATGCAAATATTTATTGAATACAATGGGAAGTAGAACAGAGCAAGACATAACTAAACAAAAGTAAACTAAAGAAATGTGCTAGGAGTACATATAGAATCGGTGGTATGTTAGTCATCTCACAGCTATGCATAAGGCATTGGAAGGAAGAGCAGCAGTTCTTAGTCCCAAGAAAGAAGTCTTCATAACTCCTTCCTGGTTTAGTGTTCTGAGATGTGTAGCCTATACCTGGTGACCCGTGAGATTTCCTGGAATCGGATGAAGCCAGTCCAATGTTGTGTTCTGTCAGTTGGGCTTTTCATTAGGCCTCCTTGTTGTTTTAGGAGTCCCTGGTGATCTTGCCCTCTGCCCCTTCAGCAGAATCCCATTCTGAGAGCCCATTTCCTCATCTCAGGGCCCTCAGGTAGGCACTGCACATGGAAAACCCACGTGCATTTCCTCCTTCTAGTAAGCAAGATGCCTTCCATCGAAAACACCCACTGTAATAGGGGTTTTGATGCATATACTTTTTGAGCTGTCTACATTCTCAAGTGTTGATTGCGGGTGTCTTCTGGATAGGAGCTTCCAGGCTGGGACTCAGAGAATATCCAGCAGAGCCTCCTATTCTTCTTGAGAGAGAGGCAGCTCAGGTGTTGCATCCATTTGATGAACTGTACCTTCCAGATGTACAGGGCCTGTGGAGAGTGTCTCCACTCGAACTTCCATCAGCAGTTGATCCAGGAAGAGTTCCAGGGGGCCCCTGTTGCATCCCTGAGTGAGAGCCCGTTCTTGGCCTTGTCCTTCGGGCTGTGCCCATTGTGTTAGCTGAGGCTCTTGGAGAAATTGGTTGGGTCGCTATAACTCGAGGATTCCTTGGAAACACAGTCCGTGGCAGCCAGTTGTAAGATGGTTTCCTGGACAACCCCGTGCTCCTTGCCACCAGGATTTCCATCCAGATCCACAGGGAATGGCCTGTCACCCTCCACTTGGTCTTCTTCCAGCAGTTCATCAAGGAGGAGTTCCAGAGTTCCTGGCTAGTATGCTTGAGTGGCTGTCTGTGATTGGCCTCGTCCTTCGGGCAGTGCCACTTGGGGATGCTGGGACTCTTCGTGGAAGTGGGGCTGGTCGCTGGAGCTCGAGTTCTCCATGCCCACACCTCCTGCAGCAGCCATCGGTAACAGGTTGTCTGTGCTGCCTCATCCCTGCCACTGAGACCTCCAGTTGCCACATCCTGCACTTGTGAAACAGGCACATCTTGATCTGGAGCGCGGGCTTGCCCTGCCCTACTTTTCTGAAACCATATGTGGATCGTGTGCTCAGACACACCTGTCCTCTGGCCCAGCTGCTCCCTGGTAGCAAAGCCTGGCAACGGGTTCCTCTCAAAGGCTTGCACTAGGATCCTGCGCTTTTGCAAGGTGAGTCGAGTGAAAGGCCTTCTGCTGTCCGAGCGCATGCTGCTACCTTGTGACCTGGAGCCAAACCCTTCCTTGAGCTGTTGGGAGGCTAGAGGAATGGATCCTCTGCTGGACCGCTTTGGGCCGTGCCTCACCTCTCCAGTGCGACTTCTTCGGTTCTGAAACCACACTCGGATGCGGGACGCAGGAAGCTGTATTTGCCTGGCCTGTTCCTGCCTGTCCCAGAAGCTCGGGTATTGGTTCTTGCTGAAAGCTGATAGCAGGGCCTTCTTTTCCAAGCCTGCCAAACCGTCTTTCTGCGCCGGGATTCCCGCAGCACACAGCTGCTCTCCACATTGCTTCCAGCTTCCATGCTCCTAAGGATTCGATGCCAGGAGTCCTCAAGCTGGAGAATGTAGTAGGACCGATCCAGAGCAAGTGCAAGCTTCAGCAAATGCCAGCCGTAGGATTTGGACCCCTGCCCTTAAATACCTTTGCCTCTGCTCCCGGAGCTCCGCCCACTCGAAAGGAGCCGTGGGCTACAGTCGTACTCCAAACCCTTGAATCAAGGTCATGCCACGACGCATTACACCTGCCACGCCTCCCACCTGAGAACAGGAGACACGGAACAAGACCTCAAGAAACCTCTCAGACTCAGCAAAGTCTCTCCCAAAGTCTCGCAGTCCCTTACGTGCCATTCTGGACACAGAACAAGGAAGCACAAAAAATGTCCTAGGAATCAACCATCCAACAGACAGATAGTCCAAGGAGGGAGCAACAAAGGTCCTTCCTGGCTATGGGCAGAGTATCCAGGAAATCGTGGAGGTGTTAAGCAGGTTTCAGAAGAGTAAGGCAGAGTGGAGTGTGCCTAGGTGGTATCACTAGCCAAGTGGAATCCGTGCTGATCTCATCCCATCTGGATCCGCACAGGTTGGAAAGAGAAGACCCCCAACTGAGGATAACAACCACTTGTCCTGAGACCCAAGGACATCACTTCCAGGGGTCATGCAAGTCATGGCACTTCTTTCCTTCTTGTAGGGCTAGGTGGTAGTTGGGAGCAACAGAACTCTATTAAACCGAGATAAGAGAATAGCACGTGCAGAATGAAAGTCTTTTACACAGGCAAATAGCCAAAAACCACAATAGTTCATGTAGAGATTCGGGAATGCCCATTCATGCATTTAAGTCAGAACAGTTGGGCCAGATTTTCAGGAATTCACACAATTAACATGTTCCATGCAAACACAGGCACAAACACACACACACACACAGACACATACAAATAACACAAATAGAAATAGCACACACACAAAAAAGCACACACACACGCACACACAAACACACACATACACACACAAATAACACAAACACAAATAACACACACAACACAAGCACACACAAACACAGACACTCACACGCATATGCAAACACACACACACATATAACACGAATACAAAAAACACACACACATACACACACACACACACACACACACACACATACACACACACAAGCATACACAAAAACCCGGCCAGCAAGTCTGATATGTGAATGTGGAACAAAAGCCCCAAAACTTGTGCTGAAAGAACTGTAAAAGCCCTATGCTCCTTGAGGCAATGTTCCTGCATGCACCCAAGGCCAACTGCCTACCTCTAGGCAATTGCAGTCTTCAGGTGGGTTCAGAGGGACCTCACATTAGGGAATGAAGGGCCATGCTAGGCTTGGGAAACTCAAGGTTAAAAGACGGATATGGGAGAGTGTGGGAAACACCTCACTGTGGGAGGAGGAAGGTACTCGGCTTGTCTGATTGAGTCAGTGTCAATCCTGGAATGAATTGTTCACGATACTTTGGTTGCACTCCATTTTCAGGATGATGTTTATTTACAGTTTTGTGGCCTTACACACATTCTTCTTTAAGTTGACATTTCCCCCGCTTGTTTGCTATGGCAAACACTGCCATGTCTGCATTGAACACTGATCAGCTTTCCTTGTTATTTCCCTTTCAGACCTCTCATCCCGCCTCACTGCCTTCCAAAGTCTTACCACCCTTTGAATTGGAAAGCTCATTCCTAAACCAAACAGCCTATTCAACCACCAATACAAACACACAAGCAAAAAAGCAAGCAAACAAAAAAACAAACAATGCAAATCTTTATTGAATACAATGGGAGGTAGAACAGAACAAGTCAAAACAAAACAAAAGTAAACTAAACAAATGTGCTAGGAGTACATATAGAATGGGTGGTTTGTTAGTCATCTCACATCTAAGCATAAGGCATTGGTAAGAAGAGCAGCAGATCTTAGTCCCAAGGAAGAAGTCTTCATAACTCTTTCCTGGTTTAGTGTACTGAGATGTGTAGCCTATACCTGGTCACCCATGAGATTTCCTGGAGTCTGATGGAGCCAGTCCAATTGTGTGTTCTGTCAGTTGGGCTTTTCATTAGGCCTCCTTGTTGTTTTAGGAGTCCCTGGTGATCTTGCCCTCTGCCCTTCAAGCAGAATCCCATTCTGAGAGCCCATTTCCTCGTCTCAGGGCCCTCAGGTAGGCACTCCATATGGAAAACCCACGTGCATTTCCTCCTTCTAGTAAGCAAGATGCTTTGCATCGAAATCAGCCACTGTAATAGGGGTTTTGATGCATATACTTTTGGGGCTGTCTACATTCTCAAGTGTGGATTGCGGGTGTCTTCTGGATAGGAGCTACCAGGCTGGGACTCAGAGAATATCCAGCAGAGCCTCATATTCTTCTTGAGAGAGAGGCAGCTCAGGTGTTGCATCCATTTACTGCCCTGCACCTTAAAGATGTACAGGGCCTGGTGAGTGCGTCTCCACATGAACTTCCATCAGCAGTTGATCCAGGAAGAGTTCCAGGGGGCCCGTGTTGCATCCCTGAGTGAGAGCCTGTTCTTGGCCTTGTCCTTCAGGCTGTACCCATTGTGGTAGCTGAGACTCTCTGGAGAAATTGGTTGGGTCGCTATAACTCGAGGATTCCTTGGAAACACAGTCCGTGACAGCCAGTTGCAAGATGGTTTCCTGGTCATCATTGTGCTCCTTGCCACCAGAATTTCCATCCAGATCCACAGGGAATGGCCAGTCACCCTCCACTTGGTCTTCTTCCAGCAGTTCATCAAGGAGGATTTTTAGAGGTCCTGCCTCGTATGCTTGAGTCGCTGTCTGTGATGTTCCACTTGGGGTTGCTGGGACTCTTTGTGGAAGTGGGGCTGGTCGCTGGAGCTCGAGTTCTCCATGCCCACACCTCCTGCAGCAGCCATCGGTAACAGGTTGTCCTGTGCTGCCTCATGCCCGCCAGTGAGGTCTCCAGTTGCCACATCCTGCACTTGGGAAGCAGGCACATCTTGATCTGGATCGCGGGCTTGCCGAGCTCTTCTGTTCTGACACCATATGTGGATCGTGTCCTCAGACAAACCTGTCCTCTGGCCCAGCTGCTCCCTGGTAGCAAAGCCTGACAACGGGTTCCTCACAAAGCCTTGCAGTAGGATCCTGTGCTTTTGCAAGGTGAGTCTAGTGCGAGGCTTTCTGCTGTCCGAGGGCATGCTGCTACCTTGTGACCTGGAACCAAACCCTTCCTCGAGCTGTTGGGAGGCGAGCAGAATGGAGCCTCTGCAGGACCACTTTGGGCCGTGCCTCACCTCTCCAGTGCGACTTCTTCGGCTCTGAAACCACACTCGGATGCGGGACGCAGGGCGCTTTATTTGCCTGGCCATTTCCTGCCTGTCCCAGAAGCTCGGGTATTGGTTCTTGCTGAAAGCTGATAGCAGGGCCTTCTTTTGCTAGGCCTGCCAAACCGTCTTCCTGTGCCGGGATTCCCGCAGCACACAGCTGCTCTACACATTGCTTCCAGCTTCCATGCTCCTAAGGATTCGATGCCAGGCGTCCTCAAGCTGGAGAATATAGTCAGGACCTCTAAAGAGCAAGCACAAGCTTCAGCAAATGCCAGCCGTAGCGATGTGACCCCTGCCCTTAAATACCTTTGCCATTGCTCCCGGAGCTCCACCCACTCGAAAGGAGCCGTGGGCTACAGTCGTCCTCCAGATCCTTGAATCAAGGTCATGCCACCACACTTTATACCTGCCACGCCTCCCACCTGAGAACAGGAGACCCGGAACAAGACCTCAAGAAACCTATCAGACTCAGCAAAATCTCTCCCAGAGTCTCGCAGTCCCTTGCATGCCATTCTGGACACAGAACAAGGAAGCACAAAAAATGTCCTAGGAATCAAGAATCCAGCAGACAGATAGTCCAAGGTGGGAGCACCATAGTTCCTTCCTGGATTTGGGCCGAGTATTCAGGAAATCGTGGAGGTGGTAAGCAGGCTTCAGAAGAGGAAGGCAGAGTGGAGTGTGCCTTAGGTGATATCACTAGCCAAGTGGAATTCGTGCTGATCTCATCCCATCTGGATCCACACAGGTTGGAAAGAGAAGACCCCCCAACTGAGGATAACAACCACTTGTCCTGAGACCCAAGGACATCACTTCCAGGGGTCATGCAAGTCATGGCACTTCTTTCCTTCTTGTAGGGCTAGGTGGTATTTGGGAGCAACAGAACTCTATTAAACCGAGATAAGAGAATAGCACATGCAGAATGAAAGTCTTTTACACAGGCAAATAGCCAAAAACCATAATAGTTCATGTAGAGATTCGGGAATGCCCATTCATGCATTTAAGTCAGAACAGTTGGGCCAGATTTTCAGGAATTCTCACCATTAACATGTTACATGCAAACACAGGCGCAAACACACACACACACACACACACATGCACACACACACAGGCAAATACACACACATACACATACAAATAACACAAAGAGAAATACCACACACACAACAAAGCACACACACACGCACACACAAACACACACAGGCACACACAAACACACACACGTACACACACACAAATAACACAAATACAAATAACACACACACAACACAAGCACACACACAGACACTCACACACGCACATGAAAACACACACCACACATATAACAAAAATACAAATAACACACACACACACACACACACATACACACACACACACAAGCATACACAAAAACCTGGCCAGCAATTCTGAAGTGTGAATGTGGAACAAAAGACAGAAAACTTGTGCTGAAAGAACTGTATAAGCCCTATGCTCCTTGAGGAAATGTGCCTGCATGCACCCGAGGCCTACTGCCTACCTCTAGGCAATTGCAGTCTTCAGGTGGGTTCAGAGGGACATCATATTAGGGAATGCAGGGCTGTGCTAGGCTTGGGAAACTCAAGGTTAAAAGACAGATACAAGAGAGTGTGTGAAACACCTCACTGTGGGAGGAGGAAGGTATTCGGCTTGTCTGATTGAATCATTGGCAATCCTGGAAAGAATTGTTCACGATACTTGGGTTCCACTCCATTTCCAGGATGATGATTATTTACACTTTTGTGGCCTTACACACATTCTTCCTTAAGTTGACATTTTCCCCGCTTGTTTGCTTTAGCAAACTCTGCCATGTCTGCATTGAACACTGATCAGCTTTCCTTGTTATTTCCCTTTCAGTCCTTCATCCCACCTCACTGTCTTCCAAAGTCTTACCACCCTTTGAATTGGAAAGCACATGCCTAAAATAAACAGCCTATTCAATCACCCATACAAACACACAAGCAAACAAGCAAGCAAGCAAACCAAAAAATGCAAATCTTTATTGAATACAATGGGAGGTAGAACAGAGCAAGACAAAACAAAACAAAAGTAAACAAAACAAATGTGCTATGATACATATAGAAAGGGTGGTTTGTTAGTCATCTCACAGCTAAGCATAAAGCATTGGTAAAAGAGCAGCAGTTCTTAGTCCCAAGGAAGAAGTCTTCATAACTCCTTCCTGGTTTAGTGTCCTGAGGTGTGTTTATCCTATACCTGGTGACCCATGAGATTTCCTGGAGTCTGATGGAGCCAGTCCAATGGTGTGTTCTGTCAGTTGGGCTTTTCATTAGGTCTCTTTGTTGTTTTTGGATTCCCTGGTGATCTTGCCCTCTGCCCCTTCAGCAGAATCCCATTCTGAGAGCCCATTTCCTCGACACAGGGCCCTCAGGTAGGCACTCCACATGGAAAACCCACGTGCATTTCCTCCTTCTAATAAGAAAGATGCTTTGCATCGAAATCAGCCACTGTAATAGGGTTTTGATGCATATACTTTTTGGGCTGTCTACATTCTCAAGTGTGGATTGCGGGTGTCTTCTGGATAGGAGCTTCCAGGCTGGGACTCAGAGAATATCCAGCAGAGCCTCATATTCTTCTTGAGAGAGAGGCAGCTCAGGTGTTGCATCCATTTGCTGCCCTCCACCTTCCAGATGTACAAGGCCTGGGGAGAGCGTCTCCACTCGAACTTCCATCAGCAGTTGATCCAGGAAGAGTTCCAGGGGGCCCGTGTTGCATCCCTGAGTGAGAGCCTGTTCTTGGCCTTGTCCTTCAGGCTGTGCCCATTGTGGTAGCTGAGACTCTCTGAAGAAATTGGTTGGGTCGCTATAAGTCGAGGATTCCTTGGAAACACAGTCTGTGACAGCCAGTTGCAAGATGGTTTCCTGGACACCCTCGTGCTCCTTGCTACCAGAATTTCCATCAAGATCCACAGGGAGTGGCCTGTCACCCTCCACTTGGTCTTATTCTAGCAGTTCATCAAGGAGGAGTTCCGAGGTCCTGCCTCGTATGCTTGAGTCGCTGTATGTGATGTGCCACTTGGGGTTGCTGGGACTCTTTGTGGGTGTGGCGGGTCGCTGGAGCTCGAGTTCTCCATGCCCACACCTCCTGCAGCAGCCATCGGTAACAGGTTGTCTGTGATGCCTCATCCCTGCCACTGAGACCTCCAGTTGCCACATCCTGCACTGTGAAGCAGGCACATCTTGATGTGGAGCGCGGGCTTGCCGCGTTCTTCTTTTCTGAAACCATATGTGGATCGTGTGCTCAGACAAACCTGTCCTCTGGCCCAGCTGCTCCCTGGTTGCAAAGCATGGCAACGGGTTCCTCTCAAAGGCTTGCACTAGGATCCTGCGCTGTTGCAAGGTGCGTCGAGTGCAAGGCCTTCTGCTGTCCGAGGGCATGCTGCTACCTTGTGACCTGGAGCCAAACCCTTCCTTGAGCTGTTGGGAGACTAGCGGAATGGAGCCTCTGCTGGACCGCTTTGGGCCGTGCCTCACCTCTCCAGTGCGACTTCTTAGGTTCTGAAACCGCACTCGGATGCGGGACGCAGGGAGCTGTATTTGCCTGGCCAGTTCCTGCCTGTCCCAGAAGCTCGGGTATTGTTTCTTGCTGAAAGCTGATAGCACGGCCTTCTTTTCCAAGGCCTACCAAACCGTCTTTCTGCGTCGGGATTCCCGCAGCACACAGCTGCTCTCCACATTGCTTCCAGGTTCCATGCTCCTAAAGATTCGATGCCCGGAGTCCTCAAGCTGGAGAATGTTGTCAGGACCGCTCTAGAGCAAGCACAAGCTTCAGCAAATGCCAGCCGTAGGACTTGGACCCCTGCCCTTAAATACATTTGCCTCTGCTCACAGAGCTCCGCACACTCGAAAGGAGCCGTGGGCTACAGTCGTACTCCAGACCCTTGAATCAAGGTCATGCCACGACGCTTTACACCTGCCACGCCTCCCACCTGAGAACAGGAGACCCGGAACAAGACCTCAAGAAACCTATCAGACTCAGCAAAGTCTCTCCCAAAGTCTCGCAGTCCCTTACATGCCATTCTGGACACAGAGCAAGGAAGCACAAAAAATGTCCTAGGAATCAACCATCCAGCAGACAGATAGTCCAAGGAGGGAGCAACAAAGGACCTTCCTGGATTTGGGCAGAGTATCCAGGAAATCGTGGAGGTGGTAAGCAGGCTTCAGAAGAGTAAGGCAGAGTGGAGTGTGCCTAGGTGGTATCACTAGCCAAGTGGAATCCGTGCTGATCTCATCCCATCTGGATCCACACAGGTTAGAAAGAGAAGACCCCCCAACTGAGGATAACAACCACTTGTCCTGAGACCCAAGCACATCACTTCCAGGGGTCATGCAAGTCATGGCACTTCTTTCCTTCTTGTAGGGCTAGGTGGTAGTTGGGAGCAACAGAACTCTATTAAACCGAGATAAGAGAATAGCACATGCAGAATGAAAGTCTTTTACACAGGCAAATAGCCAAAAACCACACTAGTTCATGTAGAGATTCGGGAATGCCCATTCATGCATTTGAGTCAGAACAGTTGGGCCAGATTTTCAGGAATTCTCACAATTAACATGTTCCATGCAAACACAGGCACAAACACAAACACACACACAGACACACACACACACACACACACACGCAAATACACACACATACACATACAAATAACACAAATAGAAATAGCACACACACCACAAAGCACACACACATGCACACACAAACACACACACATACACACACAAATAACACAAATACAAATAACACACACAACACAAGCACACACACACAGACACTCACACGCATATGCAAACACACACACACATATAACACGAATACAAATAACACACACACATACACACACACACGCACACACACACACACACACACATACACACACACAAGCATACACAAAAACCCGGCCAGCAAGTCTGATATGTGAATGTGGAACAAAAAACCCAAAACTTGTGCTGAAAGAACTGTATAAGCCCTATGCTCTTTGAGGCAATGTTCCAGCATGCACCCAAGTCCAACTGCCTACCTCTAGGCAATTGCAGTCTTCATGTGGGTTCAGAGGGACCTCACATTATGGAATGCAGGGCCATGCTAGGCTTGGGAAACTCAAGGTTAAAAGACGGATACAGGAGAGTGTGGGAAACACCTCACTGTGGGAGGAGGAAGGTATTCGGCTTGTCTGATTGAGTCAGTGTCAATCCTGGAATGAATTGTTCACGATACTTTGGTTGCACTCCATTTCAAGGATGATGTTTATTTACAGTTTTGTGGCCTTACACACATTCTTCTTTAAGTTGACATTTTCCCCCCTTGTTTGCTATGGCAAACACTGCCATGTCTGCATTGAACACTGATCAGCTTTCCTTGTTATTTCCCTTTCAGACCTCTCATCCCAACTCACCGCCTTCCATAGTCTTACCACCCTTTGAATTGGAAAGCACATTCCTAAACCAAACAGCCTATTCAACCACCCATACAAACACACAAGCAAACAAGCAAGCACGCAAAGAAACAAACAAACAATGCAAATATTTATTGAATACAATGGGAAGTAGAACAGAGCAAGACATAACTAAACAAAAGTAAACTAAAGAAATGTGCTAGGAGTACATATAGAATCGGTGGTATGTTAGTCATCTCACAGCTAAGCATAAGGCATTGGTAGGAAGAGCAGCAGTTCTTAGTCCCAAGAAAGAAGTCTTCATAACTCCTTCCTGGTTTAGTGTTCTGAGATGTGTAGCCTATACCTGGTGACCCGTGAGATTTCCTGGAATCGGATGGAGCCAGTCCAATGTTGTGTTCTGTCAGTTGGGCTTTTCATTAGGCCTCCTTGTTGTTTTAGGAGTCCCTGGTGATCTTGCCCTCTGCCCCTTCAGCAGAATCCCATTCTGAGAGCCCATTTCCTCATCTCAGGGCCCTCAGGTAGGCACTCCACATGGAAAACCCACATGCATTTCCTCCTTCTACTAAGCAAGATGCTTTGCATCGAAATCAGCCACTGTAATAGCGGTTTTGATGCATATACTTTTTGGGCTGTCTACATTCTCAAGTGTGGATTGCGGGTGTCTTCTGGATAGGAGCTACCAGGCTGGGACTCAGAGAATATGCAGCAGAGCCTCATATACTTCTTGAGAGAGAGGCAGCTCAGGTTTGCATCCATTTGCTGCCCTGCACCTTCCAGTAGTACAGGGCTTGGGGAGTGCGTCTCCACTCGAACTTCCATCATCAGTTGAGCCAGGAAGAGTTCCAGGGGGCCCGTGTTGCATCCCTGAGTGAGAGCCTGTTCTTGGCCTTGTCCTTCAGGCTGTGCCCATTGTGGTAGCTGAGACACTCTGGAGAAATTGGTTGGGTCGCTATAACTCGAGGATTCCTTGGAAACACAGTCCATGGCAGCCAGTTGCAAGATGGTTTCCTGGATACCCTCGTACTCCTTGCTACCAGAATTTCCATCCAGATCCACAGGGAATGGCCTGTCACCCTCCACTTGGTCTTCTTCCAGCAGTTCATCAAGGAGGAGTTCCAAAGATCCTGCCTCGTATGCTTGAGTCGCTGTCTGTGATTGGCCTCGTCCTTCGGGCAGTACCACTTGGGGTTGCTGGGACTCTTTGTGGAAGTGTGGCTGGTCGCTGGAGCTCGAGTTCTCCATGCCAACACCTCCTGCAGCAGCCATCGGTAACAGGTTGTCCTGTGCTGCCTCATCCCTGCCACTGAGACCTCCAGTTGCCACATCCTGCACTTGTGAAACAGGAACATCTTGATATGGAGCGCGGGCTTGCCGTGCTCTTCTGTTCTGAAACCATATGTGGATCGTGTCCTCAGACAAACCCTTCCTCTGGCCCAGCTGCTCCCTGGCAGCACAGCCTGGCAACGGGTTCCTCTCAAAGGCTTGCACTAGGATCCTGCACTGTTGCAAGGTGAGTCGAGTGTGAGGCCTCCTGCTATCCGAGGGCATGCTGCTACCTTGTGACCTGGAGCCAAACCCTTCCTCGAGCTGTTGGGAGGCTAGCGGAATGGAGCCTCTGCTGGACCGCTTTGGGCCGTGCCTCACCTCTCCAGTGCGACTTCTTCGGTTCTGAAACCACACTCGGATGCGGGACGCAGGGAGCTGTATTTGCCTGGCCAGTTCCTGCCTGTCCCAGAAGCTCGGGTATTGGTTCTTGCTGAAAGCTAATAACAGGGCCTTCTTTTGCCAGGCCTGCCAAACCGTCTTTCTGCGCCGGGATTCCCGCAGCACACAGCTGCTCTCCACAATGCTTCCAGCTTCCATGCTCCTAAGTATTCGATGCCAGGAGTCCTCACGCTGGAGAATGTAGTCAGCACCGCTCCAGAGCAAGCACAAGCTTCAACAAATGCCAGCCGTAGGGCTGGGACCCCTGCCCTTAAATACCTTTGCCTCTGCTCCCGGAGCTCAGCCCTCTCGAAAGGAGCCGTGGGCTTCAGTCGTACTCCAGACCCTTGAATCAAGGTCATGCCACAACGCTTTACACCTGCCACGGCTCCCACCTGAGAACAGGAGACCCGGAACAAGACCTCAAGAAACAAATCAGACTCAGCAAAGTCTCTCCCAAAGTCTCGCAGTCCCTTGCATGCCATTCTGGACACAGAACAAGGAAGCACAAAAAATGTCCTAGGAATCAACCATCCAGCAGACAGATCGTCCAAGGAGGGAGCACCATAGATCCTTCCTGGCTTTGGGCAGAGTATCCAGGAAATCCTGGAGGTGGTAAGCAGGCTTCAGAAGAGGAAGGCAGAGTGGAGTGTGCCTTAGGTGGTATCACTAGCCAAGTGTAATCCGTGCTGATCTCATCCCATCTGGATCCACACAGGGTGGAAAGAGAAGACCCCCCAACTGAGGATCCCAACCACTTATCCTGAGACCCAAGGACATCACTTCCAGGAGTCATGCAAGTCATGGCACTTCTTTCATGCTTGTAGGGCTAGCTGGTAGTTGGGAGCAACAGAACTCTATTAAACCGAGGGAAGAATATAGCACATGCAGAAAGAAAGTCTTTTACACAGGCAAATAGCCCAAAAACCACAATAGTTCATGTAGAGATTTTTGAATGCACATTCATGCATTTCCTGTCAGAACAGTTCAGCCAGATTTTCAGGAATTCTCACAATTAACATGGTCCATGCAAAAACAGGCACAAACACACACAGACACACACACACACACACACACACACGCAAACACACACACATTCCCATACAAATAACACAAATAGAAATACCACACACACTACAAAGCACACACACAGACACACACAAACATACACACATACACACACAAATAACACAAATACAAATAACACACACAACACAAGCACACACACACAGGCACTCACACACGAACATGCAAACACACACACATATAACACGAATACAAATAACACACACACATACACACACACACACAAACACACACACTAACACATACACACACACTAACACATACACACACACAAGCATACACAAAAACCCGGCCAGCAAGTCTGACCTGTGAATGTGGAACAAAAGACCGAAAACCTGTGTTGAAAGAATTGTATAAGCCCTATGCTCCTTGAGGAAATGTGGCTGCATTCACCCAAGGCCAACTGCCTACCTCTAGGCAATTGCAGTCATCAGGTGAGTTCAGAGGGACCTCACATTAGGGAATGCAGGGCCGTGCTAGGCTTGGGAAACTCAAGGTTAAAAGACGGATACGGGAGATTTTGGGAAACACCTCACTGTGGGAGGAGGAAGGAATTCGGCTTGTCTGATTGAATCAGTGTCAATCCTGGAATGAATTGTTCACGATACTTTGGTTGCACTCCATTTCCAGGATGATGTTTATTTACAGTTTTTTGGCCTTACACACATTCTTCTTTAAGTTGACATTTTCCCCGCTTGTTTGCTTTAGCAGACACTGCCATGTCTGCATTGAACACTGATCAGCTTTCCTTGTTATTTCCCTTTCAGACCTCTTATCCCGCCTCACTGCCTTCCAAAGTCTTACCACCCTTTCAATTGGAAAGCTCATGCCTAAACCAAACAGCCTTTCAACCACCCATACAAACACCCACCAAACAAGCAAGCAAGCAAACAAACCAACAATGCAAATCTTTATTGAATACAATGGTAAGTAGAACAGTGCAAGACAAAACAAAACAAAAGTAAACTAAACAAATGTGCCAGGAGTACATATAGAATGGGTGGATTGTTAGTCATCTCACAGCTAAGCATAAGGCATTGGTAAGAAGAGCTACAGTTCTTAGTCCCAAGGAAGAAGTGTTCATAACTCCTTCCTGGTTTAGTGTCCTGAGATGTGTAGCCTATACCTGGTGACCCATGAGATTTCCTGGAATCTGATGGAGCCAGTCCAATGTTGTGTTCTGTCAGTTGGGCTTTTCATTAGGCCTTCTTGTTGTTTTAGGAGTCCCTGGTGATCTTGCCCTCTGCCCCTTCAGCAGAATCCCATTCTGAGAGCCCATTTCCTCGTCTCAGGGCCCTCACTAAGGCACTCCACATGGAAAACCCACGTGCATTTCCTCCTTCTAGTAAGCAAGATGCTTTGCATCGAAATCAGCCACTGTAATAGGGGTTTTGATGCATTAACTTTTTGGGTGTCTACATTCTCAAGTGTGTATTGCAGGTGTCTTCTATAGGAACTTCCAGGCTGGGACTCAGAGAATATCCAGCAGAGCCTCATATTCTTCTAGAGAGAGAGTCAGCTCAGGTGTTGCATCCATTTGCTGCCCTGCACCTTCCAGATATACCGAGCCTGGGGAGTGTGTCTCCACTCGAACTTCCATCAGCAGTTGATCCAGGAAGAGTTCCTGGGGGCCCGTGTTGCATCCCTGAGTGAGAGCCTGTTCTTGTCCTTGTCCTTCAGGCTGTGCCCATTGTGGTATCTGAGGCTCTCTGGAGAAATTGGTTGGGTCGCTATAACTCGAGGATTCCTTGGAAACACAGTCCGTGGCAGCCAGTTGCAAGATGGTTTCATGCACAAACTCGTGCTCCTTGCCACAAGAATTTCCATCCAGATCCACAGGGAATGGCCTGCCACCCTCCACTTGGTCTTCTTCCAGCAGTTAATCAAGGAGGAGTTCCAGAGGTCCTGCCTCGTATGCTTGAGTCGCTGTCTGTGATTGGCCTCGTTCTTCGGGCAGTGCCATTTGGGGTTGCTGGGACCTTTTGTGGAAGTGGGGCTGGTCGCTGGAATTCGAGTTCTCCATGCCCACACCTCCTGAGATAGCCATCGATAACAGGTTGTCCTGTGCTGCTTCATCCCTGCCACTGAGACCTCCAGTTGCCACATCCTGCACTTGTGAAGCAGGCGCATCTTGATCTGGAGCGCGGGCTTGCCGCGCTCTTCTGTTCTGAAATCATATGTGGATCGTGTCCTCAGACAAACCTGTTCTCTGGCCCAGCTGCTCCCTGGTAGCAAAGCCTTGCAACGGATTCCTCTCAAAGGCTTGCACTAGGATACTGCGCTGTTGCAAGGTGAGTCGAGTGCGAGGCCTTCTGCTGTCCGAGGGCATGCTGCTACCTTGTGACCTGGAGCCAAACCCTTCCTCGAGCTGTTGGGAGGCTAGCGGAATGGAGCCTCTGCTGGACCGCTTTGGGCCGTGCCTCACCTCTCCAGTGCGACTCCTTCGGTTCTGAAACCACACTCGAATGCGGGAGGAAGGGAGCTGTATTTGCCTGGCCAGTTCCTGCCTGTCGCAGAGCTCGGGTATTGGTTCTTGCTGAAAGCTGATAACAGGGCCTTCTTTTGCCAGGCCTGCCAAACCGTCTTCCTGCGCCGGGATTCCCGCAGCATACAGCTGTTATCCACATTGCTTCCAGCTTCCATGCTCCTAAGGATTCGATGCCAGGAGACCTAAAGCTGGAGAATGTAGTCAGGACCGCTCCAGAGCAAGCACAAGCTTCAGCAAATGCCAGCCGTAGGGCTGGGACCCCTGCCCTTAAATACCTTTGCCTCTGCTCCTGGAGCTCCGCCCACTCGAAAGGAGCCGTGGGCTTCAGTCGTACTCCAGACCCTTGAATCAAGGTCATGCCACTATGCTTTGCACCAGCCACGGCTCCCACCTGAGAACAGGAGACCCGGAACAAGACCTCAAGAAACCTATCAGACTCAGCAAAGTCTCTCCCAAAGTCTCGCAGTCCCTTGCATGCCATTCTGGACACAGAACAAGGAAGCACAAAAAATGTCCTAGGAATCAACCATCCAGCAGACAGATCGTCCAAGGAGGGAGCACCATAGATCCTTCCTGGCTTTGGGCAGAGTATCCAGGAAATCCTGGAGGTGGTAAGCAGGCTTCAGAAGAGGAAGGCAGAGTGGAGTGTGCCTTAGGTGGTATCACTAGCCAAGTGGAATCCGTGCTGATCTCATCCCATCTGGATCCACACAGGGTGGAAAGAGAAGACCCCCCAACTGAGGATCCCAACCACTTATCCTGAGACCCAAGGACATCACTTCCAGGAGTCATGCAAGTCATGGCACTTCTTTCATGCTTGTAGGGCTAGCTGGTAGTTGGGAGCAACAGAACTCTATTAAACCGAGGGAAGAATATAGCACATGCAGAAAGAAAGTCTTTTACACAGGCAAATAGCCCAAAAACCACAATAGTTCATGTAGAGATTTTTGAATGCACATTCATGCATTTCCTGTCAGAACAGTTCAGCCAGATTTTCAGGAATTCTCACAATTAACATGGTCCATGCAAAAACAGGCACAAACACACACAGACACACACACACACACACACACACACGCAAACACACACACATTCCCATACAAATAACACAAATAGAAATACCACACACACTACAAAGCACACACACAGACACACACAAACATACACACATACACACACAAATAACACAAATACAAATAACACACACAACACAAGCACACACACACAGGCACTCACACACGAACATGCAAACACACACACATATAACACGAATACAAATAACACACACACATACACACACACACACAAACACACACACTAACACATACACACACACTAACACATACACACACACAAGCATACACAAAAACCCGGCCAGCAAGTCTGACCTGTGAATGTGGAACAAAAGACCGAAAACCTGTGTTGAAAGAATTGTATAAGCCCTATGCTCCTTGAGGAAATGTGGCTGCATTCACCCAAGGCCAACTGCCTACCTCTAGGCAATTGCAGTCATCAGGTGAGTTCAGAGGGACCTCACATTAGGGAATGCAGGGCCGTGCTAGGCTTGGGAAACTCAAGGTTAAAAGACGGATACGGGAGATTTTGGGAAACACCTCACTGTGGGAGGAGGAAGGAATTCGGCTTGTCTGATTGAATCAGTGTCAATCCTGGAATGAATTGTTCACGATACTTTGGTTGCACTCCATTTCCAGGATGATGTTTATTTACAGTTTTTTGGCCTTACACACATTCTTCTTTAAGTTGACATTTTCCCCGCTTGTTTGCTTTAGCAGACACTGCCATGTCTGCATTGAACACTGATCAGCTTTCCTTGTTATTTCCCTTTCAGACCTCTTATCCCGCCTCACTGCCTTCCAAAGTCTTACCACCCTTTCAATTGGAAAGCTCATGCCTAAACCAAACAGCCTTTCAACCACCCATACAAACACCCACCAAACAAGCAAGCAAGCAAACAAACCAACAATGCAAATCTTTATTGAATACAATGGTAAGTAGAACAGTGCAAGACAAAACAAAACAAAAGTAAACTAAACAAATGTGCCAGGAGTACATATAGAATGGGTGGATTGTTAGTCATCTCACAGCTAAGCATAAGGCATTGGTAAGAAGAGCTACAGTTCTTAGTCCCAAGGAAGAAGTGTTCATAACTCCTTCCTGGTTTAGTGTCCTGAGATGTGTAGCCTATACCTGGTGACCCATGAGATTTCCTGGAATCTGATGGAGCCAGTCCAATGTTGTGTTCTGTCAGTTGGGCTTTTCATTAGGCCTTCTTGTTGTTTTAGGAGTCCCTGGTGATCTTGCCCTCTGCCCCTTCAGCAGAATCCCATTCTGAGAGCCCATTTCCTCGTCTCAGGGCCCTCACTAAGGCACTCCACATGGAAAACCCACGTGCATTTCCTCCTTCTAGTAAGCAAGATGCTTTGCATCGAAATCAGCCACTGTAATAGGGGTTTTGATGCATTAACTTTTTGGGTGTCTACATTCTCAAGTGTGTATTGCAGGTGTCTTCTATAGGAACTTCCAGGCTGGGACTCAGAGAATATCCAGCAGAGCCTCATATTCTTCTAGAGAGAGAGTCAGCTCAGGTGTTGCATCCATTTGCTGCCCTGCACCTTCCAGATATACCGAGCCTGGGGAGTGTGCCTCCACTCGAACTTCCATCAGCAGTTGATCCAGGAAGAGTTCCTGGGGGCCCGTGTTGCATCCCTGAGTGAGAGCCTGTTCTTGTCCTTGTCCTTCAGGCTGTGCCCATTGTGGTATCTGAGGCTCTCTGGAGAAATTGGTTGGGTCGCTATAACTCGAGGATTCCTTGGAAACACAGTCCGTGGCAGCCAGTTGCAAGATGGTTTCATGCACAAACTCGTGCTCCTTGCCACAAGAATTTCCATCCAGATCCACAGGGAATGGCCTGCCACCCTCCACTTGGTCTTCTTCCAGCAGTTAATCAAGGAGGAGTTCCAGAGGTCCTGCCTCGTATGCTTGAGTCGCTGTCTGTGATTGGCCTCGTTCTTCGGGCAGTGCCATTTGGTGTTGCTGGGACCTTTTGTGGAAGTGGGGCTGGTCGCTGGAATTCGAGTTCTCCATGCCCACACCTCCTGAGATAGCCATCGATAACAGGTTGTCCTGTGCTGCTTCATCCCTGCCACTGAGACCTCCAGTTGCCACATCCTGCACTTGTGAAGCAGGCGCATCTTGATCTGGAGCGCGGGCTTGCCGCGCTCTTCTGTTCTGAAATCATATGTGGATCGTGTCCTCAGACAAACCTGTTCTCTGGCCCAGCTGCTCCCTGGTAGCAAAGCCTTGCAACGGATTCCTCTCAAAGGCTTGCACTAGGATACTGCGCTGTTGCAAGGTGAGTCGAGTGCGAGGCCTTCTGCTGTCCGAGGGCATGCTGCTACCTTGTGACCTGGAGCCAAACCCTTCCTCGAGCTGTTGGGAGGCTAGCGGAATGGAGCCTCTGCTGGACCGCTTTGGGCCGTGCCTCACCTCTCCAGTGCGACTCCTTCGGTTCTGAAACCACACTCGAATGCGGGAGGAAGGGAGCTGTATTTGCCTGGCCAGTTCCTGCCTGTCGCAGAGCTCGGGTATTGGTTCTTGCTGAAAGCTGATAACAGGGCGTTCTTTTGCCAGGCCTGCCAAACCGTCTTCCTGCGCCGGGATTCCCGCAGCATACAGCTGTTATCCACATTGCTTCCAGCTTCCATGCTCCTAAGGATTCGATGCCAGGAGACCTAAAGCTGGAGAATGTAGTCAGGACCGCTCCAGAGCAAGCACAAGCTTCAGCAAATGCCAGCCGTAGGGCTGGGACCCCTGCCCTTAAATACCTTTGCCTCTGCTCCTGGAGCTCCGCCCACTCGAAAGGAGCCGTGGGCTTCAGTCGTACTCCAGACCCTTGAATCAAGGTCATGCCACTATGCTTTGCACCAGCCACGGCTCCCACCTGAGAACAGGAGACCCGGAACAAGACCTCAAGAAACCTATCAGACTCAGCAAAGTCTCTCCCAAAGTCTCGCAGTCCCTTGCATGCCATTCTGGACACAGAACAAGGAAGCACAAAAAATGTCCTAGGAATCAACCATCCAGCAGACAGATCGTCCAAGGAGGGAGCACCATAGGTCCTTCCTGACTTTGGGCAGAGTATCCAGGAAATGGTGGAGGTGGTTAGCAGGCTTCAGAAGAGGAAGGCAGAGTGGAGTGTGCCTTAGGTGGTATCACTAGCCAAGTGGAATCCGTGCTGATCTCATCCCATCTGGATCCACACAGGTTGGAAAGAGAAGACCCCCTAACTGAGGATCCCAACCACTTGTCCTGAGACCCAAGGACATCACTTCCAGGAGTCATGCAAGTCATGGCACTTCTTTCATGCTTGTAGGGCTAGCTGGTAGTTGGGAGCAACAGAACTCTATTAAACCGAGGGAAGAATATAGCACATGCAGAAAGAAAGTCTTTTACATAGGCAAATAGCCCAAAAACCACAATAGTTCATGTAGAGATTCGGGAACGCACATTCATGCATTTCCTGTCAGAAGAGTTGAGCCAGATTTTCAGGAATTCTCACAATTAACATGGTCCATGCAAAAACAGGCACAAACACACACAGACACACACACACACACACACACACACACGCAAACACACACACATACCCATACAAATAACACAAATAGAAATACCACACACACAACAAAGCACACACACAGACACACACAAACATACACACATATACACAAATAACACAAATACCAATAACATACACAACACAAGCACACACACACAGGCACTCACACACGAACATGCAAACACACACATATAACACGAATACAAATAACACACACATACACACACACAAACAAACACACACACTAACACATACACACACACAAGCATACACAAAAACCCGGCCAGCAAGTCTGACCTGTGAATGTGGAACAAAAGACCGAAAACCTGTGTTGAAAGAATTGTATAAGCCCTATGCTCCTTGAGGAAATGTGGCTGCATGCACCCAAGGCCAACTGCCTACCTCTAGGCAATTGCAGTCTTCAGGTGGGTGCAGAGGGACCTCACATTCGGGAATGCAGGGCCGTGCTAGGCTTGGGAATCTCAAGGTTAAAAGACGGATACGGGAGATTGTGGGAAACACCTCACTGTGGGAGGAGGAAGGTATTCGGCTTGTCTGATTGAATCAGTGTCAATCCTGGAATGAATTGTTCACGATACTTTGGTTGCACTCCATTTCCAGGATGATGTTTATTTACAGTTTTGTGGCCTTACACACATTCTTCTTTAAGTTGACATTTTCCCCGCTTGTTTGCTTTAGCAAACACTGCCATGTCTGCATTGAACACTGATCAGCTTTCCTTGTTATTTCCCTTTCAGACCGCTCATCCCGCCTCACTGCCTTCCAATGTCTTACCACCCTTTCAATTGGAAAGCTCATGCCTAAACCAAACAGCCTTTCAACCACCCATACAAACACACAAGCAAACAAGCAAGCAAGCAAACAAACCAACAATGCAAATCTTTATTGAATACAATGGTAAGTAGAACAGAGCAAGACAAAACAAAACAAAAGTAAACTAAACAAATGTGCCAGGAGTACATATAGAATGGGTGGATTGTTAGTCATCTCACAGCTAAGCATAAGGCATTGGTAAGAAGAGCAACAGTTCTTAGTCCCAAGGAAGAAGTGTTCATAACTCCTTCCTGGTTTAGTGTCCTGAGATGTGTAGCCTACCGGGTGACCCATGAGATTTCCTGGAATCTGATGGAGCCAGTCCAATGTTGTGTTCTATCAGTTGGGCTTTTCATTAGGCCTCCTTGTTGTTTTAGGAGTCCCTGGTGATCTGCCCTCTGCCCCTTCAGCAGAAACCCATTCTGAGAGTCCATTTCCTCGTCTCAGGGCCCTCAGGTAGGCACTCCACATGGAAAACCCCCGTGCATTTCCTCCTTCTAGTAAGCAAGATGCTTTGCATCGAAATCAGCCACTGTCATAGGGGTTTTGATGCATTAACTTTTTGGGCTGTCAACATTCTCAAGTGTGGATTGCAGGTGTCTTCTGGATAGGAGCTTCCAGGCTGGGACTCAGAGAATATCCAGCAGAGCCTCATATTCTTCTTGAGAGAGAGGCAGCTCAGGTGTTGCATCCATTTGCTGCCCTTCACCTTCCAGATATACAGAGCCTGGGGAGTGCG
Source organism: Rattus norvegicus (assembly GCF_021556685.1). NCBI lineage: Eukaryota > Metazoa > Chordata > Mammalia > Rodentia > Muridae > Rattus > Rattus norvegicus. Next base: position 38,987,278 of record NC_141553.1, read on the forward strand.
TCTCCACTCGAACTTCCATCAGCAGTTGATCCAGGAAGAATTCCAGGACGCCCGTGTTGCATCCCTGAGTGAGAGCCTGTTCTTGGCCTTGTCCTTCAGGCTGTGCCCATTGTGGTAGCTGAGGCTCTCTGGAGAAATTGGTTGGGTCACTATAACTCGAGGATTCCTTGGAAACACAGTCCGTGGCAGCCAGTTGCAAGATGGTTTCCTGGACAAACTCGTGCTCCTTGCCACCAGAATTTCCATCAAGATCCACAGGGAATGGCCTGCCACCCTCCACTTGGTCTTCTTCCAGCAGTTCATCAAGGAGGAGTTCCAGAGGTCCTGCCTCGTATGCTTGAGTCGCTGTCTGTGATTGGCCTCGTCCTTCGGGCAGTGCCATTTGGGGTTGCTGGGACTCTTTGTGGAAGTAGGGCTGGTCGCTGGAGCTCGAGTTCTCCATGCCCACACCTCCTGAGATAGCCATCGATAACAGGTTGTCCTGTGCTGCTTCATCCCTGCCACTGAGACCTCCAGTTGCCACATCCTGCACTTGTGAAGCAGGCACATCTTGATCTGGAGCGCGGGCTTGCCGCGCTCTTCTGTTCTGAAATCATATGTGGATCGTGTACTCAGACAAACCTGTCCTCTGGCCCAGCTGCTCCCTGGTAGGAAAGCCTGGCAACGGATTCCTCTCAAAGGCTTGCACTAGGATACTGCGCTGTTGCAAGGTGAGTCGAGTGCGAGGCCTTCTGCTGTCCGAGGGCATGCTGCTACCTTGTGACCTGGAGCCAAACCATTCCTCGAGCTGTTGGGAGGCTAGCGGAATGGAGCCTCTGCTGGACCGCTTTGGGCCGTGCCTCACCTCTCCAGTGCGACTCCTTCGGTTCTGAAACCACACTCGGATGCGGGACGAAGGGAGCTGTATTTGCCTGGCCAGTTCCTGCCTGTCCCAGAGCTCGGGTATTGGTTCTTGCCTAAAGCTGATAGCAGGGCCTTCTTTTGCCAGGCCTGCCAAACCGTCTTCCTGCGCCGGGATTCCCCCAGCATACAGCTGTTATCCACATTGCTTCCAGCTTCCATGCTCCTAAGGATTCGATGCCAGGAGACCTAAAGCTGGAGAATATAGTCAGGACCGATCCAGATCAAGCGCAAGCTTCTGCAAATGCCACCCTTAGAGCTGGGACCCCTGCCCGTAAATACCTTTGCCTCAGCACCCGAAGCTCTGCCCACTCAAAAGGAGCCGTGGGCTACAGTCGTACTCCAGACCCTTGAATCAAGGTCATGCCACGACCCCTTACACCTGCCACGCCTCCCACCTGAGAACAGGAGACCCGGAACAAGACCTCAAGAAACCTATCAGACTCAGCAAAGTCTCTCCCAAAGTCTCGCAGTCCCTTGCATGCCATTCTGGACACAGAACAAGGAAGCACAAAAAATGTCCTAGGAATCAACCATCCAGCAGACAGATCATCCAAGGAGGGAGCACCATAGGCCCTTTCTGGCTTTGGGCAGAGTATCCAGGAAATCGTGGAGGTGGTAAGCAGGCTTCAGAAGAGGAAGGCTGAGTGAAGTGTGCCTTAGGTGGTATCACTAGCCAAGTGGAATCCGTGCTGATCTCATCCCATCTGGATCCACACAGGTTGGAAAGAGAAGACCCCCCAACTGAGGATCCCAACCACTTGTCCTGAGACCCAAGGACATCACTTCCAGGAGTCATGCAAATCATGGCACTTCTTTCATGCTTGTTGGGCTAGCTGGTAGTTGGGAGCAACAGAACTCTATTAAAGCAAGGGAAGAATATAGCACATGCAGAAAGAAAGTCTTTTACATAGGCAAATAGCCCAAAAACCACAATAGTTCATGTAGAGATTCGGGAACGCACATTCATGCATTTCCTGTAAGAACAGTTGAGCCAGATTTTCAGGAATTCTCACAATTAACATGGTCCATGCAAAAACAGGCACAAACACACACAGACACACACACACACACACACACACACATGCAAACACACACACATACCCATACAAATAACACAAATAGAAATACCACACACACAACAAAGCACACACACAGACACACACAAACATACACACATACACACAAATAACACAAATACAAATAACACACACAACACAAGCAGACACACACAGGCACTCACACACGAACATGCAAACACACACACATATAACACGAATACAAATAACACACACATACACACACACAAACAAACACACACACTAACACATACACACACACAAGCATACACAAAAACCCGGCCAGCAGTCCTGACCTGTGAATGTGGAACAAAAGACCGAAAACCTGTGTTGAAAGAATTGTATAAGCCCTATGCTCCTTGAGGAAATGTGGCTGCATGCACCCAAGGCCAACTGCCTACCTCTAGGCAATTGCAGTCTTCAGGTGGGTGCAGAGGGACCTCACATTAGGGAATGCAGGGCCGTGCTAGGCTTGGGAAACTCAAGGTTAAAAGACGGATACGGGAGATTGTGGGAAACACCGCACTGTGGGAGGAGGAAGGTATTCGGCTTGTCTGATTGAATCAGTGTCAATCCTGGAATGAATTGTTCACGATACTTTGGTTGCACTCCATTTCCAGGATGATGTTTATTTACAGTTTTGTGGCCTTACACACATTCTTCTTTAAGTTGACATTTTCCCCGCTTATTTGCTTTAGCAAACACTGCCATGTCTGCATTGAACACTGATCAGCTTTCCTTGTTATTTCCCTTTCAGACCTCTCATCCCGCCTCACTGCCTTCCAAAGTCTTACCACCCTTTCAATTGGAAAGCTCATGCCTAAACCAAACAGCCTTTCAACCACCCATACAAACACACAAGCAAACAAGCGAGCAAGCAAACAAACCAACAATGCAAATCTTTATTGAATACAATGGTAAGTAGAACAGAGCAAGACAAAACAAAACAAAAGTAAACTAAACAAATGTGCCAGGAGTACATATAGAATGGGTGGATTGTTAGTCATCTCACAGCTAAGCATAAGGCATTGGTAAGAAGAGCTACAGTTCTTAGTCCCAAGGAAGAAGTGTTCATAACTCCTTCCTGGTTTAGTGTCCTGAGATGTGTAGCCTACCTGGTGACCCATGAGATTTCCTGGAATCTGATGGAGCCAGTCCAATGTTGTGTTCTATCAGTTGGGCTTTTCATTAGGCCTCCTTGTTGTTTTAGGAGTCCCTGGTGATCTGCCCTCTGCCCCTTCAGCAGAAACCCATTCTGAGAGTCCATTTCCTCGTCTCAGGGCCCTCAGGTAGGCACTCCACATGGAAAACCCCCGTGCATTTCCTCCTTCTAGTAAGCAAGATGCTTTGCATCGAAATCAGCCACTGTCATAGGGGTTTTGATGCATTAACTTTTTGGGCTGTCAACATTCTCAAGTGTGGATTGCAGGTGTCTTCTGGATAGGAGCTTCCAGGCTGGGACTCAGAGAATATCCAGCAGAGCCTCATAATCTTCTTGAGAGAGAGGCAGCTCAGGTGTTGCATCCATTTGCTGCCCTGCACCTTCCAGATATACAGAGCCTGGGGAGTGCTTCTCCACTCGAACTTCCATCAGCAGTTGATCCAGGAAGAATTCCAGGACGCCCGTGTTGCATCCCTGAGTGAGAGCCTGTTCTTGGCCTTGTCCTTCAGGCTGTGCCCATTGTGGTAGCTGAGGCTCTCTGGAGAAATTGGTTGGGTCACTATAACTCGAGGATTCCTTGGAAACACAGTCCGTGGCAGCCAGTTGCAAGATGGTTTCCTGGACAAACTCGTGCTCCTTGCCACCAGAATTTCCATCAAGATGCACAGGGAATGGCCTGCCACCCTCCACTTGGTCTTCTTCCAGCAGTTCATCAAGGAGGAGTTCCAGAGGTCCTGCCTCGTATGCTTGAGTCGCTGTCTGTGATTGGCCTCGTCCTTCGGGCAGTGCCATTTGGGGTTGCTGGGACTCTTTGTGGAAGTAGGGCTGGTCGCTGGAGCTCGAGTTCTCCATGCCCACACCTCCTGAGATAGCCATCGATAACAGGTTGTCCTGTGCTGCTTCATCCCTGCCACTGAGACCTCCAGTTGCCACATCCTGCACTTGTGAAGCAGGCACATCTTGATCTGGAGCGCGGGCTTGCCGCGCTCTTCTGTTCTGAAATCATATGTGGATCGTGTACTCAGACAAACCTGTCCTCTGGCCCAGCTGCTCCCTGGTAGCAAAGCCTGGCAACGGATTCCTCTCAAAGGCTTGCACTAGGATACTGCGCTGTTGCAAGGTGAGTCGAGTGCGAGGCCTCTGCTGTCCGAGGGCATGCTGCTACCTTGTGACCTGGAGCCAAACCCTTCCTCGAGCTGTTGGGAGGCTAGCGGAATGGAGCCTCTGCTGGACCGCTTTGGGCCGTGCCTCACCTCTCCAGTGCGACTCCTTCGGTTCTGAAACCACACTCGGATGCGGGACGAAGGGAGCTGTATTTGCCTGGCCAGTTCCTGCCTGTCCCAGAGCTCGGGTATTGGTTCTTGCCTAAAGCTGATAGCAGGGCCTTCTTTTGCCAGGCCTGCCAAACCGTCTTCCTGCGCCGGGATTCCCCCAGCATACAGCTGTTATCCACATTGCTTCCAGCTTCCATGCTCCTAAGGATTCGATGCCAGGAGACCTAAAGCTGGAGAATATAGTCAGGACCGCTCCAGATCAAGCGCAAGCTTCTGCAAATGCCACCCTTAGAGCTGGGACCCCTGCCCGTAAATACCTTTGCCTCAGCACCCGAAGCTCTGCCCACTCAAAAGGAGCCGTGGGCTACAGTCGTACTCCAGACCCTTGAATCAAGGTCATGCCACGACCCCTTACACCTGCCACGCCTCCCACCTGAGAACAGGAGACCCGGAACAAGACCTCAAGAAACCTATCAGACTCAGCAAAGTCTCTCCCAAAGTCTCGCAGTCCCTTGCATGCCATTCTGGACACAGAACAAGGAAGCACAAAAAATGTCCTAGGAATCAACCATCCAGCAGACAGATCATCCAAGGAGGGAGCACCATAGGTCCTTTCTGGCTTTGGGCAGAGTATCCAGGAAATCGTGGAGGTGGTAAGCAGGCTTCAGAAGAGGAAGGCTGAGTGAAGTGTGCCTTAGGTGGTATCACTAGCCAAGTGGAATCCGTGCTGATCTCATCCCATCTGGATCCACACAGGTTGGAAAGAGAAGACCCCCCAACTGAGGATCCCAACCACTTGTCCTGAGACCCAAGGACATCACTTCCAGGAGTCATGCAAATCATGGCACTTCTTTCATGCTTGTTGGGCTAGCTGGTAGTTGGGAGCAACAGAACTCTATTAAAGCAAGGGAAGAATATAGCACATGCAGAAAGAAAGTCTTTTACATAGGCAAATAGCCCAAAAACCACAATAGTTCATGTAGAGATTCGGGAACGCACATTCATGCATTTCCTGTAAGAACAGTTGAGCCAGATTTTCAGGAATTCTCACAATTAACATGGTCCATGCAAAAACAGGCACAAACACACACAGACACACACACACACACACACACACACATGCAAACACACACACATACCCATACAAATAACACAAATAGAAATACCACACACACAACAAAGCACACACACAGACACACACAAACATACACACATACACACAAATAACACAAATACAAATAACACACACAACACAAGCAGACACACACAGGCACTCACACACGAACATGCAAACACACACACATATAACACGAATACAAATAACACACACATACACACACACAAACAAACACACACACTAACACATACACACACACAAGCATACACAAAAACCCGGCCAGCAGTCCTGACCTGTGAATGTGGAACAAAAGACCGAAAACCTGTGTTGAAAGAATTGTATAAGCCCTATGCTCCTTGAGGAAATGTGGCTGCATGCACCCAAGGCCAACTGCCTACCTCTAGGCAATTGCAGTCTTCAGGTGGGTGCAGAGGGACCTCACATTAGGGAATGCAGGGCCGTGCTAGGCTTGGGAAACTCAAGGTTAAAAGACGGATACGGGAGATTGTGGGAAACACCGCACTGTGGGAGGAGGAAGGTATTCGGCTTGTCTGATTGAATCAGTGTCAATCCTGGAATGAATTGTTCACGATACTTTGGTTGCACTCCATTTCCAGGATGATGTTTATTTACAGTTTTGTGGCCTTACACACATTCTTCTTTAAGTTGACATTTTCCCCGCTTATTTGCTTTAGCAAACACTGCCATGTCTGCATTGAACACTGATCAGCTTTCCTTGTTATTTCCCTTTCAGACCTCTCATCCCGCCTCACTGCCTTCCAAAGTCTTACCACCCTTTCAATTGGAAAGCTCATGCCTAAACCAAACAGCCTTTCAACCACCCATACAAACACACAAGCAAACAAGCGAGCAAGCAAACAAACCAACAATGCAAATCTTTATTGAATACAATGGTAAGTAGAACAGAGCAAGACAAAACAAAACAAAAGTAAACTAAACAAATGTGCCAGGAGTACATATAGAATGGGTGGATTGTTAGTCATCTCACAGCTAAGCATAAGGCATTGGTAAGAAGAGCTACAGTTCTTAGTCCCAAGGAAGAAGTGTTCATAACTCCTTCCTGGTTTAGTGTCCTGAGATGTGTAGCCTACCTGGTGACCCATGAGATTTCCTGGAATCTGATGGAGCCAGTCCAATGTTGTGTTCTATCAGTTGGGCTTTTCATTAGGCCTCCTTGTTGTTTTAGGAGTCCCTGGTGATCTGCCCTCTGCCCCTTCAGCAGAAACCCATTCTGAGAGTCCATTTCCTCGTCTCAGGGCCCTCAGGTAGGCACTCCACATGGAAAACCCCCGTGCATTTCCTCCTTCTAGTAAGCAAGATGCTTTGCATCGAAATCAGCCACTGTCATAGGGGTTTTGATGCATTAACTTTTTGGGCTGTCAACATTCTCAAGTGTGGATTGCAGGTGTCTTCTGGATAGGAGCTTCCAGGCTGGGACTCAGAGAATATCCAGCAGAGCCTCATAATCTTCTTGAGAGAGAGGCAGCTCAGGTGTTGCATCCATTTGCTGCCCTGCACCTTCCAGATATACAGAGCCTGGGGAGTGCTTCTCCACTCGAACTTCCATCAGCAGTTGATCCAGGAAGAATTCCAGGACGCCCGTGTTGCATCCCTGAGTGAGAGCCTGTTCTTGGCCTTGTCCTTCAGGCTGTGCCCATTGTGGTAGCTGAGGCTCTCTGGAGAAATTGGTTGGGTCACTATAACTCGAGGATTCCTTGGAAACACAGTCCGTGGCAGCCAGTTGCAAGATGGTTTCCTGGACAAACTCGTGCTCCTTGCCACCAGAATTTCCATCAAGATGCACAGGGAATGGCCTGCCACCCTCCACTTGGTCTTCTTCCAGCAGTTCATCAAGGAGGAGTTCCAGAGGTCCTGCCTCGTATGCTTGAGTCGCTGTCTGTGATTGGCCTCGTCCTTCGGGCAGTGCCATTTGGGGTTGCTGGGACTCTTTGTGGAAGTAGGGCTGGTCGCTGGAGCTCGAGTTCTCCATGCCCACACCTCCTGAGATAGCCATCGATAACAGGTTGTCCTGTGCTGCTTCATCCCTGCCACTGAGACCTCCAGTTGCCACATCCTGCACTTGTGAAGCAGGCACATCTTGATCTGGAGCGCGGGCTTGCCGCGCTCTTCTGTTCTGAAATCATATGTGGATCGTGTACTCAGACAAACCTGTCCTCTGGCCCAGCTGCTCCCTGGTAGCAAAGCCTGGCAACGGATTCCTCTCAAAGGCTTGCACTAGGATACTGCGCTGTTGCAAGGTGAGTCGAGTGCGAGGCCTCTGCTGTCCGAGGGCATGCTGCTACCTTGTGACCTGGAGCCAAACCCTTCCTCGAGCTGTTGGGAGGCTAGCGGAATGGAGCCTCTGCTGGACCGCTTTGGGCCGTGCCTCACCTCTCCAGTGCGACTCCTTCGGTTCTGAAACCACACTCGGATGCGGGACGAAGGGAGCTGTATTTGCCTGGCCAGTTCCTGCCTGTCCCAGAGCTCGGGTATTGGTTCTTGCCTAAAGCTGATAGCAGGGCCTTCTTTTGCCAGGCCTGCCAAACCGTCTTCCTGCGCCGGGATTCCCCCAGCATACAGCTGTTATCCACATTGCTTCCAGCTTCCATGCTCCTAAGGATTCGATGCCAGGAGACCTAAAGCTGGAGAATATAGTCAGGACCGCTCCAGATCAAGCGCAAGCTTCTGCAAATGCCACCCTTAGAGCTGGGACCCCTGCCCGTAAATACCTTTGCCTCAGCACCCGAAGCTCTGCCCACTCAAAAGGAGCCGTGGGCTACAGTCGTACTCCAGACCCTTGAATCAAGGTCATGCCACGACCCCTTACACCTGCCACGCCTCCCACCTGAGAACAGGAGACCCGGAACAAGACCTCAAGAAACCTATCAGACTCAGCAAAGTCTCTCCCAAAGTCTCGCAGTCCCTTGCATGCCATTCTGGACACAGAACAAGGAAGCACAAAAAATGTCCTAGGAATCAACCATCCAGCAGACAGATCATCCAAGGAGGGAGCACCATAGGTCCTTTCTGGCTTTGGGCAGAGTATCCAGGAAATCGTGGAGGTGGTAAGCAGGCTTCAGAAGAGGAAGGCTGAGTGAAGTGTGCCTTAGGTGGTATCACTAGCCAAGTGGAATCCGTGCTGATCTCATCCCATCTGGATCCACACAGGTTGGAAAGAGAAGACCCCCCAACTGAGGATCCCAACCACTTGTCCTGAGACCCAAGGACATCACTTCCAGGAGTCATGCAAATCATGGCACTTCTTTCATGCTTGTTGGGCTAGCTGGTAGTTGGGAGCAACAGAACTCTATTAAAGCAAGGGAAGAATATAGCACATGCAGAAAGAAAGTCTTTTACATAGGCAAATAGCCCAAAAACCACAATAGTTCATGTAGAGATTCGGGAACGCACATTCATGCATTTCCTGTAAGAACAGTTGAGCCAGATTTTCAGGAATTCTCACAATTAACATGGTCCATGCAAAAACAGGCACAAACACACACAGACACACACACACACACACACACACATGCAAACACACACACATACCCATACAAATAACACAAATAGAAATACCACACACACAACAAAGCACACACACAGACACACACAAACATACACACATACACACAAATAACACAAATACAAATAACACACACAACACAAGCAGACACACACAGGCACTCACACACGAACATGCAAACACACACACATATAACACGAATACAAATAACACACACATACACACACACAAACAAACACACACACTAACACATACACACACACAAGCATACACAAAAACCCGGCCAGCAGTCCTGACCTGTGAATGTGGAACAAAAGACCGAAAACCTGTGTTGAAAGAATTGTATAAGCCCTATGCTCCTTGAGGAAATGTGGCTGCATGCACCCAAGGCCAACTGCCTACCTCTAGGCAATTGCAGTCTTCAGGTGGGTGCAGAGGGACCTCACATTAGGGAATGCAGGGCCGTGCTAGGCTTGGGAAACTCAAGGTTAAAAGACGGATACGGGAGATTGTGGGAAACACCGCACTGTGGGAGGAGGAAGGTATTCGGCTTGTCTGATTGAATCAGTGTCAATCCTGGAATGAATTGTTCACGATACTTTGGTTGCACTCCATTTCCAGGATGATGTTTATTTACAATTTTGTGGCCTTACACACATTCTTCTTTAAGTTGACATTTTCCCCGCTTATTTGCTTTAGCAAACACTGCCATGTCTGCATTGAACACTGATCAGCTTTCCTTGTTATTTCCCTTTCAGACCTCTCATCCCGCCTCACTGACTTCCAAAGTCTTACCACCCTTTCAATTGGAAAGCTCATGCCTAAACCAAACAGCCTTTCAACCACCCATACAAACACACAAGCAAACAAGCGAGCAAGCAAACAAACCAACAATGCAAATCTTTATTGAATACAATGGTAAGTAGAACAGAGCAAGACAAAACAAAACAAAAGTAAACTAAACAAATGTGCCAGGAGTACATATAGAATGGGTGGATTGTTAGTCATCTCACAGCTAAGCATAAGGCATTGGTAAGAACAGCTACAGTTCTTAGTCCCAAGGAAGAAGTGTTCATAACTCCTTCCTGGTTTAGTGTCCTGAGATGTGTAGCCTACCTGGTGACCCATGAGATTTCCTGGAATCTGATGGAGCCAGTCCAATGTTGTGTTCTGTCAGTTGGGCTTTTCATTAGGCCTCCTTGTTGTTTTAGGAGTCCCTGGTGATCTGCCCTCTGCCCCTTCAGCAGAAACCCATTCTGAGAGCCCATTTCCTCGTCTCAGGGCCCTCAGGTAGGCACTCCACATGGAAAACCCCCGTGCATTTCCTCCTTCTAGTAAGCAAGATGCTTTGCATCGAAATCAGCCACTGTCATAGGGGTTTTGATGCATTAACTTTTTGGGCTGTCAACATTCTCAAGTGTGGATTGCAGGTGTCTTCTGGATAGGAGCTTCCAGGCTGGGACTCAGAGAATATCCAGCAGAGCCTCATATTTTTCTTGAGAGAGAGGCAGCTCAGGTGTTGCATCCATTTGCTGCCCTGCACCTTCCAGATATACAGAGCCTGGGGGAGTGCTTCTCCACTCGAACTTCCATCAGCAGTTGATCCAGGAAGAATTCCAGGACGCCCGTGTTGCATCCCTGAGTGAGAGCCTGTTCTTGGCCTTGTCCTTCAGGCTTTGCCCATTGTGGTAGCTGAGGCTCTCTGGAGAAATTGGTTGGGTCACTATAACTCGAGGATTCCTTGGAAACACAGTCCGTGGCAGCCAGTTGCAAGATGGTTTCCTGGACAAACTCGTGCTCCTTGCCACCAGAATTTCCATCAAGATGCACAGGGAATGGCCTGCCACCCTCCACTTGGTCTTCTTCCAGCAGTTCATCAAGGAGGAGTTCCAGAGGTCCTGCCTCGTATGCTTGAGTCGCTGTCTGTGATTGGCCTCGTCCTTCGGGCAGTGCCATTTGGGGTTGCTGGGACTCTTTGTGGAAGTAGGGCTGGTCGCTGGAGCTCGAGTTCTCCATGCCCACACCTCCTGAGATAGCCATCGATAACAGGTTGTCCTGTGCTGCTTCATCCCTGCCACTGAGACCTCCAGTTGCCACATCCTGCACTTGTGAAGCAGGCACATCTTGATCTGGAGCGCGGGCTTGCCGCGCTCTTCTGTTCTGAAATCATATGTGGATCGTGTACTCAGACAAACCTGTCCTCTGGCCCAGCTGCTCCCTGGTAGCAAAGCCTGGCAACGGATTCCTCTCAAAGGCTTGCACTAGGATACTGCGCTGTTGCAAGGTGAGTCGAGTGCGAGGCCTCTGCTGTCCGAGGGCATGCTGCTACCTTGTGACCTGGAGCCAAACCCTTCCTCGAGCTGTTGGGAGGCTAGCGGAATGGAGCCTCTGCTGGACCGCTTTGGGCCGTGCCTCACCTCTCCAGTGCGACTCCTTCGGTTCTGAAACCACACTCGGATGCGGGACGAAGGGAGCTGTATTTGCCTGGCCAGTTCCTGCCTGTCCCAGAGCTCGGGTATTGGTTCTTGCCTAAAGCTGATAGCAGGGCCTTCTTTTGCCAGGCCTGCCAAACCGTCTTCCTGCGCCGGGATTCCCCCAGCATACAGCTGTTATCCACATTGCTTCCAGCTTCCATGCTCCTAAGGATTCGATGCCAGGAGACCTAAAGCTGGAGAATATAGTCAGGACCGCTCCAGATCAAGCGCAAGCTTCTGCAAATGCCACCCTTAGAGCTGGGACCCCTGCCCGTAAATACCTTTGCCTCAGCACCCGAAGCTCTGCCCACTCAAAAGGAGCCGTGGGCTACAGTCGTACTCCAGACCCTTGAATCAAGGTCATGCCACGACCCCTTACACCTGCCTCGCCTCCCACCTGAGAACAGGAGACCCGGAAAAAGACCTCAAGAAACCTATCAGACTCAGCAAAGTATCTCCCAAAGTCTCGCAGTCCCTTGCATACCATTCTGGACACAGAACAAGGAAGCACAAAAAATGTCCTAGGAATCAACCATCCAGCCGACAGATCGTCCAAGGAGGGAGCACCATAGGTCCTTCCTGGCTTTGGGCAGAGTATTCAGGAAATCGTGGAGGTGGTAAGCAGGCTTCAGAAGAGGAAGGCAGAGTGGAGTGTGCCTTAGGTGGTATCACTAGCCAAGTGGAATCCGTGCTGATCTCATCCCATCTGGATCCACACAGGTTGGAAACAGAAGACCCCCTAACTGAGGATCCCAACCACTTGTCCTGAGACCCAAGGACATCACTTCCAGGAGTCATGCAAGTCATGGCACTTCTTTCATGCTTGTAGGGCTAGCTGGTAGTTGGGAGCAACAGAACTCTATTAAAGCAAGGGAAGAATATAGCACATGCAGAAAGAAAGTCTTTTACATAGGCAAATAGCCCAAAAACCACAATAGTTCATGTAGAGATTCGGGAACGCACATTCATGCATTTCCTGTCAGAAGACTTGAGCCAGATTTTCAGGAATTCTCACAATTAACATGGTCCATGCAAAAACAGGCACAAACACACACAGACACACAGACACACACACACACACACACACGCAAACACACACACATACCCATAAAAATAACACAAATAGAAATACCACACACACAACAAAGCACACACACAGACACACACAAACATACACACATATACACAAATAACACAAATACAAATAACATACACAACACAAGCACACACACACAGGCACTCACACACGAACATGCAAACACACACATATAACACGAATACAAATAACACACACATACACACACACAAACAAACACACACACTAACACATACACACACACAAGCATACACAAAAACCCGGCCAGCAAGTCTGACCTGTGAATGTGGAACAAAAGACCGAAAACCTGTGTTGAAAGAATTGTATAAGCCCTATGCTCCTTGAGGAAATGTGGCTGCATGCACCCAAGGCCAACTGCCTACCTCTAGGCAATTGCAGTCTTCAGGTGGGTGCAGAGGGACCTCACATTCGGGAATGCAGGGCCGTGCTAGGCTTGGGAATCTCAAGGTTAAAAGACGGATACGGGAGATTGTGGGAAACACCTCACTGTGGGAGGAGGAAGGTATTCGGCTTGTCTGATTGAATCAGTGTCAATCCTGGAATGAATTGTTCACGATACTTTGGTTGCACTCCATTTCCAGGATGATGTTTATTTACAGTTTTGTGGCCTTACACACATTCTTCTTTAAGTTGACATTTTCCCCGCTTGTTTGCTTTAGCAAACACTGCCATGTCTGCATTGAACACTGATCAGCTTTCCTTGTTATTTCCCTTTCAGACCGCTCATCCCTCCTCACTGCCTTCCAATGTCTTACCACCCTTTCAATTGGAAAGCTCATGCCTAAACCAAACAGCCTTTCAACCACCCATACAAACACACAAGCAAACAAGCAAGCAAGCAAACAAACCAACAATGCAAATCTTTATTGAATACAATGGTAAGTAGAACAGAGCAAGACAAAACAAAACAAAAGTAAACTAAACAAATGTGCCAGGAGTACATATAGAATGGGTGGATTGTTAGTCATCTCACAGCTAAGCATAAGGCACTGGTAAGAAGAGCAACAGTTCTTAGTCCCAAGGAAGAAGTGTTCATAACTCCTTCCTGGTTTAGTGTCCTGAGATGTGTAGCCTACCTGGTGACCCATGAGATTTCCTGGAATCTGATGGAGCCAGTCCAATGTTGTGTTCTATCAGTTGGGCTTTTCATTAGGCCTCCTTGTTGTTTTAGGAGTCCCTGGTGATCTGCCCTCTGCCCCTTCAGCAGAAACCCATTCTGAGAGTCCATTTCCTCGTCTCAGGGCCCTCAGGTAGGCACTCCACATGGAAAACCCCCGTGCATTTCCTCCTTCTAGTAAGCAAGATGCTTTGCATCGAAATCAGCCACTGTCATAGGGGTTTTGATGCATTAACGTTTTGGGCTGTCAACATTCTCAAGTGTGGATTGCAGGTGTCTTCTGGATAGGAGCTTCCAGGCTGGGACTCAGAGAATATCCAGCAGAGCATCATATTCTTCTTGAGAGAGAGGCAGCTCAGGTGTTGCATCCATTTGCTGCCCTTCACCTTCCAGATATACAGAGCCTGGGGAGTGCGTCTCCACTCGAACTTCCATCAGCAGTTGATCCAGGAAGAATTCCAGGACGCCCGTGTTGCATCCCTGAGTGAGAGCCTGTTCTTGGCCTTGTCCTTCAGGCTGTGCCCATTGTGGTAGCTGAGGCTCTCTGGAGAAATTGGTTGGGTCACTATAACTCGAGGATTCCTTGGAAACACAGTCCGTGGCAGCCAGTTGCAAGATGGTTTCCTGGACAAACTCGTGCTCCTTGCCACCAGAATTTCCATCAAGATGCACAGGGAATGGCCTGCCACCCTCCACTTGGTCTTCTTCCAGCAGTTCATCAAGGAGGAGTTCCAGAGGTCCTGCCTCGTATGCTTGAGTCGCTGTCTGTGATTGGCCTCGTCCTTCGGGCAGTGCCATTTGGGGTTGCTGGGACTCTTTGTGGAAGTAGGGCTGGTCGCTGGAGCTCGAGTTCTCCATGCCCACACCTCCTGAGATAGCCATCGATAACAGGTTGTCCTGTGCTGCTTCATCCCTGCCACTGAGACCTCCAGTTGCCACATCCTGCACTTGTGAAGCAGGCACATCTTGATCTGGAGCGCGGGCTTGCCGCGCTCTTCTGTTCTGAAATCATATGTGGATCGTGTACTCAGACAAACCTGTCCTCTGGCCCAGCTGCTCCCTGGTAGGAAAGCCTGGCAACGGATTCCTCTCAAAGGCTTGCACTAGGATACTGCGCTGTTGCAAGGTGAGTCGAGTGCGAGGCCTTCTGCTGTCCGAGGGCATGCTGCTACCTTGTGACCTGGAGCCAAACCATTCCTCGAGCTGTTGGGAGGCTAGCGGAATGGAGCCTCTGCTGGACCGCTTTGGGCCGTGCCTCACCTCTCCAGTGCGACTCCTTCGGTTCTGAAACCACACTCGGATGCGGGACGAAGGGAGCTGTATTTGCCTGGCCAGTTCCTGCCTGTCCCAGAGCTCGGGTATTGGTTCTTGCCTAAAGCTGATAGCAGGGCCTTCTTTTGCCAGGCCTGCCAAACCGTCTTCCTGCGCCGGGATTCCCCCAGCATACAGCTGTTATCCACATTGCTTCCAGCTTCCATGCTCCTAAGGATTCGATGCCAGGAGACCTAAAGCTGGAGAATATAGTCAGGACCGCTCCAGATCAAGCGCAAGCTTCTGCAAATGCCACCCTTAGAGCTGGGACCCCTGCCCGTAAATACCTTTGCCTCAGCACCCGAAGCTCTGCCCACTCAAAAGGAGCCGTGGGCTACAGTCGTACTCCAGACCCTTGAATCAAGGTCATGCCACGACCCCTTACACCTGCCACGCCTCCCACCTGAGAACAGGAGACCCGGAACAAGACCTCAAGAAACCTATCAGACTCAGCAAAGTCTCTCCCAAAGTCTCGCAGTCCCTTGCATGCCATTCTGGACACAGAACAAGGAAGCACAAAAAATGTCCTAGGAATCAACCATCCAGCAGACAGATCATCCAAGGAGGGAGCACCATAGGTCCTTTCTGGCTTTGGGCAGAGTATCCAGGAAATCGTGGAGGTGGTAAGCAGGCTTCAGAAGAGGAAGGCTGAGTGAAGTGTGCCTTAGGTGGTATCACTAGCCAAGTGGAATCCGTGCTGATCTCATCCCATCTGGATCCACACAGGTTGGAAAGAGAAGACCCCCCAACTGAGGATCCCAACCACTTGTCCTGAGACCCAAGGACATCACTTCCAGGAGTCATGCAAATCATGGCACTTCTTTCATGCTTGTTGGGCTAGCTGGTAGTTGGGAGCAACAGAACTCTATTAAAGCAAGGGAAGAATATAGCACATGCAGAAAGAAAGTCTTTTACATAGGCAAATAGCCCAAAAACCACAATAGTTCATGTAGAGATTCGGGAACGCACATTCATGCATTTCCTGTAAGAACAGTTGAGCCAGATTTTCAGGAATTCTCACAATTAACATGGTCCATGCAAAAACAGGCACAAACACACACAGACACACACACACACACACACACACACATGCAAACACACACACATACCCATACAAATAACACAAATAGAAATACCACACACACAACAAAGCACACACACAGACACACACAAACATACACACATACACACAAATAACACAAATACAAATAACACACACAACACAAGCAGACACACACAGGCACTCACACACGAACATGCAAACACACACACATATAACACGAATACAAATAACACACACATACACACACACAAACAAACACACACACTAACACATACACACACACAAGCATACACAAAAACCCGGCCAGCAGTCCTGACCTGTGAATGTGGAACAAAAGACCGAAAACCTGTGTTGAAAGAATTGTATAAGCCCTATGCTCCTTGAGGAAATGTGGCTGCATGCACCCAAGGCCAACTGCCTACCTCTAGGCAATTGCAGTCTTCAGGTGGGTGCAGAGGGACCTCACATTAGGGAATGCAGGGCCGTGCTAGGCTTGGGAAACTCAAGGTTAAAAGACGGATACGGGAGATTGTGGGAAACACCGCACTGTGGGAGGAGGAAGGTATTCGGCTTGTCTGATTGAATCAGTGTCAATCCTGGAATGAATTGTTCACGATACTTTGGTTGCACTCCATTTCCAGGATGATGTTTATTTACAGTTTTGTGGCCTTACACACATTCTTCTTTAAGTTGACATTTTCCCCGCTTATTTGCTTTAGCAAACACTGCCATGTCTGCATTGAACACTGATCAGCTTTCCTTGTTATTTCCCTTTCAGACCTCTCATCCCGCCTCACTGCCTTCCAAAGTCTTACCACCCTTTCAATTGGAAAGCTCATGCCTAAACCAAACAGCCTTTCAACCACCCATACAAACACACAAGCAAACAAGCGAGCAAGCAAACAAACCAACAATGCAAATCTTTATTGAATACAATGGTAAGTAGAACAGAGCAAGACAAAACAAAACAAAAGTAAACTAAACAAATGTGCCAGGAGTACATATAGAATGGGTGGATTGTTAGTCATCTCACAGCTAAGCATAAGGCATTGGTAAGAAGAGCTACAGTTCTTAGTCCCAAGGAAGAAGTGTTCATAACTCCTTCCTGGTTTAGTGTCCTGAGATGTGTAGCCTACCTGGTGACCCATGAGATTTCCTGGAATCTGATGGAGCCAGTCCAATGTTGTGTTCTATCAGTTGGGCTTTTCATTAGGCCTCCTTGTTGTTTTAGGAGTCCCTGGTGATCTGCCCTCTGCCCCTTCAGCAGAAACCCATTCTGAGAGTCCATTTCCTCGTCTCAGGGCCCTCAGGTAGGCACTCCACATGGAAAACCCCCGTGCATTTCCTCCTTCTAGTAAGCAAGATGCTTTGCATCGAAATCAGCCACTGTCATAGGGGTTTTGATGCATTAACTTTTTGGGCTGTCAACATTCTCAAGTGTGGATTGCAGGTGTCTTCTGGATAGGAGCTTCCAGGCTGGGACTCAGAGAATATCCAGCAGAGCCTCATAATCTTCTTGAGAGAGAGGCAGCTCAGGTGTTGCATCCATTTGCTGCCCTGCACCTTCCAGATATACAGAGCCTGGGGAGTGCTTCTCCACTCGAACTTCCATCAGCAGTTGATCCAGGAAGAATTCCAGGACGCCCGTGTTGCATCCCTGAGTGAGAGCCTGTTCTTGGCCTTGTCCTTCAGGCTGTGCCCATTGTGGTAGCTGAGGCTCTCTGGAGAAATTGGTTGGGTCACTATAACTCGAGGATTCCTTGGAAACACAGTCCGTGGCAGCCAGTTGCAAGATGGTTTCCTGGACAAACTCGTGCTCCTTGCCACCAGAATTTCCATCAAGATGCACAGGGAATGGCCTGCCACCCTCCACTTGGTCTTCTTCCAGCAGTTCATCAAGGAGGAGTTCCAGAGGTCCTGCCTCGTATGCTTGAGTCGCTGTCTGTGATTGGCCTCGTCCTTCGGGCAGTGCCATTTGGGGTTGCTGGGACTCTTTGTGGAAGTAGGGCTGGTCGCTGGAGCTCGAGTTCTCCATGCCCACACCTCCTGAGATAGCCATCGATAACAGGTTGTCCTGTGCTGCTTCATCCCTGCCACTGAGACCTCCAGTTGCCACATCCTGCACTTGTGAAGCAGGCACATCTTGATCTGGAGCGCGGGCTTGCCGCGCTCTTCTGTTCTGAAATCATATGTGGATCGTGTACTCAGACAAACCTGTCCTCTGGCCCAGCTGCTCCCTGGTAGCAAAGCCTGGCAACGGATTCCTCTCAAAGGCTTGCACTAGGATACTGCGCTGTTGCAAGGTGAGTCGAGTGCGAGGCCTCTGCTGTCCGAGGGCATGCTGCTACCTTGTGACCTGGAGCCAAACCCTTCCTCGAGCTGTTGGGAGGCTAGCGGAATGGAGCCTCTGCTGGACCGCTTTGGGCCGTGCCTCACCTCTCCAGTGCGACTCCTTCGGTTCTGAAACCACACTCGGATGCGGGACGAAGGGAGCTGTATTTGCCTGGCCAGTTCCTGCCTGTCCCAGAGCTCGGGTATTGGTTCTTGCCTAAAGCTGATAGCAGGGCCTTCTTTTGCCAGGCCTGCCAAACCGTCTTCCTGCGCCGGGATTCCCCCAGCATACAGCTGTTATCCACATTGCTTCCAGCTTCCATGCTCCTAAGGATTCGATGCCAGGAGACCTAAAGCTGGAGAATATAGTCAGGACCGCTCCAGATCAAGCGCAAGCTTCTGCAAATGCCACCCTTAGAGCTGGGACCCCTGCCCGTAAATACCTTTGCCTCAGCACCCGAAGCTCTGCCCACTCAAAAGGAGCCGTGGGCTACAGTCGTACTCCAGACCCTTGAATCAAGGTCATGCCACGACCCCTTACACCTGCCACGCCTCCCACCTGAGAACAGGAGACCCAGAACAAGACCTCAAGAAACCTATCAGACTCAGCAAAGTCTCTCCCAAAGTCTCGCAGTCCCTTGCATGCCATTCTGGACACAGAACAAGGAAGCACAAAAAATGTCCTAGGAATCAACCATCCAGCAGACAGATCATCCAAGGAGGGAGCACCATAGGTCCTTTCTGGCTTTGGGCAGAGTATCCAGGAAATCGTGGAGGTGGTAAGCAGGCTTCAGAAGAGGAAGGCTGAGTGAAGTGTGCCTTAGGTGGTATCACTAGCCAAGTGGAATCCGTGCTGATCTCATCCCATCTGGATCCACACAGGTTGGAAAGAGAAGACCCCCCAACTGAGGATCCCAACCACTTGTCCTGAGACCCAAGGACATCACTTCCAGGAGTCATGCAAATCATGGCACTTCTTTCATGCTTGTTGGGCTAGCTGGTAGTTGGGAGCAACAGAACTCTATTAAAGCAAGGGAAGAATATAGCACATGCAGAAAGAAAGTCTTTTACATAGGCAAATAGCCCAAAAACCACAATAGTTCATGTAGAGATTCGGGAACGCACATTCATGCATTTCCTGTAAGAACAGTTGAGCCAGATTTTCAGGAATTCTCACAATTAACATGGTCCATGCAAAAACAGGCACAAACACACACAGACACACACACACACACACACACACATGCAAACACACACACATACCCATACAAATAACACAAATAGAAATACCACACACACAACAAAGCACACACACAGACACACACAAACATACACACATACACACAAATAACACAAATACAAATAACACACACAACACAAGCAGACACACACAGGCACTCACACACGAACATGCAAACACACACACATATAACACGAATACAAATAACACACACATACACACACACAAACAAACACACACACTAACACATACACACACACAAGCATACACAAAAACCCGGCCAGCAGTCCTGACCTGTGAATGTGGAACAAAAGACCGAAAACCTGTGTTGAAAGAATTGTATAAGCCCTATGCTCCTTGAGGAAATGTGGCTGCATGCACCCAAGGCCAACTGCCTACCTCTAGGCAATTGCAGTCTTCAGGTGGGTGCAGAGGGACCTCACATTAGGGAATGCAGGGCCGTGCTAGGCTTGGGAAACTCAAGGTTAAAAGACGGATACGGGAGATTGTGGGAAACACCGCACTGTGGGAGGAGGAAGGTATTCGGCTTGTCTGATTGAATCAGTGTCAATCCTGGAATGAATTGTTCACGATACTTTGGTTGCACTCCATTTCCAGGATGATGTTTATTTACAATTTTGTGGCCTTACACACATTCTTCTTTAAGTTGACATTTTCCCCGCTTATTTGCTTTAGCAAACACTGCCATGTCTGCATTGAACACTGATCAGCTTTCCTTGTTATTTCCCTTTCAGACCTCTCATCCCGCCTCACTGACTTCCAAAGTCTTACCACCCTTTCAATTGGAAAGCTCATGCCTAAACCAAACAGCCTTTCAACCACCCATACAAACACACAAGCAAACAAGCGAGCAAGCAAACAAACCAACAATGCAAATCTTTATTGAATACAATGGTAAGTAGAACAGAGCAAGACAAAACAAAACAAAAGTAAACTAAACAAATGTGCCAGGAGTACATATAGAATGGGTGGATTGTTAGTCATCTCACAGCTAAGCATAAGGCATTGGTAAGAAGAGCTACAGTTCTTAGTCCCAAGGAAGAAGTGTTCATAACTCCTTCCTGGTTTAGTGTCCTGAGATGTGTAGCCTACCTGGTGACCCATGAGATTTCCTGGAATCTGATGGAGCCAGTCCAATGTTGTGTTCTGTCAGTTGGGCTTTTCATTAGGCCTCCTTGTTGTTTTAGGAGTCCCTGGTGATCTGCCCTCTGCCCCTTCAGCAGAAACCCATTCTGAGAGCCCATTTCCTCGTCTCAGGGCCCTCAGGTAGGCACTCCACATGGAAAACCCCCGTGCATTTCCTCCTTCTAGTAAGCAAGATGCTTTGCATCGAAATCAGCCACTGTCATAGGGGTTTTGATGCATTAACTTTTTGGGCTGTCAACATTCTCAAGTGTGGATTGCAGGTGTCTTCTGGATAGGAGCTTCCAGGCTGGGACTCAGAGAATATCCAGCAGAGCCTCATATTTTTCTTGAGAGAGAGGCAGCTCAGGTGTTGCATCCATTTGCTGCCCTGCACCTTCCAGATATACAGAGCCTGGGGGAGTGCTTCTCCACTCGAACTTCCATCAGCAGTTGATCCAGGAAGAATTCCAGGACGCCCGTGTTGCATCCCTGAGTGAGAGCCTGTTCTTGGCCTTGTCCTTCAGGCTTTGCCCATTGTGGTAGCTGAGGCTCTCTGGAGAAATTGGTTGGGTCACTATAACTCGAGGATTCCTTGGAAACACAGTCCGTGGCAGCCAGTTGCAAGATGGTTTCCTGGACAAACTCGTGCTCCTTGCCACCAGAATTTCCATCAAGATGCACAGGGAATGGCCTGCCACCCTCCACTTGGTCTTCTTCCAGCAGTTCATCAAGGAGGAGTTCCAGAGGTCCTGCCTCGTATGCTTGAGTCGCTGTCTGTGATTGGCCTCGTCCTTCGGGCAGTGCCATTTGGGGTTGCTGGGACTCTTTGTGGAAGTAGGGCTGGTCGCTGGAGCTCGAGTTCTCCATGCCCACACCTCCTGAGATAGCCATCGATAACAGGTTGTCCTGTGCTGCTTCATCCCTGCCACTGAGACCTCCAGTTGCCACATCCTGCACTTGTGAAGCAGGCACATCTTGATCTGGAGCGCGGGCTTGCCGCGCTCTTCTGTTCTGAAATCATATGTGGATCGTGTACTCAGACAAACCTGTCCTCTGGCCCAGCTGCTCCCTGGTAGCAAAGCCTGGCAACGGATTCCTCTCAAAGGCTTGCACTAGGATACTGCGCTGTTGCAAGGTGAGTCGAGTGCGAGGCCTCTGCTGTCCGAGGGCATGCTGCTACCTTGTGACCTGGAGCCAAACCCTTCCTCGAGCTGTTGGGAGGCTAGCGGAATGGAGCCTCTGCTGGACCGCTTTGGGCCGTGCCTCACCTCTCCAGTGCGACTCCTTCGGTTCTGAAACCACACTCGGATGCGGGACGAAGGGAGCTGTATTTGCCTGGCCAGTTCCTGCCTGTCCCAGAGCTCGGGTATTGGTTCTTGCCTAAAGCTGATAGCAGGGCCTTCTTTTGCCAGGCCTGCCAAACCGTCTTCCTGCGCCGGGATTCCCCCAGCATACAGCTGTTATCCACATTGCTTCCAGCTTCCATGCTCCTAAGGATTCGATGCCAGGAGACCTAAAGCTGGAGAATATAGTCAGGACCGCTCCAGATCAAGCGCAAGCTTCTGCAAATGCCACCCTTAGAGCTGGGACCCCTGCCCGTAAATACCTTTGCCTCAGCACCCGAAGCTCTGCCCACTCAAAAGGAGCCGTGGGCTACAGTCGTACTCCAGACCCTTGAATCAAGGTCATGCCACGACCCCTTACACCTGCCTCGCCTCCCACCTGAGAACAGGAGACCCGGAAAAAGACCTCAAGAAACCTATCAGACTCAGCAAAGTATCTCCCAAAGTCTCGCAGTCCCTTGCATACCATTCTGGACACAGAACAAGGAAGCACAAAAAATGTCCTAGGAATCAACCATCCAGCCGACAGATCGTCCAAGGAGGGAGCACCATAGGTCCTTCCTGGCTTTGGGCAGAGTATTCAGGAAATCGTGGAGGTGGAAAGCAGGCTTCAGAAGAGGAAGGCAGAGTGGAGTGTGCCTTAGGTGGTATCACTAGCCAAGTGGAATCCGTGCTGATCTCATCCCATCTGGATCCACACAGGTTGGAAACAGACGACCCCCTAACTGAGGATCCCAACCACTTGTCCTGAGACCCAAGGACATCACTTCCAGGAGTCATGCAAGTCATGGCACTTCTTTCATGCTTGTAGGGCTAGCTGGTAGTTGGGAGCAACAGAACTCTATTAAAGCAAGGGAAGAATATAGCACATGCAGAAAGAAAGTCTTTTACATAGGCAAATAGCCCAAAAACCACAATAGTTCATGTAGAGATTCGGGAACGCACATTCATGCATTTCCTGTCAGAAGACTTGAGCCAGATTTTCAGGAATTCTCACAATTAACATGGTCCATGCAAAAACAGGCACAAACACACACAGACACACAGACACACACACACACACACACACGCAAACACACACACATACCCATAAAAATAACACAAATAGAAATACCACACACACAACAAAGCACACACACAGACACACACAAACATACACACATATACACAAATAACACAAATACAAATAACATACACAACACAAGCACACACACACAGGCACTCACACACGAACATGCAAACACACACATATAACACGAATACAAATAACACACACATACACACACACAAACAAACACACACACTAACACATACACACACACAAGCATACACAAAAACCCGGCCAGCAAGTCTGACCTGTGAATGTGGAACAAAAGACCGAAAACCTGTGTTGAAAGAATTGTATAAGCCCTATGCTCCTTGAGGAAATGTGGCTGCATGCACCCAAGGCCAACTGCCTACCTCTAGGCAATTGCAGTCTTCAGGTGGGTGCAGAGGGACCTCACATTCGGGAATGCAGGGCCGTGCTAGGCTTGGGAATCTCAAGGTTAAAAGACGGATACGGGAGATTGTGGGAAACACCTCACTGTGGGAGGAGGAAGGTATTCGGCTTGTCTGATTGAATCAGTGTCAATCCTGGAATGAATTGTTCACGATACTTTGGTTGCACTCCATTTCCAGGATGATGTTTATTTACAGTTTTGTGGCCTTACACACATTCTTCTTTAAGTTGACATTTTCCCCGCTTGTTTGCTTTAGCAAACACTGCCATGTCTGCATTGAACACTGATCAGCTTTCCTTGTTATTTCCCTTTCAGACCGCTCATCCCTCCTCACTGCCTTCCAATGTCTTACCACCCTTTCAATTGGAAAGCTCATGCCTAAACCAAACAGCCTTTCAACCACCCATACAAACACACAAGCAAACAAGCAAGCAAGCAAACAAACCAACAATGCAAATCTTTATTGAATACAATGGTAAGTAGAACAGAGCAAGACAAAACAAAACAAAAGTAAACTAAACAAATGTGCCAGGAGTACATATAGAATGGGTGGATTGTTAGTCATCTCACAGCTAAGCATAAGGCACTGGTAAGAAGAGCAACAGTTCTTAGTCCCAAGGAAGAAGTGTTCATAACTCCTTCCTGGTTTAGTGTCCTGAGATGTGTAGCCTACCTGGTGACCCATGAGATTTCCTGGAATCTGATGGAGCCAGTCCAATGTTGTGTTCTATCAGTTGGGCTTTTCATTAGGCCTCCTTGTTGTTTTAGGAGTCCCTGGTGATCTGCCCTCTGCCCCTTCAGCAGAAACCCATTCTGAGAGTCCATTTCCTCGTCTCAGGGCCCTCAGGTAGGCACTCCACATGGAAAACCCCCGTGCATTTCCTCCTTCTAGTAAGCAAGATGCTTTGCATCGAAATCAGCCACTGTCATAGGGGTTTTGATGCATTAACGTTTTGGGCTGTCAACATTCTCAAGTGTGGATTGCAGGTGTCTTCTGGATAGGAGCTTCCAGGCTGGGACTCAGAGAATATCCAGCAGAGCATCATATTCTTCTTGAGAGAGAGGCAGCTCAGGTGTTGCATCCATTTGCTGCCCTTCACCTTCCAGATATACAGAGCCTGGGGAGTGCGTCTCCACTCGAACTTCCATCAGCAGTTGATCCAGGAAGAATTCCAGGACGCCCGTGTTGCATCCCTGAGTGAGAGCCTGTTCTTGGCCTTGTCCTTCAGGCTGTGCCCATTGTGGTAGCTGAGGCTCTCTGGAGAAATTGGTTGGGTCACTATAACTCGAGGATTCCTTGGAAACACAGTCCGTGGCAGCCAGTTGCAAGATGGTTTCCTGGACAAACTCGTGCTCCTTGCCACCAGAATTTCCATCAAGATGCACAGGGAATGGCCTGCCACCCTCCACTTGGTCTTCTTCCAGCAGTTCATCAAGGAGGAGTTCCAGAGGTCCTGCCTCGTATGCTTGAGTCGCTGTCTGTGATTGGCCTCGTCCTTCGGGCAGTGCCATTTGGGGTTGCTGGGACTCTTTGTGGAAGTAGGGCTGGTCGCTGGAGCTCGAGTTCTCCATGCCCACACCTCCTGAGATAGCCATCGATAACAGGTTGTCCTGTGCTGCTTCATCCCTGCCACTGAGACCTCCAGTTGCCACATCCTGCACTTGTGAAGCAGGCACATCTTGATCTGGAGCGCGGGCTTGCCGCGCTCTTCTGTTCTGAAATCATATGTGGATCGTGTACTCAGACAAACCTGTCCTCTGGCCCAGCTGCTCCCTGGTAGGAAAGCCTGGCAACGGATTCCTCTCAAAGGCTTGCACTAGGATACTGCGCTGTTGCAAGGTGAGTCGAGTGCGAGGCCTTCTGCTGTCCGAGGGCATGCTGCTACCTTGTGACCTGGAGCCAAACCATTCCTCGAGCTGTTGGGAGGCTAGCGGAATGGAGCCTCTGCTGGACCGCTTTGGGCCGTGCCTCACCTCTCCAGTGCGACTCCTTCGGTTCTGAAACCACACTCGGATGCGGGACGAAGGGAGCTGTATTTGCCTGGCCAGTTCCTGCCTGTCCCAGAGCTCGGGTATTGGTTCTTGCCTAAAGCTGATAGCAGGGCCTTCTTTTGCCAGGCCTGCCAAACCGTCTTCCTGCGCCGGGATTCCCCCAGCATACAGCTGTTATCCACATTGCTTCCAGCTTCCATGCTCCTAAGGATTCGATGCCAGGAGACCTAAAGCTGGAGAATATAGTCAGGACCGCTCCAGATCAAGCGCAAGCTTCTGCAAATGCCACCCTTAGAGCTGGGACCCCTGCCCGTAAATACCTTTGCCTCAGCACCCGAAGCTCTGCCCACTCAAAAGGAGCCGTGGGCTACAGTCGTACTCCAGACCCTTGAATCAAGGTCATGCCACGACCCCTTACACCTGCCACGCCTCCCACCTGAGAACAGGAGACCCGGAACAAGACCTCAAGAAACCTATCAGACTCAGCAAAGTCTCTCCCAAAGTCTCGCAGTCCCTTGCATGCCATTCTGGACACAGAACAAGGAAGCACAAAAAATGTCCTAGGAATCAACCATCCAGCAGACAGATCATCCAAGGAGGGAGCACCATAGGTCCTTTCTGGCTTTGGGCAGAGTATCCAGGAAATCGTGGAGGTGGTAAGCAGGCTTCAGAAGAGGAAGGCTGAGTGAAGTGTGCCTTAGGTGGTATCACTAGCCAAGTGGAATCCGTGCTGATCTCATCCCATCTGGATCCACACAGGTTGGAAAGAGAAGACCCCCCAACTGAGGATCCCAACCACTTGTCCTGAGACCCAAGGACATCACTTCCAGGAGTCATGCAAATCATGGCACTTCTTTCATGCTTGTTGGGCTAGCTGGTAGTTGGGAGCAACAGAACTCTATTAAAGCAAGGGAAGAATATAGCACATGCAGAAAGAAAGTCTTTTACATAGGCAAATAGCCCAAAAACCACAATAGTTCATGTAGAGATTCGGGAACGCACATTCATGCATTTCCTGTAAGAACAGTTGAGCCAGATTTTCAGGAATTCTCACAATTAACATGGTCCATGCAAAAACAGGCACAAACACACACAGACACACACACACACACACACACACACACATGCAAACACACACACATACCCATACAAATAACACAAATAGAAATACCACACACACAACAAAGCACACACACAGACACACACAAACATACACACATACACACAAATAACACAAATACAAATAACACACACAACACAAGCAGACACACACAGGCACTCACACACGAACATGCAAACACACACACATATAACACGAATACAAATAACACACACATACACACACACAAACAAACACACACACTAACACATACACACACACAAGCATACACAAAAACCCGGCCAGCAGTCCTGACCTGTGAATGTGGAACAAAAGACCGAAAACCTGTGTTGAAAGAATTGTATAAGCCCTATGCTCCTTGAGGAAATGTGGCTGCATGCACCCAAGGCCAACTGCCTACCTCTAGGCAATTGCAGTCTTCAGGTGGGTGCAGAGGGACCTCACATTAGGGAATGCAGGGCCGTGCTAGGCTTGGGAAACTCAAGGTTAAAAGACGGATACGGGAGATTGTGGGAAACACCGCACTGTGGGAGGAGGAAGGTATTCGGCTTGTCTGATTGAATCAGTGTCAATCCTGGAATGAATTGTTCACGATACTTTGGTTGCACTCCATTTCCAGGATGATGTTTATTTACAGTTTTGTGGCCTTACACACATTCTTCTTTAAGTTGACATTTTCCCCGCTTATTTGCTTTAGCAAACACTGCCATGTCTGCATTGAACACTGATCAGCTTTCCTTGTTATTTCCCTTTCAGACCTCTCATCCCGCCTCACTGCCTTCCAAAGTCTTACCACCCTTTCAATTGGAAAGCTCATGCCTAAACCAAACAGCCTTTCAACCACCCATACAAACACACAAGCAAACAAGCGAGCAAGCAAACAAACCAACAATGCAAATCTTTATTGAATACAATGGTAAGTAGAACAGAGCAAGACAAAACAAAACAAAAGTAAACTAAACAAATGTGCCAGGAGTACATATAGAATGGGTGGATTGTTAGTCATCTCACAGCTAAGCATAAGGCATTGGTAAGAAGAGCTACAGTTCTTAGTCCCAAGGAAGAAGTGTTCATAACTCCTTCCTGGTTTAGTGTCCTGAGATGTGTAGCCTACCTGGTGACCCATGAGATTTCCTGGAATCTGATGGAGCCAGTCCAATGTTGTGTTCTATCAGTTGGGCTTTTCATTAGGCCTCCTTGTTGTTTTAGGAGTCCCTGGTGATCTGCCCTCTGCCCCTTCAGCAGAAACCCATTCTGAGAGCCCATTTCCTCGTCTCAGGGCCCTCAGGAAGGCACTCCACATGGAAAACCCCCGTGCATTTCCTCCTTCTAGTAAGCAAGATGCTTTGCATCGAAATCAGCCACTGTCATAGGGGTTTTGATGCATTAACTTTTTGGGCTGTCAACATTCTCAAGTGTGGATTGCAGGTGTCTTCTGGATAGGAGCTTCCAGGCTGGGACTCAGAGAATATCCAGCAGAGCCTCATAATCTTCTTGAGAGAGAGGCAGCTCAGGTGTTGCATCCATTTGCTGCCCTGCACCTTCCAGATATACAGAGCCTGGGGAGTGCTTCTCCACTCGAACTTCCATCAGCAGTTGATCCAGGAAGAATTCCAGGACGCCCGTGTTGCATCCCTGAGTGAGAGCCTGTTCTTGGCCTTGTCCTTCAGGCTGTGCCCATTGTGGTAGCTGAGGCTCTCTGGAGAAATTGGTTGGGTCACTATAACTCGAGGATTCCTTGGAAACACAGTCCGTGGCAGCCAGTTGCAAGATGGTTTCCTGGACAAACTCGTGCTCCTTGCCACCAGAATTTCCATCAAGATGCACAGGGAATGGCCTGCCACCCTCCACTTGGTCTTCTTCCAGCAGTTCATCAAGGAGGAGTTCCAGAGGTCCTGCCTCGTATGCTTGAGTCGCTGTCTGTGATTGGCCTCGTCCTTCGGGCAGTGCCATTTGGGGTTGCTGGGACTCTTTGTGGAAGTAGGGCTGGTCGCTGGAGCTCGAGTTCTCCATGCCCACACCTCCTGAGATAGCCATCGATAACAGGTTGTCCTGTGCTGCTTCATCCCTGCCACTGAGACCTCCAGTTGCCACATCCTGCACTTGTGAAGCAGGCACATCTTGATCTGGAGCGCGGGCTTGCCGCGCTCTTCTGTTCTGAAATCATATGTGGATCGTGTACTCAGACAAACCTGTCCTCTGGCCCAGCTGCTCCCTGGTAGCAAAGCCTGGCAACGGATTCCTCTCAAAGGCTTGCACTAGGATACTGCGCTGTTGCAAGGTGAGTCGAGTGCGAGGCCTCTGCTGTCCGAGGGCATGCTGCTACCTTGTGACCTGGAGCCAAACCCTTCCTCGAGCTGTTGGGAGGCTAGCGGAATGGAGCCTCTGCTGGACCGCTTTGGGCCGTGCCTCACCTCTCCAGTGCGACTCCTTCGGTTCTGAAACCACACTCGGATGCGGGACGAAGGGAGCTGTATTTGCCTGGCCAGTTCCTGCCTGTCCCAGAGCTCGGGTATTGGTTCTTGCCTAAAGCTGATAGCAGGGCCTTCTTTTGCCAGGCCTGCCAAACCGTCTTCCTGCGCCGGGATTCCCCCAGCATACAGCTGTTATCCACATTGCTTCCAGCTTCCATGCTCCTAAGGATTCGATGCCAGGAGACCTAAAGCTGGAGAATATAGTCAGGACCGCTCCAGATCAAGCGCAAGCTTCTGCAAATGCCACCCTTAGAGCTGGGACCCCTGCCCGTAAATACCTTTGCCTCAGCACCCGAAGCTCTGCCCACTCAAAAGGAGCCGTGGGCTACAGTCGTACTCCAGACCCTTGAATCAAGGTCATGCCACGACCCCTTACACCTGCCACGCCTCCCACCTGAGAACAGGAGACCCGGAACAAGACCTCAAGAAACCTATCAGACTCAGCAAAGTCTCTCCCAAAGTCTCGCAGTCCCTTGCATGCCATTCTGGACACAGAACAAGGAAGCACAAAAAGTGTCCTAGGAATCAACCATCCAGCAGACAGATCATCCAAGGAGGGAGCACCATAGGTCCTTTCTGGCTTTGGGCAGAGTATCCAGGAAATCGTGGAGGTGGTAAGCAGGCTTCAGAAGAGGAAGGCTGAGTGAAGTGTGCCTTAGGTGGTATCACTAGCCAAGTGGAATCCGTGCTGATCTCATCCCATCTGGATCCACACAGGTTGGAAAGAGAAGACCCCCCAACTGAGGATCCCAACCACTTGTCCTGAGACCCAAGGACATCACTTCCAGGAGTCATGCAAATCATGGCACTTCTTTCATGCTTGTTGGGCTAGCTGGTAGTTGGGAGCAACAGAACTCTATTAAAGCAAGGGAAGAATATAGCACATGCAGAAAGAAAGTCTTTTACATAGGCAAATAGCCCAAAAACCACAATAGTTCATGTAGAGATTCGGGAACGCACATTCATGCATTTCCTGTAAGAACAGTTGAGCCAGATTTTCAGGAATTCTCACAATTAACATGGTCCATGCAAAAACAGGCACAAACACACACAGACACACACACACACACACACACATGCAAACACACACACATACCCATACAAATAACACAAATAGAAATACCACACACACAACAAAGCACACACACAGACACACACAAACATACACACATACACACAAATAACACAAATACAAATAACACACACAACACAAGCAGACACACACAGGCACTCACACACGAACATGCAAACACACACACATATAACACGAATACAAATAACACACACATACACACACACAAACAAACACACACACTAACACATACACACACACAAGCATACACAAAAACCCGGCCAGCAGTCCTGACCTGTGAATGTGGAACAAAAGACCGAAAACCTGTGTTGAAAGAATTGTATAAGCCCTATGCTCCTTGAGGAAATGTGGCTGCATGCACCCAAGGCCAACTGCCTACCTCTAGGCAATTGCAGTCTTCAGGTGGGTGCAGAGGGACCTCACATTAGGGAATGCAGGGCCGTGCTAGGCTTGGGAAACTCAAGGTTAAAAGACGGATACGGGAGATTGTGGGAAACACCGCACTGTGGGAGGAGGAAGGTATTCGGCTTGTCTGATTGAATCAGTGTCAATCCTGGAATGAATTGTTCACGATACTTTGGTTGCACTCCATTTCCAGGATGATGTTTATTTACAGTTTTGTGGCCTTACACACATTCTTCTTTAAGTTGACATTTTCCCCGCTTATTTGCTTTAGCAAACACTGCCATGTCTGCATTGAACACTGATCAGCTTTCCTTGTTATTTCCCTTTCAGACCTCTCATCCCGCCTCACTGCCTTCCAAAGTCTTACCACCCTTTCAATTGGAAAGCTCATGCCTAAACCAAACAGCCTTTCAACCACCCATACAAACACACAAGCAAACAAGCGAGCAAGCAAACAAACCAACAATGCAAATCTTTATTGAATACAATGGTAAGTAGAACAGAGCAAGACAAAACAAAACAAAAGTAAACTAAACAAATGTGCCAGGAGTACATATAGAATGGGTGGATTGTTAGTCATCTCACAGCTAAGCATAAGGCATTGGTAAGAAGAGCTACAGTTCTTAGTCCCAAGGAAGAAGTGTTCATAACTCCTTCCTGGTTTAGTGTCCTGAGATGTGTAGCCTACCTGGTGACCCATGAGATTTCCTGGAATCTGATGGAGCCAGTCCAATGTTGTGTTCTGTCAGTTGGGCTTTTCATTAGGCCTCCTTGTTGTTTTAGGAGTCCCTGGTGATCTGCCCTCTGCCCCTTCAGCAGAAACCCATTCTGAGAGTCCATTTCCTCGTCTCAGGGCCCTCAGGTAGGCACTCCACATGGAAAACCCCCGTGCATTTCCTCCTTCTAGTAAGCAAGATGCTTTGCATCGAAATCAGCCACTGTCATAGGGGTTTTGATGCATTAACTTTTTGGGCTGTCAACATTCTCAAGTGTGGATTGCAGGTGTCTTCTGGATAGGAGCTTCCAGGCTGGGACTCAGAGAATATCCAGCGGAGCCTCATATTTTTCTTGAGAGAGAGGCAGCTCAGGTGTTGCATCCATTTGCTGCCCTGCACCTTCCAGATATACAGAGCCTGGGGGAGTGCTTCTCCACTCGAACTTCCATCAGCAGTTGATCCAGGAAGAATTCCAGGACACCCGTGTTGCATCCCTGAGTGAGAGCCTGTTCTTGGCCTTGTCCTTCAGGCTTTGCCCATTGTGGTAGCTGAGGCTCTCTGGAGAAATTGGTTGGGTCACTATAACTCGAGGATTCCTTGGAAACACAGTCCGTGGCAGCCAGTTGCAAGATGGTTTCCTGGACAAACTCGTGCTCCTTGCCACCAGAATTTCCATCAAGATGCACAGGGAATGGCCTGCCACCCTCCACTTGGTCTTCTTCCAGCAGTTAATCAAGGAGGAGTTCCAGAGGTCCTGCCTCGTATGCTTGAGTCGCTGTCTGTGATTGGCCTCGTCCTTCGGGCAGTGCCATTTGGGGTTGCTGGGACTCTTTGTGGAAGTAGGGCTGGTCGCTGGAGCTCTAGTTCTCCATGCCCACACCTCCTGAGATAGCCATCGATAACAGGTTGTCCTGTGCTGCTTCATCCCTGCCACTGAGACCTCCAGTTGCCACATCCTGCACTTGTGAAGCAGGCACATCTTGATCTGGAGCGCGGGCTTGCCGCGCTCTTCTGTTCTGAAATCATATGTGGATCGTGTACTCAGACAAACCTGTCCTCTGGCCCAGCTGCTCCCTGGTAGCAAAGCCTGGCAACGGATTCCTCTCAAAGGCTTGCACTAGGATACTGCGCTGTTGCAAGGTGAGTCGAGTGCGAGGCCTCTGCTGTCCGAGGGCATGCTGCTACCTTGTGACCTGGAGCCAAACCCTTCCTCGAGCTGTTGGGAGGCTAGCGGAATGGAGCCTCTGCTGGACCGCTTTGGGCCGTGCATCACCTCTCCAGTGCGACTCCTTCGGTTCTGAAACCACACTCGGATGCGGGACGAAGGGAGCTGTATTTGCCTGGCCAGTTCCTGCCTGTCCCAGAGCTCGGGTATTGGTTCTTGCCTAAAGCTGATAGCAGGGCCTTCTTTTGCCAGGCCTGCCAAACCGTCTTCCTGCGCCGGGATTCCCCCAGCATACAGCTGTTATCCACATTGCTTCCAGCTTCCATGCTCCTAAGGATTCGATGCCAGGAGACCTAAAGCTGGAGAATATAGTCAGGACCGCTCCAGATCAAGCGCAAGGTTCTGCAAATGCCACCCTTAGAGCTGGGACCCCTGCCCGTAAATACCTTTGCCTCAGCACCCGAAGATCTGCCCACTCAAAAGGAGCCGTGGGCTACAGTCGTACTCCAGACCCTTGAATCAAGGTCATGCCACGACCCCTTACACCTGCCACGCCTCCCACCTGAGAACAGGAGACCCGGAACAAGACCTCAAGAAACCTATCAGACTCAGCAAAGTATCTCCCAAATCTCGCAGTCCCTTGCATGCCATTCTGGACACAGAACAAGGAAGCACAAAAAATGTCCTAGGAATCAACCATCCAGCAGACAGATCGTCCAAGGAGGGAGCACCATAGGTCCTTCCTGGCTTTGGGCAGAGTATTCAGGAAATCGTGGAGGTGGTAAGCAGGCTTCAGAAGAGGAAGGCAGAGTGAAGTGTGCCTTAGGTGATATCACTAACGAAGTGGAATCCGTGCTGATCTCATCCCATCTGGATCCACACAGGTTGGAAAGAGAAGACCCCCCAACTGAGGATCCCAACCACTTGTCCTGAGACCCAAGGACATCACTTCCAGGAGTCATGCAAGTCATGGCACTTCTTTCATGCTTGTAGGGCTAGCTGGTAGTTGGGAGCAACAGAACTCTATTAAACCGAGGGAAGAATATAGCACATGCAGAAAGAAAGTCTTTTACATAGGCAAATAGACCAAAAACCACAATAGTTCATGTAGAGATTCGAAAACGCACATTCATGCATTTCCTGTCAGAAGAGTTGAGCCAGATTTTCAGGAATTCTCACAATTAACATGGTCCATGCAAAAACAGGCACAAACACACACAGACACACAGACACACACACACACACACACACGCAAACACACACACATACCCATACAAATAACACAAATAGAAATACCACACACACAAAAAAGCACACACACAGACACACACACACACACACACATACCCATACAAATAACACAAATAGAAATACCACACACACAACAAAGCACACACACAGACACACACAAACATACACACATACACACACAAATAACACAAATACAAATAAAACACACAACACAAGCGCACACACAGGCACTCACACACAAACATGCAAACACACACACATATAACACAAATACAAAAAACACACACACCTACACACACACACAAACACACACACTAACACATACACACACACAAGCATACACAAAAACCCGGCCAGCAAGTCTGACCTTTGAATGTGGAACAAAAGAACGAAAACCTGTGTTGAAAGAATTGTATAAGCCCTATGCTCCTTGAGGAAATGTGGCTGCATGCACCCAAGTCCAACTGCCTACCTCTAGGCAATTGCAGTCTTCAGGTGGGTTCAGAGGGACCTCACATTAGGGAATGCAGGGCCGTGCTAGGCTTGGGAAACTCAAGGTTAAAAGACGGATACGGGAGATTGTGGGAAACACCTCACTGTGGGAGGAGGAAGGTATTCGGCTTGTCTGATTGAATCAATGTCAATCCTGGAATGAATTGTTCTCGATACTTTGGTTGCACTCCATTTCCAGGATGATGTTTATTTACAGATTTGTGGCCTTACACACATTCTTCTTTAAGTTGACATTTTCCCCGCTTGTTTGCTTTAGCAAACACTGCCATGTCTGCATTGAACACTGATCAGCTTTCCTTGTTATTTCCCTTTCAGACCTCTCATCCCGCCTCACTGCCTTCAGAAGTCTCACCACCCTTTCAATTGGAAAGCTCATGCCTAAACCAAACAGCCTTTTAACCACCCATACAAACACACAAGCAAACAAGTAAGCAAGCAAACAAACCAACAATGCAAATCTTTATTGAATACAATGGTAAGTAGAACAGTGCAAGACAAAACAAAACAAAAGTAAACTAAACAAATGTGCCAGGAGTACATATAGAATGGGTGGATTGTTAGTCATCTCACAGCTAAGCATAAGGCATTGGTAAGAAGAGCAACAGTTCTTAGTCCCAAGGAAGAAGTCTTCATAACTCCTTCCTGGTATAGTGTCCTGAGATGTGTAGCCTATACCTGGTGACCCATGAGATTTCCTGGAATCTAATGGAGCCAGTCCAATGTTGTGTTCTGTCAGTTGGGCTTTTCATTAGGCCTCCTTGTTGTTTTAGGAGTCCCTGGTGATCTTGCCCTCTTCCCCTTCAGAAAATTCGCATCCTGAGAGCCCATTTCCTCGTCTCAAAGCCCTCAGGTAGGCACTCCACATGGAAAACCCATGTGCATTTCCTCCTTCTAGTAAGCAAGATGCTTTGCATCGAAATCAGCCACTGTAATAGGGGTTTTGATGCATATACTTTTTGGGCTGTCTACATTCTCAAGTGTGGACTGCAGGTGTATTCTGGATAGGAGCTTCCAGGCTAGGAATCGAGAATATCCAGCAGAGCCTCATATTCTTCTTGAGAGAGAGGCAGCTCAGTTGTTGCATCCATTTGCTGCCCTGCACCTTCCAGATGTACAGGGCCTGGGGAGTGCCTCTCCACTCAAACGTCCATCAGCAGTTGAACTAGGAAGTGTTCCGGGTGGCCCGTGTTGCATCCCTGAGTGAGAGCCTGTGCTTGGCCTTGTCCTTCAGGCTGTGCCCATAGTGGTAGCTGAGACTCTCTGGAGAAACTGGTTGGGTCCCTATAACTCGAGGATTCCTTGGAAACACAGTCCGTGGCAGCCAGTTGCAAGATGGTTTCCTGGACACCCTCGTGCTCCTTGCCACCAGAATTTCCATCCAGATCCACAGGGAATGGCCTGTCACCCTCCACTTGGTCTCCTTCCAGCAGTTCATCAAGGAGGAGTTCCAGAGGTCCTGCCTCGTATGCTTGAGTCGCTGTCTGTGATTGGCCTCGTCCTTCGGACAGTGCCAATTGGGGTTGCTGGGACTCTTTGTGGAAGTGGGGCTGGTCGCTGGAGCTCGAGTTCTCCATGCCCACACCTCCTGCAGCAGCCATCGATAACAGGTTGTCCTGTGCTGTTATCCCTGCCACTGAGACCTCCAGTTGCCACATCCTGCACTTGTGAAGCAGGCACATCTTGATCTGGAGCGCGGGCTTGCCCCGCTCTTCTGTTCTGAAACCATTTGTGGATCTTGTCCTCAGAAAAACCTGTCCTCTGGCCCAGCTGCTCCCTGGTAGCAAAGCCTGGCAACGGGTTCCTCTCAAAGGCTTGCACTAGGATCCTGCGCTGTTGCAAGTTGAGACGAGTGCGAGGCCTTCTGATGTCCGAGGGCATGCTGCTACCTTGTGACCTGGAGCCAAACCCTTCCTCGAGCTGTTGGGAGGCTAGCGGAATGCAGGCTCTGCTGGACCGCATTGGGCCGTGCCTCACCTCTCCAGTGCGACTTCTTCAGTTCTGAAACCACACTCGGTCGCGGGACGCAGGGAGCAATATTTGCCTGGCCAGTTCCTGCCTGTCCCAGAAGCTCGTGTATTGGTTCTTGGTGACAGCTAATAGCAGGGCCTTCTTTTGCCAGGCCTGCCAAACCGTCTTCCTGCGCCGGGATTCCCGCAGCACACAGCTGCTATCCACATTGCTTCCAGCTTCCATGCTCCTAAGGATTCGATGCCAGGAATCCTCAAGCTGGAGAATATAGTCAGGACCGCTCCAGAGCAAGCTCAAGCTTCAGCAAATGCCAGCCGTAGGGCTGGGTCCCCTGCCCGTAAATACCTCTGCCTCTGCTCCCGGAGCTCTTCCCACTCGAAAGCGCGGTGGGCTACAGTCGTACTGCAGACCCTTGAATCAAGGTCATGCCACGATGCTTTACACCTGCCACGCCTCCCACCTGAGAATAGGAGACCCGGAACAAGACCTCAAGAAACCTATCAGACTCAGCAAAGTATCTCCCAAAGTCTCGCAGTCCCTTGCATGCCATTCTGGACACAGAACAAGGAAGCACAAAAAACGTCCTAGGAATCAACAATCCAGCAGACAGATCGTCCAAGGACGGAGCACCATAGGTCCTTCCTGGCTTTGGGCAGAGTATCCAGGAAATCGTGGAGGTGGTAAGCCGGCTTCAGAAGAGGAAGGCAGAGTGGACTGTGCCTTAGGTGGTATCACTAGCCAAGTGGAATCCGTGCTGATCTCATCCCATCTGGATCCACACAGGTTGGAAAGAGAAGACCCCCCAACTGAGGATCCCAACCACTTGGCCTGAGACCCAAGGACATCACTTCCAGGGGTCATGCATGTCATGGCACTTCTTTTCTGCTTGTAGTGCAAGGTGGTAGTTGGGAGCAACAGAACTCTCTTAAACCTAGAGACGAGAATAGCACATGCAGAAAGAAAGTCTTTTACATAGGCAAATAGGCCAAAACCCACAATAGTTCATGTAGAGATTCGGGACTGTGCATTTATGCATTTCCTGTCAGAATAGTTGGGCCAGATTTTCAGGAATTCTCACAATTAACATGTTCCATGCAAACACAGGCTCAAACACGCACACGCACACACACACACATACACACACACAAGCAAACACACACACATTCACATACAAATAACACAAATAGAAATAGCACACACACAACGAAGCACACACACACGCACACACAAACACACACACATACACACACACAAATAACACAAATACAAATAACACACACACAACACAAGCAAACACACAGACACTCACACACTCACATGCAAACACACACCACACATATAACACAAATACAAATAACACACACACATACACACACACACACATACACACACACACACACACACAAGCATACACAAAAAACCGGCCAGCAAGTCTGACCTGTGAATGTGGAACAAAAGACCCAAAACTTGTGCTGAAAGAACTGTATAAGCCCTATGCTCCTTGAGGAAATGTGGCTGCATGCACCCAAAGCCAACTGCCTACCTCTAGGCAATTGCAGTCTTCATGTGGGTTCAGTGGGACCTCACATTAGGGAATGCAGGGCCGTGCTAGGCTTGGGAAACTCAAGGTTAAAAGACAGATAGGGGAGAGTGTGGGAAATACCTAACTGTGGGAGGAGGAAGGTATTCGGCTTATCTGATTGAATCAGTGTCAATCCTGGAATGAATTGTTCACGATACTTTGGTTGCACTCCATTTCCAGGATGATGTTTATTTACAGTTTTGTGGCCTTACACACATTCTTCTTTAAGTTGACATTTTCCCTGCTTGTTTGCTTTAAAAACAAGCCATGTCTGCATTGAACACTAATCAGCTTTCCTTGTTATTTCCCTTTCAGACCTCTCATCCCGCCTCACTGCCTTCCAAGTCTTACCACCGTTTGAATGGGAAAGCTCATGCCTAAACCAAACAGCCAATTCAACCACCTTTACAAACACACAAGCAAGGAAGCAAGCAAACAAACAAACAAACAATGCAAATCTTTATTGAACGCAATGGGAAGTAGAACAAAGCAAGAAAAAGTAAAACAAAAGTAAACTAAACAAATGTGCTAGGAGTACATATAGAATGGGTGGTTTGTTAGTCATCTCACAGCTAAGCATAAGGCACTGGTAAGAAGAGCAGCAGTTCTTAGTCCCAAGTTAGAAGTCTTCATAACTCCTTCCTGGTTTAGTGTCCTGAGATGTGTAGCCTATACCTGGTGACCCATGAGATTTCCTGGACTCTGATGGAGCCAGTCCAATGGTGTGTTCTGTCAGTTGGGCTTTTCATTAGGCCTCCTTGTTGTTTTAGGAGTCCCTGGTGATCTTACCCTCTGCCCCTTCAGTAGAATCCCATTCTCAGAGCTCATTTCCTCGTCTCAGGATCCTCACTAAGGCACTCCACATGGAAAACCCACGTGCATTTCCTCCTTCTAATAAGCAAGATGCCTTCCATCGAAAGCAGCCACTGTAATAGGGGTTTTGATGCATATACTTTTTGGGTTGTCTTCATTCTCATGTAGATTGCGGGTGTCTTCTGGATAGGAGCTTCCAGGCTGGGACTCAGAGAATATCCAGCAGAGCCTCATATTCTTCTTGAGAGAGAGGCAGCTCAGGTGTTGCATCCATTTGCTTCCCTCCACCTTCCAGACGTACAGGGCCTGGGGAGAGCGTTTCCACTCGAACTTCCATCAGCAGTTGATCCAGGAAGAGTTCAAGAGGTCCCGTGTTGCATCCCTGAGTGAGAGCCTGTTCTTGGCCTTGTCCTTCAGGCTGTGCCCATTGTGGTAGCTGAGACTCTCTGGAGAAATTGGTTGGGTCGCTATAACTCGAGGATTCCTTGGAAACACAGTCTGTGGCAGCCAGTTGCAAGATGGTTTCCTGGACACCCACGTGCTCCTTGCCACGAGAATTTCCATCCAGATCCACAGGGAATGGCCTGTCACCCTCCACTTGGTCTTATTCCAGCAGTTTATCAAGGAGGAGTTCCAGAGGTCCTGCCTCGTATGCTTGAGTGGCTGTCTGTGATTGGCCTCGTCCTTAGGGCAGTGCCACTTGGGGATGATGAGACTTTTTGTGGAAGTGGGGCTGGTCGCTGGAGCTGGAGTTCTCCATGCCCACACCTCCTGCAGCAGCCATCGGTAACAGGTTGTCCTGTACTGCCTCATCCCTGCCACTGAGTCCTCCAGTTGCCACAATCTCCACTTGTGAAGGAGGCACATCTTGATCCGGAGCGAGGGCTAGCCTCGATCTTCTGTTCTGAAACCATATGTGGATCGTGTCCTCAGACAAACCTGTCCTCTGGCCCTGCTGCTCCCTGGTAGCAAAGCCTGGCAACGGATTCCTCTCAAAGGCTTGCACTAGAATCCTGAGCTGTTGCAAGTTGAGTCGTGTGCGAGGCCTTCTGCTGTCCGAGGGCATGCTGCTACCCTGTGACCTGGAGCCAAACACTTCCTCGAGCTGTTGGGAGGCTAGCGGAATGGAGTCTCTGCTCGACAGCTTTGGGCCGTGCCTCACCTCTCCAGTGCGACTTCTTCGGTTCTGAATCCACACTCGGATGCGGGACGCAGGGAGCTGTATTTGCCTGGCCAGTTCCTGCCTGTCCCAGA
Organism: Rattus norvegicus; assembly: GCF_021556685.1. NCBI lineage: Eukaryota > Metazoa > Chordata > Mammalia > Rodentia > Muridae > Rattus > Rattus norvegicus. Next base: position 39,027,344 of record NC_141553.1, read on the forward strand.
AGCTCGGGTATTGGTTCTTGCTGAAAGCTGTTAGCAGGGCCTGATTTTGCCAGGCCTGCCAAACGGTCTTCCTGCGGCGGGATTCCCGCAGCACACAGCTGCTATCCACATTGCTTCCAGCTTCCATGCTCCTAAGGATTCGATGCCAGGAGTCCTCATGCTGGAGAATATAGTCAGGACCGCTCCAGAGCAAGTGCAAGCTTCAGCAAATGCCAGCCGTAGGGCTGGGACCCCTGCCCTTAAATACCTCTTCCTCTGCTCCCGGAGCTCTGCCCACTCGGAAGGAGCTGTGGGCTACAGTCGTCCTCCAGATCCTTGAATCAAGGTCATGCCACGAAGCTCTACTCCTGCAATGCCTCCCACCTGAGAATAGGAGACCCGGAACTAGACCTCAAGAAACCTATCAGACTCAGCAAACTCTCTCTCAAAGTCTCGCAGTCCCTTGCATGCCATTCTGGACACAGAACAAGGAAGCACAAAAAGTGTCCTAGGATTCAAGCATCCAGCAGACAGATGGTCCAAGGACAGAGCACCATAGGTCCTTCCTGGCTTTGGACAGAGTATCCAGGAAATCGTGGAGGTGGTAAGCAGGCTTCAGAAGAGGAAGGCAGAGTGGAGTGTGCCTTAGGTGGTATCACAAGCCAAGTGGAATCCGTGCTGATCTCATCCCATCTGGATCCACACAGGTTGGAAAGAGAAGACCCCCCAACTGAGGATCCCAACCACTTGGCCTGAGACCCAAGGACATCACTTCCAGGGGTCATGCATGTCATGGCACTTCTTTTCTGCTTGTAGTGCAAGGTGGTAGTTGGGAGCAACAGAACTCTCTTAAACCTAGAGACGAGAATAGCACATGCAGAAAGAAAGTCTTTTACATAGGCAAATAGGCCAAAACCCACAATAGTTCATGTAGAGATTCGGGATTGTGCATTTATGCATTTCCTGTCAGAACAGTTGGGCCAGATTTTCAGGAATTCTCACAATTAACATGTTCCATGCAAACACAGGCGCAAACACGCACACGCACACACACACACATACACATACACAAGCAAACACACACATTCACATACAAATAACACAAATAGAAATAGCACACACACAACGAAGCACACACACACACGCACACACAAACACACACACATACACACACAAATAACACAAATACAAATAACACACACACAACACAAGCACACACACAGAGACACTCACACACTGACATGCAAACACACACCACACATATAACACAAATACAAATAACACACACACATACACACACACACACATACACACATACACACACACAAGCATACACAAAAACCCGGCCAGCAAGTCTGACCTGTGAATGTGGAACAAAAGACCCAATACTTGTGCTGAAAGAACTGTATAAGCCCTATGCTCCTTGAGGAAATGTGGCTGCATGCACCCAAAGCCAACTGCCTACCTCTAGGCAATTGCAGTCTTCATGTGGGTTCAGTGGGACCTCACATTAGGGAATGCAGGGCCGTGCTAGGCTTGGGAAACTCAAGGTTAAAAGACGGATAGGGGAGAGTGTGGGAAATACCTCACTGTGGGAGGAGGAAGGTATTCGGCTTGTCTGATTGAATCAGTGTCAATCCTGGAATGAATTATTCACGATACTTTGGTTGCACTCCATTTCCAGGATGATGTTTATTTACAGTTTTGTGGCCTTACACACATTCTTCTTTAAGTTGACATTTTCCCTGCTTGTTTGCTTTAAAATCACTGCCATGTCTGCATTGAACACTGATCAGCTTTCCTTGTTATTTCCCTTTCAGACCTCTCATCCCGCCTCACTGCCTTCCAAAGTCTTACCACCGTATGAATGGGAAAGCTCATGCCTAAACCAAACAGCCAATTCAACCACCTTTACAAACACACAAGCAAGGAAGCAAGCAAACAAACAAACAAACAATGCAAATCTTTATTGAACGCAATGGGAAGTAGAACAAAGCAAGAAAAAGTAAAACAAACGTAAACTAAACAAATGTGCTAGGAGTACATATAGAATGGGTGGTTTGTTAGTCATCTCACAGCTAAGCATAAGGCACTGGTAAGAAGAGCAGCAGTTCTTAGTCCCAAGTTAGAAGTCTTCATAACTCCTTCCTGGTTTAGTGTCCTGAGATGTGTAGCCTATACCTGGTGACCCATGAGATTTCCTGGACTCTGATGGAGCCAGTCCAATGGTGTGTTCTGTCAGTTGGGCTTTTCATTAGGCCTCCTTGTTGTTTTAGGAGTCCCTGGTGATCTTGCCCTCTGCCGCTTCAGTAGAATCCCATTCTCAGAGCTCATTTCCTCGTCTCAGGACCCTCACTAAGGCACTCCACATGGAAAACCCACGTGCATTTCCTCCTTCTAATAAGCAATATGCCCACCATCGAAAGCAGCCACTGTAATAGGGGTTTTGATGCATATACTTTTTGGGCTGTCTACATTCTCATGTAGATTGCGGGTGTCTTCTGGATAGGAGCTTCCAGGCTGGGACTCAGAGAATATCCAGCAGAGCCTCATATTCTTCTTGAGAGAGAGGCAGCTCAGGTGTTGCATCCATTTGCTGCCCTCCACCTTCCAGATATACAGGGCCTGGGGAGTGCTTCTCCACTCGAACTTCCATCAGCAGTTGATCCAGGAAGAGTTCAAGAGGTCCCGTGTTGCATCCCTGAGTGAGAGCCTGTTCTTGGCCTTGTCCTTCAGGCTGTGCCCATTGTGGTAGCTGAGACTCTCTGGAGAAATTGGTTGGGTCGCTATAACTCGAGGATTCCTTGGAAATACAGTCTGTGGCAGCCAGTTGCAAGATGGTTTCCTGGGCACCCACGTGCTCCTTGCCACGAGAATTTCCATCCAGATCCACAGGGAATGGCCTGTCACCCTCCACTTGGTCTTATTCCAGCAGTTTATCAAGGAGGAGTTTCAGAGGTCCTGCCTCGTATGCTTGAGTGGCTGTCTGTGATTGGCCTCGTCCTTCGGGCAGTGCCACTTGGGGATGCTGAGACTTTTTGTGGAGGTGGGGCTGGTCGCTGGAGCTCGAGTTCTCCATGCCCACACCTCCTGCAGCAGCAATCGGTAACAGGTTGTCCGGTTCTGCCTCATCCCTGCCACTGAGTCCTCCAGTTGCCACAATCTCTGCTTGTGAAGCAGGCACATCTTGATCTGGAGCGAGGGCTTGCCTCGATCTTCTGTTCTGAAACCATATGTGGATCGTGTACTCAGACAAACCTGTCCTCTGGCCCAGCTGCTCCCTGTTAGCAAAGCCTGGCAACGGGTTCCTCTCAAAGGCTTGCACTAGAATCCTGCGCTGTTGCAAGTTGAGTCAAGTGCGAGGCCTTCTGCTGTCCGAGGGCATGCTGCTACCCTGTGACCTGGAGCCAAACACTTCCTCGAGCTGTTGGGAGGCTAGCGGAATGGAGCCTCTGCTGGACCGCTTTGCGCCGTGCCTCACCTCTCCAGTGCGACTTCTCCGGTTCTGAAACCACATTCGGATGCGGGACGCAGGGAGCTGTATTTGCCTGGCCAGTTCCTGCCTGTCCCAGAAGTCTTTTACATAGGCACATAGGCGGAAAACCACAATAGTTCATGTAGAGATTCAGGAATGCATATTCATGCATTTCCTGTCAATCTTCAACACCCAATTTTCGTCAATAGACAGATCATAGAAACAGAAACTAAACAGAGACACAGTACAACTAACCACAGTTATGAACCAAATGGCCTTAATAGATTCTTATAGAACATTTCATCTTAAAACAAAAGAATATACCTTCTTTTCAGTACCTCATGTTTCCTTCTCCAAAACTGGCCATATAATCAGTCATAAAACCGGCTTCAACAGATACAAGAAGATGGAAATAATCCCATGCATCCTATCAGATCACCATAGACTTCAATAACAGCAAAAATCACATAGAGCACACATACACATGGAAGTTGAACAACTCTTTACTCAATGCTAACGTGGTCAAGGAACAAATAAAGAAAGAAATTAAAGACTTTTTAGAATGTAATGAAAATGAAGGCACAACATAACCAAACTTATGGGACACAATGAAAGCAGTGCTAAGTGGAAAACTCATAGTTCTGAGTGCTTCGAAAAAGAAACCAGAGAGAACATACACTACTATCTTAACAGCATACCTAAAAGCTCTAGAACAAAAGATGCAAATACATCCAAGAGGAGTAGATCGCAGGATATAATCAAACTCATGGCTGAATTCAACCAAGTAGAAACAAAAAGATCTATACAAAGTTCTTTGTTGATTAACAAAACCAGGAACTGGTTCTTTGAGAAAATCAACAAGATAGGTAAACCCTTAGCCCGTCTAACCAGAGGGCATAGAGTATCTAAATTAGAGAAATTAGAAATGAAAAGGGAGACATACCAACAGATTCTGAGGAAATTAGTGCAAAAGCCTATATTCAGCAAAACTGGAAAATCTGGAAGAAATGGACAATTTTCTAGACAGATACCAGATTTCCAAGTTAAATCAGGATCAGATAAACCATCTAAACAGCCGCATAACTCCTAAAGAAATAGAAGCTGTTCTTAAAAGTCTCCCAAACAACAAAAGCACAGTAACAGATCAGTTTAGTGAAGAATTATATTAGACCTTCGTAGAAGACCTAGTACTAATAGTGTCCAAAGTTTTTCACAAAGTAGAAACAGAAGAAACACTACCAAATTCCTCCTATAAAGTCACAATTCAGCTTGTACCAGACCATACAAAAAAGAGAACTTCAGGCCATTGTGCCAAAAGCAAACTACAGATTCGTTGCAATCTCCATCAAAATTCCAATTCTTCATGGCGTGAGAGCAATTTGCAAATTCATATGGAATAACACAAAAGCCAGGAGAGTGAAAACTATCCTCAAAAATAAAAGAACTTCTGGTGGAATCACTATCCCTGACCTCAAGCATTATTGCAGAGCAATAGTGATAAAACCGGTATGGCAACGGTACAGAGACAGGCAGGAAGATCAATTGGATAAAATTGTAGACCCAGAAATGAATCCGCACACCTATGGTCACTTGATCTTCGAGCTAAAACCATCTAGTGGAAAAAAGATAGCATTTTCAAGTAATGGAGCTGGTTCAACTGGAGGTCTGCAGGTAGAAGAATGCAAATGGATCCACTCTTGATATTTTTTTTGGAGCTGGGGACCGAACCCAGGGCCTTGTGCTTGCTAGGCAAGCGCTCTACCACTGAGCTAAATCCCCAACCCTTGGATCCATTCTTATTGCCTCATACAAGTGCAAGTGCAAGTGGATCAAGGACATTCACATAAAACCAGATACAGTGATACTAGTAAAAGAGAAAGTGGGGGAAAAGCCTAAAACACATGGGCACAGGGGAAGTTTTCCTGAAGAGAACATGAATGGCTTAAGGTCAAGAATTGACAAATATGTCCCCCTAAAATTACAAAGTTTCTGGAAGGCAAAGGACACTGGCATTAGGACAAAATGGCAACCAGAAGATTGAGAAAAGATCTTTACCCATGCTACACCAATAGAGGGCTAATATCCAATATGTACATAGAACTCAAGAAGTTAGACTCCAGAAAATCACATAACCCTATTAAAAATGAGGTACCGAACTGAACAAAGAATTCTCAGCTGAGGAATATCAAATGACTGAGAAGCACCTAAGGAAATGCTCAACATCCTTAGTCAAAAGTGAAATGCAAATCAAAACAACCCCGAGATTACACCTCATGTAAGTCAGAATGACTAAGATAAAAACTCAGGTGACAACAGATGCTGGCGAGGATGTGAAGAAAGAGGAATACTCCTCCATTGTTGGTGGGATTACAAGCTGGTACAACCACTCTGGAAGTCAGTCTGGAGGTTCCTCAGAAAACTCAACATCGTAGTACCTGAGTAACCAGCTATTTCACTCCTGGGCATATAACCAAGATATGCTCCAACATATAACAAGGTCACATGTTCCACTATGTTCATAGCAGCCTTATTTATAATAGCCAGAACCTGGAAAGAACCCAGATGCCCTTCAACAAAGGAATTAATACAGAAAATGTGATATATCTACATAATGGAGTACTATTCAGCTATTAAAAACAATGACTTCATGAGATTTTTAGGTAAATGGATAGAACTAGAAAATATACTGAGTGAGGTAATCCAATCACAAAGACACGTGGAATACACTCACTGATAAATAGATATTAGTTCAAAACCTCAAATTACCCAAGATACAATCCCCAGACCACATCAAGCTCAAGAAGAAGGATGACCAAAGTTTTGATTCTTCAGTCCTTCTTAAAAGGGGGAATAAAATATTTGTAGGAGGAGATATGGGACAAAGTTTGGACTAGAGACCAAAGGAATGGCCCTTCAGAGCCTGCTCCACCTGGGATTCCAACACATATACATACAGCCACCAAACTCAGAAAATATTGTTGATGCCAAGAAATGCATGCTGAAAGGAGCCTGATATAGCTGTCTCCTGAGAGGCTCTACGAGAGCATGACAAATACAGGGGCGAATGTTCACAGCCAATCATTAAACTGAGAATGGGGTCCCTATTGGAGGAGTTACAGAAAGGATTGAAGGAGCTGAAAGGGTTTGCAATGCCATAAGTACAACAATACCAACCAACCAGAGATCCCAGGGCCTAAACCACCATCCAAAGTGTACACACGAATAGATCCATGGCTCCAGCATATGTAGTAGATGATGATCTTGTTGGGCACCAAGGGGAGGAGAAGCCCTTGGTCCTGCTAAGGCTGGAGACCCCCCCACCCCCAGTGTAGGGGAATGTCAGGGCAGACACTTGGGAAGGGGTGGGTGGTTGGGTGGGGAACACCCTCATAGAGGAAGGTGAGAAAGGGTTGGAATAGGGGGGTTATGGATCAGAAATCAGGAAAGGGGATAACATTTAAAATACAAATAAATAATATCCAATAAAAATTAGGGTTAAGTTAGTTATGTTCAGGGTTAGTTTTGTATTAATATTTTTAATAAATCCTAGCATGGATTTGTTTCCAGTTTTAATGATTCATGTTCCCAAATAAAAAACACATATTCAGGGTTTATATTTAATATGCCTTATGTATCACAATAGCTGGGAAACTGCCAAGCTTCCATGTTGCTAGAATCTATCTACTACTAATAATTTGAAGTTATTACTTACTAATGTCTATGCCCCATCTTGGCTGCTTCTGGCACAGTCGAGCAGCCATCTGTGCTGCACTCTCCTGGGCCCTTTTCATCGGGGCTCTATGTCTCTGTTCTGCATGCTCCTTAGGCATGGTGCCTCTCCTTTCTGTCCTCTCCCTCATGTTCCCAAACCAAGGAACCCTAAATCTTGCCACTCTCTTTCCTCCCCAGCTATTGGCTGTTGGCATCTTTATTTATGAATCAGAATTTGCAGGTTCCCATATAGCAGACCCTCTTGTGAAAAATAATTTGTTAGATCCAATTGCATTAGAAAACAAGCAGCTTCTTTTTGTCCAATTAAAAAGGCTCTTTACTCTCATATATACATTGAACACAGTTATAATAATTATACAAATTGTAAGGTATGATAGAACTTATAACATCTAATTCATGATGTTTGACAATTTAAATAAAATGTTCATCATCTATTCTAACCTAAAGAGTTTATAATTTTGTACCTCAGTTATGTTTAATTTTTAACTTACATTACTATCCTTTCAAATCTGGAACACCTTCCTTAATTTTAAACAGCTTAAGTTAAATTATGAGATTACAATTAGTCTTAAACCCCATCAAAGATCTGAGAGAATTAAATATTGCTTGAAAATGTAGGGAGTACAAAAACAAAGCTTGCAAAACTTGTACAGTTTGTAGAGATAGCTGACTTCCTGGAGAGTTCCCAATATTCCTGATACCGTTGAAGCATCTGTCTTCAACCTCTGGCCCATAATGATCTGACATACCTTAAGAGAAGCAGGAATTCTGAAGGACTAGATGATCCTGTATTGGCAGAGCTTAGCATGTATCCTTTAGTTTTTTTCTAAAACAGTATTTTGTCCAAAGATGAAATTAGGGTATTTCTTACCCAGTGGCTTGCTTCCACAATTTAAACAACTCCACCTGGAGGTAATGTTACTCAATATCTTCTTTGAAGTGGGATGGGGGTACTGGCAGGAGGAGACATATCTCCTAATCAACAGATATGTTAATAATAAAATGTTTTTAAAAGTCATATTTTGTGGCTCTCTGATGTTTTTGAAGACTGTCCGTAGATATATAGTATAACTAAATTGTTAAATATTGATTATTCTTAGCTATTTACTATATGAATAATCTTGAAAACATTTTATTGTAATTAATTCAGATTCTAATATGATCATGAGTTTATTATCTGAACATTAGCTTTATTTAATTATTCCAAATAGTTTTTAATAGCAGCTATTAGAAGGACTGGGTATAAGCTTTGTATTCTTTTTTTTTAAAATTTATTTAATACTTAATAATAATTCTTTGGTTTCCGGGCAAACATCCCCCTCCCCCTCCCCTTCCTTAAGGGTGTTCCCCTCCCAACCCTCCCCCCATTGCCACCCTCCCCCCAACAGTGTAGTTCACTGGGGGTTCAATCTTAGCAGGACCCAGAGCTTCCCCTTCCACTGGTGCTCATACTAGGATATTCATTGCTACCTATGAGGTCAGATTCCAGGGTCAGTCCATGTATAGTCTTTAGGTAGTGGCTAGGTCCCTGGAAGCTCTGGTTGCTTGGCATTGTTGTACATATGGGGTCTCGAGCCCCTTCAACCTCTTCCAGTTCTTTCTCTGATTCCTTCAACGGGGGTCCTATTCTCAGTTCAGTGGTTTGCTGCTGGCATTCGCCTCTGTATTTGCTGTATTCTGGCTGTGTCTCTCAGGAGCGATTTACATCAGGCTCCTGTCGGTCTGCACTTCTTTGCTTCATCCATATTGTCTAATTGGGTGGCTGTATATGTATGGGCCACATGTGGGGCAGGCTCTGAATGGGTGTTCCTTCAGTCTCTGTTTTAATCTTTGCCTCTCACTTCCCTGCCAAGGGTATTCTTGTTCCCCTTTTAGAGAAGGAGTGAAGCATTCACATTTTGATTATCCGTCTTGAGTTTCATTTGTTCTAGGCATCTAGGGTGATTCAAGCATTTGGGCTAATAGCCACTTATCAGTGAGTGCATACCATGTATGTCTTTCTGTGATTGGGTTAGCTCACTCAGGATGATATTTCTAGTTCCAACCATTTGCCTACGAATTTCATAAAGCCGTTGTTTTTGATAGCTGAGTAATATTCCATTGTGTAGATGTACCACATTTTCTGTATCCATTCCTCTGTTGAAGGGCATCTGGGTTCTTTCCAGCTTCTGGCTATTATAAATAAGGCTGTAATGAACATAGTGGAGCACGTGTCTTTTTTATATGTTGGGGCATCTTTTGGGTATATGCCGAAGAGAGGTATAGCTGGATCCTCAGGCAGTTCAATGTCAAATTTTCTGAGGAACCTCCAGACTGATTTCCAGAATGGTTGTACCAGTCTGCAATCCCACCAACAATGGAGGAGTGTTCCTCTTTCTCCAAATCCTCGCCAGCATCTGCTGTCACCTGAGTTTTTCATCTTAGCCATTCTCACTGGTGTGAGGTGAAATCTCAGGGTTGTTTTGATTTGCATTTCCCTTATGACTAAAGATGTTCAACATTTCTTTAGGTGTTTCTCAGCCATTCGGCATTCCTCAGCTGTGAACTGTTTGTTTAGCCCTGAACCCCATTTTTTAATAGGGTTATTTGTCTCCCTGCGGTCTAACTTCTTGAGTTCTTTGTATATTTTGGATATAAGGCCTCTATCTATTGTAGGATTGGTAAAGATCTTTTCCCAATCTGTTGGTTGCCGTTTTGTCCTAACCACAGTGTCCTTTGCCTTACAGAAGCTTTGCAGTTTTATGAGATCCCATTTGTCGATTCTTGATCTTAGAGCATAAGCCATTGGTGTTTTGTTCAGGAAATTTTTTCCAGTGCCCATGTGTTCCAGATGCTTCCCTAGTTTTTCTTCTATTAGTTTGAGTGTGTCTGGGTTGATGTGGAGGTCCTTGATCCACTTGGACTTAAGCTTTGTACAGGGTGATAAGCATGGATCGATCTGCATTCTTCTACATGTTGACCTCCAGTTGAACCAGCACCATTTGCTGAAAATGCTATCTTTTTTCCATTGGATGGTTTTGGCTCCTTTGTCAAAAATCAAGTGACCATAGGTGTGTGGGTTCATTTCTGGGTCTTCAATTCTATTCCATTGGTCTATCTGTCTCTGTACCAATACCTTGCAGTTTTTATCACTATTGCTCTGTAATACTGCTTGAGTTCAGGGATAGTGATTCCCCCTGAAGTCCTTTTATTGTTGAGGATAGTTTTAGCTCTCCTGGGTTTTTTGTTATTCCAGATGAATTTGCAAATTGTTCTGTCTAACTCTTTGAAGAATTGGATTGGTATTTTGATGGGGATTGCATTGAATCTGTAGATTGCTTTTGGTAAAATGGCCATTTTTACTATATTAATCCTGCCAATCCATGAGCATGTGAGATCTTTCCATCTTCTGAGGTCTTCTTCAATTTCTTTCTTCAGTGTCTTGAAGTTCTTATTATACAGATCTTTTACTTGCTTGGTTAAAGTCACACCGAGGTACTTTATATTATTTGGGTCTATTATGAAGGGTGTCATTTCCCTAATTTCTTTCTCGGCTTGTTTCTCTTTTGTGTAGAGGAAGGCTACTGATTTATTTGAGTTAATTTTATACCCAGGCACTTTGCTGAAGTTGTTTATCAGCTTTTGTAGTTCTCTTGTGGAACTTTTGGGATCACTTAAATAAACTATCATATCATCTGCAAATAGTGATATTTTGACTTCTTCTTTTCTGATCTGTATCCCCTTGACCTCCTTTTGTTGTCTGATTGCTCTGGCTAGAACTTCAAGAACTATATTGAATAAGTAGGGAGAGAGTGGGCAGCCTTGTCTAGTCCCTGATTTTAGTGGGATTGCTTCAAGTTTCTCTCCATTTAGTTTAATGTTAGCAACTGGTTTGTTGTATATGGCTTTTACTATGTTTAGGTATGGGCCTTGAATTCCTGTTCTTTCCAGGACTTTTATCATGAAGGGGTGTTGAATTTTGTCAAATGTTTTCTCAGCATCTAATGAAATGATCATGTGGTTTTGTTCTTTCAGTTTGTTTATATAATGGATCACGTTGATGGTTTTTCGTATATTAAACCATCCCTGCATGCCTGGGATGAAGCCTACTTGATCTTGGTGGATGATTGTTTTGATGTGCTCTTGGATTCGGTTTGCCAGAATTTTATTGAGTATTTTTGCGTCGATATTCATAAGGGAAATTGGCCTGAAGTTCTCTTTCTTTGTTGGGTGTTTGTGTGGTTTAGGTATAAGAGTAATTGTGGCTTCATAGAAGGAATTCGGGAGTGATCCATCTGTTTCAATTTTGTGGAATAGTTTGGATAATATTGGTATGAGGTCTTCTATGAAGGTTTGATAGAATTCTGCACTAAACCCGTCTGGACCTGGGCTCTTTTTGGTTGGGAGACCTTTAATGACTGCTTCTATTTCCTTAGGAGTTATGGGGTTGTTTAACTGGTTTGTCTGTTCCTGATTTAACTTCGGTACCTGGTATCTGTCTAGGAAATTGTCCATTTCCTGTAGATTTTCAAGTTTTGTTGAATATAGGCTTTTATAATAAGATCTGATGATTTTTTGAATTTCCTCTGAATCTGTAGTTATGTCTTCCTTTTCATTTCTGATTTTGTTAATTTGGACACACTCTCTGGGTCCTCTCGTTAGTCTGGCTAAGGGTTTATCTATCTTGTTGATTTTCTCAAAGAACCAACTTTTGGTTCTGTTGATTCTTTCTATGGTCCTTTTTGTTTCTACTTGGTTGATTTCAGCTCTGAGTTTGATTATTTCCTGCCTTCTACTCCTCCTGGGTGTATTTGCTTCTTTTTGCTCTAGAGCTTTTAGGTGTGCTGTCAAGCAGCTGACATATGCTCTTTCCTGTTTCTTTTTGCAGGCACACAGCGCTATGAGTTTTCCTCTTAGCACAGCTTTCATTGTGTCCCATAAGTTTGGGTATGTTGTACCTTCATTTTCAATAAATTCTAAAAAGTTTTTAATTTCTTTCTTTATTTCTTCCTTGACTAGGTTATCATTGAGTAGAGCATTGTTCAATTTCCACGTATATGTGGGCATTCTTCCCTTATTGTTATTGAAGACCAGTTTTAGGCCGTGGTGGTCTGATAGCATGCATGGGATTATTTCTATCTTTCTGTACCTGTTGAGGCCCGTTTTTTGACCAATTATATGGCCAATTTTGGAGAAAGTACCATGAGGAGCTGAGAAGAAGGTATATTCTTTTGCTTTAGGATAGAATGTTCTATAAATATCCGTTAAGTCCATTTGGCACATGACTTCTCTTAGTCTGTCTATGTCTCTGTTTAATTTCTGTTTCCATGATCTGTCCATTGATGAGAGTGGGGTGTTGAAATCTCCCACTATTATTCTGTGAGGTGCAATGTGTGTTTTGAGCTTTAGTAAGGTTTCTTTTACGTATGTAGTTGCCCTTGTATTTGGGGCATAGATATTTAGGATTGAGAGTTCATCTTGGTGGATTTTTCCTTTGATGAATATGAAGTGTCCTTCCTTATTTTTTTTTGATGACTTTTTTTTAAGCTTTGGACCACAATCAAACACAGCATCCTTTTCAACAGAAGCAGAAGCTCATCTGAATATGCTCAAGGATGCTGACATCAACATTTAATCATCTCCTCACTCATCCAGGAAGAAGGGGAGATCAGTTACTACTGTACTTTATTGTGTTCAACCAAATCACCATGTTACAAAAATAGCAAGCTGCCATAATAAAAAATAAGACTCCTCTATCCAGAACCAGAGAGCATCATTTTACTTTCAAGGCTAGAAATTGCACACTTGTATATAAACCAACCGAAGATGAGGATTGAGAGTTCATCTTGGTGGATTTTTCCTTTGATGAATATGAAGTGTCCTTCTTTATCTTTTTTGATGACTTTTAATTGAAAATTGATTTTATTTGATATTAGAATGGCTACTCCAGCTTGCTTCTTCAGACCATTTGCTTGGAAAGTTCTTTTCCAGCCTTTCACTCTGAGGTAGTGTCTGTCTTTGTCTCTGAGGTGTGTTTCCTGTAGGCAGCAGAATGCAGGGTCCTCATTGCGTATCCAGTTTGTTAATCTATGTCTTTTTATTGGGGAGTTGAGGCCATTGATGTTGAGAGATATTAAGGAATAGTGATTATTGCTTCCTGTTATATTCATATTTGGATGTGAGGTTATGTTTGTGTGCTTTTCTTCTCTTTGTTTTGTTGCCAAGATGATTAGTTTCTTGCTTCTTCTAGGGTATAGCTTGCCTCCTTATGTTGGGCTTTACCCTTTATTATCCTTTGTAGTGCTGGATTTGTAGAAAGATATTGTGTAAATTTGGTTTTGTCATGGAATATCTTGGTTTCTCCATCTATGTTAATTGAGAGTTTTGCAGGATACAGTAACCTGGGCTGGCATTTGTGTTCTCTTTGGGTCTGTATGACATCTGTCCAGGATCTTCTGGCCTTCATAGTTTCTGGCGAAAAGTCTGGTGTGATTCTGATAGGTCTGCCTTTATATGTTACTTGACCTTTTTCCCTTACTGCTTTTAATATTCTTTCTTTATTTTGTGCGTTTGGTGTTTTGACAATTATGTGACGGGAGGTGTTTCTTTTCTGGTCCAATCTATTTGGAGTTCTGTAGGCTTCTTGTATGCCTATGGGTATCTCTTTTTTTAGGTTAGGGAAGTTTTCTTCTATGATTTTGTTGAAGATATTTACTGGTCCTTTGAGCTGGGAGTCTTCACTCTCTTCTATACCTATTATCCTTAGGTTTGATCTTCTCATTGAGTCCTGGATTTCCTGTACGTTTTGGACCAGTAGCTTTTTCTGCTTTACATTATCTTTGACAGTTGAGTCAATGATTTCTATGGAATCTTCTGCTCCCGAGATTCTCTCTTCCATCTCTTGTATTCTGTTGGTGAAGCTTGTATCTACAGCTCCTTGTCTTTTCTTTTGATTTTCTGTGTCCAGGGTTGTTTCCATGTGTTCTTTCTTGATTGCTTCTATTTCCATTTTTAATTCCTTCAACTGTTTGATTGTGTTTTCCTGGAATTCTTTCAGGGATTTTTGCGATTCCTCTCTGTAGGCTTCTACTTGTTCTCTAAGGGAGTTCTTTATGTCTTTCTTGAAGTCCTCCAGCATCATGATCAAATATGATTTTGAAACTAGGTCTTGCTTTTCTGGTGTGTTTGGATATTCCGTGTTTACTTTGGTGGGAGAATTGGACTCCGATGATGCCATGTAGTCTTGGTTTCTGTTGCTTGGGTTCCTGCACTTGCCTCTCGCCATCAGATTATCTCTAGTGTTACTTTGTTCTGCTATTTCTGACAGTGGCTAGACTGTCCTATAAGCCTGTGTGTCAGGAGTGCTGTAGTCCTGTTTTCCTGTTTTCTTTCAGCCAGTTATGGGGACAGAGTGTTCTGCTTTCGGGCGTGTAGTTTTTCCTCTGTACAGGTCTTCAGCTGTTCCTGTGGGCCTGTGTCTTGAGTTCACCAAGCAGGTTTCTTGCAGGGGAAAATTTGGTCCTACCTGTGGTTCCAAGGCTCAAGTTTGCTCGTGGGGTACTGCCTAAGTCCTCCCCGTGGCGGCAGCAACTGGGTAGATCTGTGCTGCTCTTTCCGGGAGCCTCCGTGCACCAGGGTTCCAGATGACGTTTGGTGTTTTCCTCTGGCATCTGGATGTGCACAGAGTGCAGTCTCTTCTGGTTTCCCAGGCGTGTCCGCCTCTCTGAAGGTTCAGCTCTCCCTCCCACGGGATTTGGGTGCAGAGAACTGTTTATCCAGTCTGTTTCCTTCAGGTTCCAGCGGTGTCTCAGGCGCAGGGGTCCTGCCGCTCCCGTGCCCTCCCCTACGGGAACCCAGAGGCCTTATACAGTTTCCTCTTGGTCCAGGGATGTGGACAGGGGTGGGCAGTGTTGGTGGTCTCCTCCGCTCTGCAGCCTCAGGAGTGCCCCTTTTGATGACTTTTAATTGAAAATGGATTTTATTTGTTATTAGAATGTCTACTCCAGCTTGCTTCTTCTGACCATTTGCTTGGAAAGTTCTTTTCCAGCCTTTCACTCTGAGGTAGTGTCTGTCTTTGTCTCTGAGGTGTGTTTCCTGTAGGCAGCAGAATGCAGGGTCCTCGTTGCGTATCCAGTTTGTTAATCTATGTCTTTTTATTGGGGAGTTGAGGCCATTGATGTTGAGAGATATTAAGGAATAGTGATTATTGCTTCCTGTTATATTCATATTTGGATGTGAGGTTATGTTTGTGTGCTTTTCTTCTCTTTGTTTTGTTGCCAAGATGATTAGTTTCTTGCTTCTTCTAGGGTATAGCTTGCCTCCTTATGTTGGGCTTTACCCTTTATTATCCTTTGTAGTGCTGGATTTGTAGAAAGATATTGTGTAAATTTGGTTTTGTCATGGAATATCTTCGTTTCTCCATCTATGTTAGTTGAGAGTTTTGCAGGATACAGTAACCTGGGCTGGCATTTGTGTTCTCTTAGGGTCTGTATGACATCAGTCCAGGATCTTCTGGCCTTCATAGTTTCTGGCGAGAAGTCTGGTGTGATTCTGATAGGTCTCCCTTCATATGTTACTTGACCTTTTTCCCTTACTGCTTTTAATATTCTTTCTTTATTTTGTGCGTTTGGTGTTTTGACAATTATGTGACGGGAGCTGTTTCTTTTCTGGTCCAATCTATTTGGAGTTCTGTAGGCTTCTTGAATGCCTATGGGTATCTCTTTTTTTTAGGTTAGGGAAGTTTTCTTCTATGATTTTGTTGAAGATATTTACTGGTCCTTTGAGCTGGGAGTCTTCACTCTCTTCTATACCTATTATCCTTAGGTTTGTTCTTCTCATTGAGTCCTGGATTTCCTGTGTGTTTTGGACCAGTACCTTTTTCTGCTTTACATTATCTTTGACAGTTGAGTCAATGATGTCTATGGAATCTTCTGCTCCCGAGATTCTCTCTTCCATCTCTTGTATTCTGTTGGTGAAGCTTGTATCTACAGCTCCTTGTCTCTTCTTTTGGTTTTCTATATCCAGGGTTGTTTCCATGTGTTCTTTCTTGATTGCTTCTATTTCCATTTTTCATTCCTTCAACTGTTTGATTGTGTTTTCCTGGAATTCTTTCAGGGATTTTTGTGTCTCCTCTCTTTGGGCTTCTACTTGTTTATTTATGTTTTCCTGGAATTCTTTCAGGGATTTTTGTGTCTCCTCTTTATGGGCTTCTACTTGTTTATTAATGTTTTCCTGTGTTCCTCTAAGGGAGTTCTTCACATCTTTCTTGAAGTCCTCCAGCATCATGATCAAATATGATTTTGAAACTAGATCTTGCTTTTCTGGTGTGTTTGGATATTCCATGTTTATTTTGGTGGGAGAATTGGGCTCCGATGATGCCATGTAGACTTGGTTTCTGTTGCTTGGGTTCCTGCACTTGCCTCTTGCCATCAGATTATCTCTAGTGTTACTTTGTTGTGCTATTTCTGACAGTGGCTAGACTGTCCTATAAGCCTGTGTGTCAGGAGTGCTGTAGACCTGTTTTCCTGTTTTCTTTCTGCCAGTTATGGGGACAGAGTGTTCTGCTTTCGGGCGTGTAGTTTTTCCTCTGTACAGGTCTTCAGCTGTTCCTGTGGGCCTGTGTCTTGAGTTCACCAGGCAGCTTTCTTGCAGCAGAAAATTTGGTCTTACCTGTGGTCCCGAGGCTCAAGTTCTCTCGTGGGCGCTGCCCACGGGCTCTCTGCAGCGGCAGCAACCAGGAAGACCTGTGCCGCCCCTTCCAGGAGCTTCAGTGCACCAAGGTTCCAGATGGTCTTTGGCTTTTTCCTCTGGCGTCCGAGATGTGTGTGCAGAGAACAGTCTCTTCTGGTTTCCCAGGCTTGTCTGCCTCTCTGAAGGTTTCGCTCTCCCTCACACGGGATTTGGGTGCAGAGAACTGTTTATCCAGTCTCTTTCCTTCAGGTTCCGGCGGTGTCTCAGGCAGCGGTGCTGCCGCTCCTGGGCCCTCCCCCACGGGAGCCCAGAGGCCTTATACAGTTTCCTCTTGGGCCAGGGATGTGGGCCGGGGTAAGCAGTGTTGGTGGTCTCTTCCACTCAGCAGCCTCAGGAGTCCCTCCTTCTCTTTCATTCAGTTATTTATAGATCGTATGTGAAGAAGATGGATTTGAGACTCCTGTTGAAGCTAGGGGAGGAAATAGAATTTATTTATTTCAATATGTTCAGACCCCACAAGAGGATACAACCAGAAAAGTGAAACCATCTAACTTGAGATAGGTAATCATGGAACATGTGAGTAGTAATGTTTTTCAGACTCTTCTAGACACCCCTGCCACTTCCATGTAGAATCTAGGAGTTATCAGTCCTATATTGTCATTTTGGTCGAGATTCCAACGTTACATGCAATGATAGACCTCAAATCTTACCAGCATCCCACCATTCTGCTGTGCAATACATTAGTACACAAGGCTGGGTATAAATCATGGCTGCAAATTTGAAGGACTTTGGGGCAACAATACAGGTGAAAGAGTGAGGCCTCATACCATGCACAATATACAGCTCAAGACTAGAGGGTCTAGAAATATATAACATACAGCAGTGGATAGGGTCTCATGTAGGTGTACAACAGGACTTGAAATCAAGCAGTATGTTCCAGGCATAAAGAAGGGGATGGAGTGTTTAGGGTGCTAGATAAATAGTAGTGCACAAGGGTATTTTGCAACAAGATTGGAGGGGTCTAATAAAACCTATAGTGGGGGAAGATCCTGATACTGAGATAATTCTATGCAGGATTATCAAAGAGATATTCTGTAGTGTCTTATGAACACAGCAGTGTGTGTTGTGTGACAACTATAGGAGGATGTCTGGTTCCAGGACCACATGACACATAACAATAGCAGTTTATGTGGAACAGTGGTGATGATGTCAATGTTATACAGAGCAATGTGTGTGTGTGTGTGTGTGTGTGTGTGTGTGTGTGTGTGTGTGTGTGTATAACATGCTGACTTGCCTTAACCTGCAGTGAATGTGAAGTCTGGTGTATTGTAGATAGCAGGGCATTTTAGATTACATCAGTGAATTAATTTAGTGTTGTTTATATCCTGATATCAAGACATATATCCAAGCTTGGAAAGCAGTTGAATAGACTGTAGTCTGTGTGAATTTAGCTGTGTTTCTATGGAATATGAGCTGTCAAAGCCTGATAACTAGAAATTCATATGTATTTGAAAATACCCACATAAAATGCTAGGTTTCTCACAGCCATATGCATCCAGCACCTGCAATACTACATTCACTAAGTCATAGGCCCTCCATCACAACAAACCACTGCTAACACATAGTGTTCAGTATAAGCTCCATTTGTCATCTCTGGCACCAATGTGGATATATTACATTGTTCCTTGCTGAACAAATGCATCTCACATCTGTAGAACTTCACATGTAATGGAATGTGGGGGACACACTTAGACTGGACCTTCTAGGTACAGTATTCCCTGTTAGATAAAAGAACATACTGGAAACCACTGGTTGGGACATGTAGGCCC
This sequence comes from Rattus norvegicus, assembly GCF_021556685.1. Taxonomy (NCBI): domain Eukaryota; kingdom Metazoa; phylum Chordata; class Mammalia; order Rodentia; family Muridae; genus Rattus; species Rattus norvegicus. The sequence continues at coordinate 39,046,028 of NC_141553.1, forward strand.
AGACGTAAATAGGTGTCAGTTTTTTCTAGTTGTTCTGTGCCTTAGAGATAAAGCTGCAGATACACTGCAATGGGTCAGGTCATGCTAATGTACCTCCTAAAACCAAGTACTCATACAGGTCTAGGTAGCCAATTTCTCTCTGTCTGCCCCAACTCTAGTTAAAGCCACAAACAAATGACTATCAGGTTATCCTATATGTGCTCCTGTATTCAAAGACTTAGATAAACTTCTAGGTATAAGGTACCTTCCACACAGTAAAACACACACACACACACACACACACACACACACACACACACACACAAAGACCACATAGGCATCCCTGGCCTTAGTTCTTCGTACCTACTAGGTAGCCTCTTCTGTCTTACAACAAAAGCCCAAAATGCACATACAATTCTGTGTATAAGATACTGCTACAAGATTTTCCCATCTATCTGAAACCCACATATAAATTATCAATCAGGTGTGAGAACCTTCTAACCCCTTCTTGAATATCATAGCTCTCCAAATTCATACAAGACAAAGGTCAGGTTTTGTTATTTCTTTCCTCCATTTTAAACAAAGCTTCACAGTACGGGCATGGTTCTGTGTTTGTTCCTACACAGTAGCCCATACTCTACATCAAAAAATCTATGATCACATAATAAGCCAGTGTCTAGTCCTACTATGTATCTCCTCAACTACAGTGTACCGCTCACTCACAGATGTGTCTGTTCCAGCTAATAGCTAATACTTCCCTATTATGGAAGCACATATACAGAAATTCTTATGCAGAAGGAGAGATGCTCTTATTGCAAGCTATCAAGTTGTGCTAGACACAAGTTTCCTTGTAAGGACACACATACATACCTAAAGACATGATTACCTTTCTGGTCCTGTTTTGTACAAAGGTTTTCATAGACACACACACATACCAACAAACAAACAAGTATACACACATACATATTTACAGGGAGGTATCAGTTACTGCTAGATAGATTCCCATTCAATTAATGTTCCACATTGGCATATAGATGGGGTCTAGGTGTCTATTCCTCTGTATCTAAAAGTCTCATACAATAAATGTCTCTGTCTGCTTCTCTGTAGTGTTTCCTCCATAACAGCCAAAGACACATATAACATATACAGAGTTCAGGTTCAGCTCCTGCTAGTACCCAATTTTCTTACAGGAAATGCCTATATACCATTGCAATCCTAGTTATCCATTCCTGCTTGGTAGTCTCTACTCTACAGCAAAAAAGGTTAAAAATACAAAAAGCAGCGTCCAGTTGTCAAGTCCTGTTAGTTAGCCCCTCTACTATCTGTTCATCCATATTTTATATAAACATCTAATGATTGCTCTCTCTCTCTCTCTCTCTCTCTCTCTCTCTCTCTCTCTCTCTCTGTGTGTGTGTGTGTGTGTGTGTGTGTGTATGCAGAAAATATAAAATATTTATGGTGTTTTTCTGTGTAGGTCTCTGCCACCTGAGTTAGTATAACGTTTTCTTCATGTATCCATTTACTGACAACACTGGATCACAAACTAAGAGGTTTAAATGGCTGAGTGTCTGAAAATAGGCTAAGGATTTGCAGTTAGTGGAGCGTTATAGGACCCATTGTCTTGATTAATGATATGGGAGATACCAGCCCACCTTGAGCGGCTCCAACTCTTAAAGTTGGTCCAGAGTTGTATATTTATATGTAAAGCAACCCAGCCATGAATAGAAAGTGAGAAGCCAGCATTTCCTCTATGTTCTCTGCCTTTCCTCCTGCTTAAATCCCTGGCCCAACATCCATTAATGAAGGCATTGATCACCACAGGTAAGACAAATAAAAATAAAATCTTTAAGCCCCCCATTGATTTTTGTTATGATGTACAGATAAGGACAAACAATACCAGTCTCAATTTGGGAATCCTGTGCTCCAACATATGAGTGCTGGTTTACAGCTATATACTATAGCACTACATATATAAATAGAAATCTGAAGATGAAATAGATGTCCTGGTGAAAAATTAAGGTAAGTCAATTTCTTGGGAGAAAAGATTTACAGGGTGAGTATGCTTCTTTATTTCCATGCATTTTTATTTATGTCCTGATGGTTGTTTTCCCTCCCTTTTCTCCTCTCAATCTTACTTCCAAAATCCCTTCTTACCATGCCTACACACATTCTGTTTCTCTCCACAAAAGGCCAGCTTTCCTATATCAACCTGCCATGACAGGTTTCTGGCACTCCAGACAGAGTCACAGGTGAGCTCCTCCTCATAGCATGGATTTAAAGGTGAAGCAGTCAAGGGTTGTTCATTCCCACAATATCTTTACCAACTTTAACCAGCCCATTCTTGTAAGCAAGACAAATTGAAGATTGAAGGTTTTATGGCTGGCTTGGTGTTCAATACCTCCACTGCAAATTTTGGCTGGTTACTGGAGATAACCAGTTCAGGGTTTACATACTCATTCCTAAGACTCTTAGACAGAGTTATCCTCATGGATATCTGAGAGTTTCCATTTCCCTAGGATTCAAAATTGTCTCAGAGGTGAGCAAAGCTCCCATTCCAATGGTCTCTTTCAGTACTCTCTCCCTCAGTCCTCCCCACACCTGATCCTTCCTGTTCCCATCCCCAAACCTATACATACGCAGCTCACTTTCCTCATGGACCTGGTCTGTCTATTTTGGTTTCTCTTCTTAGTGAGAATCATGTGTCCCCAGGGGAGTCATCCTTGTTACTTAGGTCCTTTGGGTCTTTGGATAATAATATGGTTATTACTTTAAGGATAATATCCACTTACAAGTGACTAATACCTTCTTTATTAGTGTTCATTCTTTTGCTGGCAAGTTTCATGTTGGTGTTGTTTTTAACAGTTGACTTATGCATCATTCGGTAAATTTACCATATTTCATTCATCCATCTTTCCATTGAGGGGAAATATAAGTGGTTTCCAGTTTCTGGGTATTATGAATAAAGCTGCTTTGAACAAGGTGAACAAGTGTCCTGATGGTATTGTAGAGTGTTATTTGTGTATATACATAGTAATGGTATACCTGGTCTTGAGGTAAATAAATTCCCAATTTTTTGAGAACATGCCATATTGATTTCCAAAGCGACAAGCACTAACATATATAGGATCCAATTTTTCTTAATATCCATTAGATGGTTTACCAGAGATTATTATCTTATGCGTATTTTGACTCTGTCCTCTTCCTCCAAACATTTTGAATCTTTATGCCCATAAATTTATTGTTTGTTACAAGTGTTCATATTGAAAATTTTGTGAAACCAGTTTCTCCTTATTTCTATTGATATGTGCTATCTCTGACCTTCAAGTTATACCTAATGCCAGATGAACTTTGATTGTTTCAATTCCTCATAGCAGTTGTGACTGCTATTATCCGTAAGTCTATTATCCATAAGTTGCTGACTGCTGGACCATTTGCTTTTAACATCACCTCTTTGATTTATCAGCTTTCTGCACAAGGTAGTGTTTCTACACTTAGGTTATTTATAGGAATACTTTCCCATCTTTTTTTTGCTTCAAATTAAGTGAAAATTCATTTTTAGATTGAGAGGATGCTTGTTACAATAAAAACTTTGATTTAAATATGGAAATGCTCTCAGGTATATTTATTTCCTTCTATTTTAGAAATTGGTAATTATTTGTATTAATGTATTTGTGATATATCACATATTTAATTGGAGTATGAATTATTGATAAGGCATTTTATTCAAAGCAAAATTATACTATGCCCTCAGTATTGTTTTGAAATGTTTCATGTACTTGAGAATTTGGCAGCTTGCTTTGGATACTTTTGAATTTTTTTTACTAAAAGATGCAGAGATAATATTTGTCTCTGATATAGTTGCATCACAATGAATGCAAAATGGAAGATGCAGCAGTACAAGAGTCTATGTCAGAAAATACACAAATAAAGCAGACACAAATTTTGCAGAATACAAGTGTAGTGGTACAGATGCACTTGGGTAGATCTTACAAGGCAATGGACTGTCAACATTTTCTGAGTCTACTTGGAAATAAATATGAACTAAATATCATGAAGATGCGTCTATGTATGAACACATTCAGGCTTATGTTTCCCCTGTGAGAATGAAGGAATATCTTCCCCGACTGTACCTTTCTTCCCTTAGGAAAGATATAAGGTTCTGACAGATTTGACTGTGAATATCTGCAGTTGAATACTTACATAAAAACTTTAATACATACATTTTAAAATCCATCTTGAAAAAATTGAAGGTATTTAAATCACTCTTTTAGCAATGTCTTCCAATCCATTTGCGGTGTTTCTAAAGTCTGATGCTTCATCAACAAGAGCCTATTAGTATGCAAGAATAAGCAGCACTCACAACAATACACTACCTTTCAAACATTTAATTAGAAGTCTACTTTAGACAAGATAGTTCCTGTCCAGAAGGCTAAAGCTCATACAAGCTTTATAAATAATAGCCAGAAATTGGAAAAAGCCTACATTTCCCCTCAGTGGAAAGATGGATAAAGAAAATGTGCCAAATTTATAGAAAGAAGCATAAGTCAACTGTGAAAAACAACAACAACAAATTTGCCAGCAAAAGAATGGACACAGATAGATAAAGAACATATTAGTCATTTTTAAATGGATATTACCCTTAAAGAAAAGCACAACCATGATTTGTGTGTAGCAGAGAGGGGGCAGACTTCGCCATTTAAGTGTAAATGAATTTGCCATTAAGGGAAGGACTATATTGCTATATGTGATAGGTAGTGCTGTTTGCAGGTGTGTGTTTTACCTATATGGAGGCGATACCAAACCAGTGCTCAAAACTCCAAACCTAAAGACATATCCCTCAAATACATATATGACTAAGAGTAAGATGTACTAGATAAATCATCCATTACTCTCATCTAGAGTGAGATGCAGCTTGGGTATTGTGTCCATTTGCTACCTTGTATTTCCAGATCCAAAGGACTGGGGCATACTTCTCAACTTGGACTTCAGTCAGCAGCTGAACAGGGAGGGGTGAGGAGGGCCACTGTTGCATGCTTGAGTGAGAGGCTGTGTTTAGCCTGGTCTTTTTGACTGTGCTGAGACTATCTGCAGAAAGTGGATGGGTCGCGAGAACTCGAGTTTTCCATGGAAACACAATCCTGGGCACAGGTTGCAAAAGATTTCCTGACACCCTCGTGCTACTTGCCACCAGAACTTCCATCCAGATTAAGAGAGAGTGGCTCATGATCCTCCACTTGACCTACTTCCAGCAGTTCATAAAGGAGGAGCTCTGGAGGGACTGAGCGGGTTGCTTGAGTATATGTCTCTGCTTGGCATGGTTCTTCTGGCTGTGCCATTGGGAATGGTGGGATTCTCTGCAGGAGGTGGGCAGTTCACTAGAGCTCGAGTACTCCATGACCATACAACCTACAGCAGCAAGTGGAAACAAGATATCCTGGGCTGCCTCATGATCCCTGCTACTGAGACCTCCAATGCCATATCCTGCACTGCTGAAGCAGGCAGATCTTGATCTAGAGCTCGGACTTGCCGCGCTCTGCTGTTCTGAAACCATATGTGGATCGTGTCCTCAGGCAAACCTATCCTCTCACACAGCTGCTCCCTGGTAGCAAAGCCTGCTATCCCCATTGCTTCCAGCTTCCATGCTCCTAAGGATTCGATGCCAGGAGTCCTCAAACTGGAGAATATAGTCAGGACCGCTCCAGAGCAAGCACAAGCTTCAGCAAATGCCAGCCGTAGGGCTGGGACCCCTGCCCTTAAATAACTTTGCCTCAGCTCCCGGAGCTCCGCCCACTCGAAAGGAGCCGTGGGCTACAGTCGACTCCAGACCCTTGAATCAAGGTCATGCCACGACGCTTTACACCTGCCACACCTCCCACCTGAGAACAGGAGACCCGGAACAAGACCTCCAGAAACCTATCAGACTCAGCAAAGTCTCTCCCAAAGTCTCGCAGTCCCTTGCATGCCATTCTGGACACAGAACAAGGAAGCACAAAAAATGTCCTAGGAATCAAGAATCCAGCAGACAGATCGTCCAAGGAGGGAGCACCTTAGGTCATTCCTGGCTTTGGGCAGAGTATCCAGGAAACCGTGGAGGTGGTAAGCAGGCTTCAGAAGAGGAAGGCAGAGTGGACTGTGCCTTAGGTGGTATCACTAGCCAAGTGGAATCCGTGCTGATCTCTTCCCATCTGGATCCACACAGGTTGGAAAGAGAAGACCCCCCAACTGAGGATCCCAACCACTTGTCCTGAGAACCAAGGACATCACTTCCAGGGGTCATGCAAGTGATGGCACTTCTTTCCTTCTTGTAGGGCTAGGTGGTAGTTGGGAGCAACAGAACTCTATTAAACCGAGAGAAGAGAATAGCACATGCAGAAAGAAAGTCTTTTACACAGGCAAATAGGCCAAAAACCACAATAGTTCATGTAGAGATTCGGGAATGCGCATTCATGCATTTCCTGTCAGAACAGTTGGGCCAGATTTTCTGGAATTCTCACCATTAACATGTTAAATGCAAACAAAGGCGCAAACACACACACACACACACACACACACACACACGCACACACACGCAAACACACACAGACACATACAAATAACACAAATAGAAATAGCACACACACAACAAAGCACACACACACGCACACACAAACACACACAGGCACACACAAACACACCCACATACACACACAGAGATAACACAAATACAAATAACACACACACAAAACAAGCACACACACAGAAACTCACACATGCACATGCAAACACACACAAATAACACAAATACAAATAACACACACATACACACACACACTCACACACACACACACACACACACACACACGAGCATGCACAAAAACCGGGCCAGCAAGTCTGACTTGTAAATGTGGAACAAAAGACCCAAAACCTGTGCTGAAAGACCTGTATAAGCCCTATGCTCCTTGAGGCAATGTGGCTGCATGCACCCAAGGACAACTGCCTACCTCTAGGCAATTGCAGTCTTCAGGTGGGTTCGGAGGGACCTCACATTAGGGAATGCAGGGCCGTGCTAGGCTTGGGAAACTCAAGGATAAAAGACGGATACCTGAGAGTGTGGGATACACCTCACTGTGTGAGGAGGAAGGTATTCGGCTTGTCTGATTGAATCAGTGTCAATCCTGGAATGAATTGTTCACGATACTTTGGTTGCACTCCATTTCCAGGATGATGTTCATTTAAAATTTTGTGGCCTTATCACACTCTTCTTTAAGTTGACATTTTCCCTGCTTGTTTGCCTTAGCAAACAGTGCCATGTCTGCATTGAACACTGATCAGCTTTCCTTGTTATTTCCCTTTCAGACCTCTCATCCCGCCTCACTGCCTTCCCAAGTCTTACCACCCTTTGAATTGGAAAGCTCATGCCTAAACCAAACAGCCAATTCAACCACCCATACAAACACACAAGCAAACAAGCAAGCAAGCAAACAAACAAACAATGCAAACCTTTATTGAATGCAATGGGAAGTAGAACAAAGCAAGACAAAACAAAACAAAAGTAAACTAAACAAATGTGCTAGGAGTACATATAGAATGGGTGGTTTGTTAGTCAACTCACTGCTAAGCATAAGGCATTGGTAAGAAGTGCAGCAGTTCTTAGTCCCAAGGAAGAAGTCTTCATAACTCCTTCCTGGTTCAGTGTCCTGAGATGTGTAGCCTATACCTGGTGACCCATGAGATTTCCTGGAGTCTGATGGAGCCAGTCCAATGTTGTGTTCTGTCAGTTGGGCTTTTCATTAGGCCTCCTTGATGTTTTAGGAGTCCCTGGTGATCTTGCCCTCTGCCCCTTCAGCAGAATCCCATGCTCAGAGCCCGTTTCCTCGTCCCAGGGTCCTCATGTAGGCACTGCACATGGAAAACCCACGTGCATTTCCTCCTTCTAGTAAGCAAGATGCCTTCCATCGAAAGCACCCACTGTAATAGGGGTTTTGATGCATATACTTTTTGGGCTGTCTATATTCTCAAGTGTTGATTGCAGGTGTCTTCTGGATAGGAGCTTCCAGGCTGGGACTCAGAGAATATCCAGCAGAGCCTCATATTCTTCTTGAGAGAGAGGCAGCTCAGGTGTTGCATCCATTTGCTGCCCTTCACCTTCCAGATGTACAGGGCCTGGGGAGAGCGTCTCCATTCGAACTTCCATCAGCAGTTGATCCAGGAAGAGTTCCAGAGGGCCCCTGTTGCATCCCTGAGTGAGAGCCTGTTCTTGGCCTTGTCCTTCAGGCTGTGCCCATTGTGGCAGCTGAGACTCTCTGGAGAAATTGGTTGGGTCGCTAAAACTTGAGGATTCCTTGGAAACACAGTCCGTGGCAGCCACTTGCAAGATGGTTTCCTGGACAACCCCGTGCTCCTTGCCACCAGGATTTCCATCCAGATCCACAGGGAATGGCCTGTCACCCTCCACTTGGTCTTCTTCCAGCAGTTCATCAAGGAGGAGTTCCAGAGTTCCTGGCTCGTATGCTTGAGTGGCTGTCTGTGATTGGCCTCATCCTTCGGGCAGTGCCACTTGGGGATGCTGGGACTCTTCGTGGAAGTGGGGCTGGTCGCTGGAGCTCGAGTTCTCCATGCCCACACCTCTTGCAGCAGCCATCAGTAACAGGTTGTCCGGTGCTGCCTCATCCTTGCCACTGAGACCTCCAGTTGCCACATCCTGCACTTGGGAAGCAGGCACATCTTGATCTGGAGCGCGGGCTTGCCGCGCTCTTCTGTTCTGAAACCATATGTGGATCGTGTCCTCATTCAAACCTGTCCTTTGGCACAGCTGCTCCCTGGTAGCAAAGCCTGGCAACGGGTTCCTCTCAAAGGCTTGTACTAGGATCCTGCGCTGTTGCAAGTTGAGTCGAGTGCGAGGCCTTCTGCTGTCCCAGGGCATGCTGCTACCTTGTGGCCAGGAGCCAAACCCTTCCTCGAGCTCTTGGGAGGCTAGCGGAATGGAGCCTCTGCTGGACCGCTTTGGGCCGTGCCTCACCTCTCCAGTGCGACTTCTTTGGTTCTGAAACCACACTCGGATGCGGGACGCAGGGAGCTGTATTTGCCTGGCCAGTTCCTGCCTGTCCCAGAAGCTCGGGTATTGGTTCTTGCTGAAAGCTGATAGCAGGGCCTTCTTTTGCCAGGCCTGCCAAACCGTATTCCTGCGCCGGGATTCCCGCAGCACACAGCTGCTATCCACATTGCTTCCAGCTTCCATGCTCCTAAGGATTCGATGCCAGGAGTCCTCAAGCTGGAGAATATAGTCAGGACCGCTCCAGAGCAAGCGCAAGCTTCAGCAAATGCCAGCCGTAGGGCTGGGACGCCTGCCCTTAAATACCTCTCTCTCTGCTCCCGGAGCTCCGCCCACTCGAAAGGAGCCGTGGGCTACAGTCGACTCCAGATCCTTGAATCAAGGTCATGCCACGACGCTTTACACCTGCCACACCTCCCACCTGAGAACAGGAGACCCGGAACAAGACCTCAAGAAACCTATCAGACTCAGCAAAGTCTCTCCCAAAGTCTCGCAGTCCCTTGCATGCCATTCTGGACACAGAACAAGGAAGCACAAAAAATGTCCTAGGAATCAAGAATCCAGCAGACAGATCGTCCAAGGAGGGAGCACCATAGGTCCTTCCTGGCTTTGGGCAGAGTATCCAGGAAACCGTGGAGGTGGTAAGCAGGCTTCAGAAGAGGAAGGCAGAGTGGACTGTGCCTTAGGTGGTATCACTAGCCAAGTTGAATCCGTGCTGATCTCATCCCATCTGGATCCACACAGGTTGGAAAGAGAAGACCCCCCAACTGAGGATCCCAACCACTTGTCCTGAGAACCAAGGACATCACTTCCAGGGGTCATGCAAGTGATGGCACTTCTTTCCTTCTTGTAGGGCTAGGTGGTAGTTGGGAGCAACAGAACTCTATTAAACCGAGAGAAGAGAATAGCACATGCAGAAAGAAAGTCTTTTACACAGGCAAATAGGCCAAAAACCACAATAGTTCATCTAGAGATTCGGGAGTGCGCATTCATGCATTTCCTGTCAGAACAGTTGGGCCAGATTTTCTGGAATTCTCACCATTAACATGTTAAATGCAAACAAAGGCGCAAACACACACACACACACACACACACACACACACACGCAAAGACACACACAGACACATACAAATAACACAAATAGAAATAGCACACACACAACAAAGCACACACACACGCACACACAGGCACACACAGGCACACACAAACACACACACATACACACACAGAGATAACACAAATACAAATAACACACACACAAAACAAGCACACACACAGACACTCACACATGCACATGCAAACACACACAAATAACACAAATACAAATAACACACACATACACACACACACTCACACACACACACACACACACACACACGAGCATACACAAAAACCGGGCCAGCAAGTCTGACTTGTAAATGTGGAACAAAAGACCCAAAACCTGTGCTGAAAGACCTGTATAAGCCCTATGCTCCTTGAGGCAATGTGGCTGCATGCACCCAAGGACAACTGCCTACCTCTAGGCAATTGCAGTCTTCAGGTGGGTTCGGAGGGACCTCACATTAGGGAATGCAGGGCCGTGCTAGGCTTGGGAAACTCAAGGATAAAAGACGGATACCTGAGAGTGTGGGAAACACCTCACTGTGGGAGGAGGAAGGTATTCGGCTTGTCTGATTGAATCAGTGTCAATCCTGGAATGAATTGTTCACGATACTTTGGTTGCACTCCATTTCCAGGATGATGTTCATTTACAATTTTGTGGCCTTAACACACTCTTCTTTAAGTTGACATTTTCCCCGCTTGTTTGCTTTAGCAAACAGTGCCATGTCTGCATTGAACACTGATCAGCTTTCCTTGTTATTTCCCTTTCAGACCTCTCATCCCGCCTCACTGCCTTCCCAAGTCTTACCACCCTTTGAATTGGAAAGCTCATGCCTAAACCAAACAGCCAATTCAACCACCCATACAAACACACAAGCAAACAAGCAAGCAAGCAAACAAACAAACAATGCAAACCTTTATTGAATGCAATGGGAAGTAGAACAAAGCAAGACAAAACAAAACAAAAGTAAACTAAACAAATGTGCTAGGAGTACATATAGAATGGGTGGTTTGTTAGTCAACTCACTGCTAAGCATAAGGCATTGGTAAGAAGTGCAGCAGTTCTTAGTCCCAAGGAAGAAGTCTTCATAACTCCCTCCTGGTTCAGTGTCCTGAGATGTGTAGCCTATACCTGGTGACCCATGAGATTTCCTGGAGTCTGATGGAGCCAGTTCAATGGTGTGTTCTGTTAGTTGGCCTTTTCATTAGGCCTCCTTGATGTTTTAGGAGTCCCTGGTGATCTTGCCCTCTGCCCCTTCAGCAGAATCCCATGCTCAGAGCCCGTTTCCTCGTCCCAGGGTCCTCATGTAGGCACTGCACATGGAAAACCCACGTGCATTTCCTCCTTCTAGTAAGCAAGATGCCTTCCATCGAAAGCACCCACTGTAATAGGGGTTTTGATGCATATACTTTTTGGGCTGTCTATATTCTCAAGTGTTGATTGCGGGTGTCTTCTGGATAGGAGCTTCCAGGCTGGGACTCAGAGAATATCCAGCAGAGCCTCATATTCTTCTTGAGAGAGAGGCAGCTCAGGTGTTGCATCCATTTGCTGAACTGCACCTTCCAGATGTACAGGGCCTGGGGAGAGCGTCTCCATTCGAACTTCCATCAGCAGTTGATCCAGGAAGAGTTCCAGAGGGCCCCTGTTGCATCCCTGAGTGAGAGCCTGTTCTTGGCCTTGTCCTTCAGGCTGTGCCCATTGTGGTAGCTGAGACTCTCTGGAGAAATTGGTTGGGTCGCTAAAACTTGAGGATTCCTTGGAAACACAGTCCGTGGCAGCCAGTTGCAAGGTGGTGTCCTGGACAACCCCGTGCTCCTTGCCACCAGGATTTCCATCCAGATCCACAGGGAATGGCCTGTCACCCTCCACTTGGTCTTCTTCCAGCAGTTCATCAAGGAGGAGTTCCAGAGTTCCTGGCTCGTATGCTTGAGTGGCTGTCTGTGATTGGCCTCGTCCTTCGGGCAGTGCCACTTGGGGATGCTGGGACTCTTCGTGGAAGTGGGGCTGGTCGCTGGAGCTCGAGTTCTCCATGCCCACACCTCTTGCAGCAGCCATCAGTAACAGGTTGTCCGGTGCTGCCTCATCCTTGCCACTGAGTCCTCCAGTTGCCACATCCTGCACTTGTGAAGCAGGCACATCTTGATCTGGAGCGCGGGCTTGCCGCGCTCTTCTGTTCTGAAACCATATGTGGATCGTGTCCTCATTCAAACCTGTCCTTTGGCCCAGCTGCTCCCTGGTAGCAAAGCCTGGCAACGGGTTCCTCTCAAAGGCTTGTACTAGGATCCTGCGCTGTTGCAAGTTGAGTCGAGTGCGAGGCCTTCTGCTGTCCGAGGGCATGCTGCTACCTTGTGACCAGGAGCCAAACCCTTCCTCGAGCTCTTGGGAGGCTAGCGGAATGGAGCCTCTGCTGGACCGCTTTGGGCCGTGCCTCACCTCTCCAGTGCGACTTCTTTGGTTCTGAAACCACACTCGGATGCGGGACGCAGGGAGCTGTATTTGCCTGGCCAGTTCCTGCCTGTCCCAGAAGCTCGGGTATTGGTTCTTGCTGAAAGCTGATAGCAGGGCCTTCTTTTGCCAGGCCTGCCAAACCGTCTTCCTGCGCCGGGATTCCCGCAGCACACAGCTGCTATCCACATTGCTTCCAGCTTCCATGCTCCTAAGGATTCGATGCCAGGAGTCCTCAAGCTGGAGAATATAGTCAGGACTGCTCCAGAGCAAGCGCAAGCTTCAGCAAATGCCAGCCGTAGGGCTGGGACCCCTGCCCTTAAATACCTCTCTCTCTGCTCCCGGAGCTCCGCCCACTCGAAAGGAGCCGTGGGCTACAGTCGACTCCAGACCCTTGAATCAAGGTCATGCCACGACGCTTTACACCTGCCACACCTCCCACCTGAGAACAGGAGACCCGGAACAAGACCTCCAGAAACCTATCAGACTCAGCAAAGTCTCTCCCAAAGTCTCGCAGTCCCTTGCATGCCATTCTGGACACAGAACATGGAAGCACAAAAAATGTCCTAGGAATCAAGAATCCAGCAGACAGATCGTCCAAGGAGGGAGCACCATAGGTCCTTCCTGGCTTTGGGCAGAGTATCCAGGAAACCGTGGAGGTGGTAAGCAGGCTTCAGAAGAGGAAGGCAGAGTGGACTGTGCCTTAGGTGGTATCACTAGCCAGTTGAATCCGTGCTGATCTCATCCCATCTGGATCCACACAGGTTGGAAAGAGAAGACCCCCCAACTGAGGATCCCAACCACTTGTCCTGAGAACCAAGGACATCACTTCCAGGGGTCATGCAAGTGATGGCACTTCTTTCCTTCTTGTAGGGCTAGGTGGTAGTTGGGAGCAACAGAACTCTATTAAACCGAGAGAAGAGAATAGCACATGCAGAAAGAAAGTCTTTTACACAGGCAAATAGGCCAAAAACCACAATAGTTCATGTAGAGATTCGGGAGTGCACATTCATGCATTTCCTGTCAGAACAGTTGGGCCAGATTTTCTGGAATTCTCACCATTAACATGTTAAATGCAAACAAAGGCGCAAACACACACACACACACACACACACACACACACACACACGCAAAGACACACACAGACACATACAAATAACACAAATAGAAATAGCACACACACAACAAAGCACACACACACGCACACACAGGCACACACAGGCACACACAAACACACACACATACACACACAGAGATAACACAAATACAAATAACACACACACAAAACAAGCACACACACAGACACTCACACATGCACATGCAAACACACACAAATAACACAAATACAAATAACACACACATACACACACACACTCACACACACACACACACACACACACACACGAGCATACACAAAAACCGGGCCAGCAAGTCTGACTTGTAAATGTGGAACAAAAGACCCAAAACCTGTGCTGAAAGACCTGTATAAGCCCTATGCTCCTTGAGGCAATGTGGCTGCATGCACCCAAGGACAACTGCCTACCTCTAGGCAATTGCAGTCTTCAGGTGGGTTCGGAGGGACCTCACATTAGGGAATGCAGGGCCGTGCTAGGCTTGGGAAACTCAAGGATAAAAGACGGATACCTGAGAGTGTGGGAAACACCTCACTGTGGGAGGAGGAAGGTATTCGGCTTGTCTGATTGAATCAGTGTCAATCCTGGAATGAATTGTTCACGATACTTTGGTTGCACTCCATTTCCAGGATGATGTTCATTTACAATTTTGTGGCCTTAACACATTCTTCTTTAAGTTGACATTTTCCCCGCTTGTTTGCTTTAGCAAACAGTGCCATGTCTGCATTGAACACTGATCAGCTTTCCTTGTTATTTCCCTTTCAGACCTCTCATCCCGCCTCACTGCCTTCCCAAGTCTTACCACCCTTTGAATTGGAAAGCTCATGCCTAAACCAAACAGCCAATTCAACCACCCATACAAACACACAAGCAAACAAGCAAGCAAGCAAACAAACAAACAATGCAAACCTTTATTGAATGCAATGGGAAGTAGAACAAAGCAAGACAAAACAAAACAAAAGTAAACTAAACAAATGTGCTAGGAGTACATATAGAATGGGTGGTTTGTTAGTCAACTCACTGCTAAGCATAAGGCATTGGTAAGAAGTGCAGCAGTTCTTAGTCCCAAGGAAGAAGTCTTTATAACTCCTTCCTGGTTCAGTGTCCTGAGATGTGTAGCCTATACCTGGTGACCCATGAGATTTCCTGGAGTCTGATGGAGCCAGTTCAATGGTGTGTTCTGTCAGTTGGCCTTTTCATTAGGCCTCCTTGATGTTTTAGGAGTCCCTGGTGATCTTGCCCTCTGCCCCTTCAGCAGAATCCCATGCTCAGAGCCCGTTTCCTCGTCCCAGGGTCCTCATGTAGGCACTGCACATGGAAAACCCACGTGCATTTCCTCCTTCTAGTAAGCAAGATGCCTTCCATCGAAAGCACCCACTGTAATAGGGGTTTTGATGCATATACTTTTTGGGCTGTCTATATTCTCAAGTGTTGATTGCGGGTGTCTTCTGGATAGGAGCTTCCAGGCTGGGACTCAGAGAATATCCAGCAGAGCCTCATATTCTTCTTGAGAGAGAGGCAGCTCAGGTGTTGCATCCATTTGCTGAACTGCACCTTCCAGATGTACAGGGCCTGGGGAGAGCGTCTCCATTCGAACTTCCATCAGCAGTTGATCCAGGAAGAGTTCCAGAGGGCCCCTGTTGCATCCCTGAGTGAGAGCCTGTTCTTGGCCTTGTCCTTCAGGCTGTGCCCATTGTGGTAGCTGAGACTCTCTGGAGAAATTGGTTGGGTCGCTAAAACTTGAGGATTCCTTGGAAACACAGTCCGTGGCAGCCAGTTGCAAGGTGGTGTCCTGGACAACCCCGTGCTCCTTGCCACCAGGATTTCCATCCAGATCCACAGGGAATGGCCTGTCACCCTCCACTTGGTCTTCTTCCAGCAGTTCATCAAGGAGGAGTTCCAGAGTTCCTGGCTCGTATGCTTGAGTGGCTGTCTGTGATTGGCCTCGTCCTTCGGGCAGTGCCACTTGGGGATGCTGGGACTCTTCGTGGAAGTGGGGCTGGTCGCTGGAGCTCGAGTTCTCCATGCCCACACCTCTTGCAGCAGCCATCAGTAACAGGTTGTCCGGTGCTGCCTCATCCTTGCCACTGAGACCTCCAGTTGCCACATCCTGCACTTGGGAAGCAGGCACATCTTGATCTGGAGCGCGGGCTTGCCGCGCTCTTCTGTTCTGAAACCATATGTGGATCGTGTCCTCATTCAAACCTGTCCTTTGGCCCAGCTGCTCCCTGGTAGCAAAGCCTGGCAACGGGTTCCTCTCAAAGGCTTGTACTAGGATCCTGCGCTGTTGCAAGTTGAGTCGAGTGCGAGGCCTTCTGCTGTCCGAGGGCATGCTGCTACCTTGTGACCAGGAGCCAAACCCTTCCTCGAGCTGTTGGGAGGCTAGCGGAATGGAGCCTCTGCTGGACCGCTTTGGGCCGTGCCTCACCTCTCCAGTGCGACTTCTTTGGTTCTGAAACCACACTCGGATGCGGGACGCAGGGAGCTGTATTTGCCTGGCCAGTTCCTGCCTGTCCCAGAAGCTCGGGTATTGGTTCTTGCTGAAAGCTGATAGCAGGGCCTTCTTTTGCCAGGCCTGCCAAACCGTCTTCCTGCGCCGGGATTCCCGCAGCACACAGCTGCTATCCACATTGCTTCCAGCTTCCATGCTCCTAAGGATTCGATGCCAGGAGTCCTCAAGCTGGAGAATATAGTCAGGACTGCTCCAGAGCAAGCGCAAGCTTCAGCAAATGCCAGCCGTAGGGCTGGGACCCCTGCCCTTAAATACCTCTCTCTCTGCTCCCGGAGCTCCGCCCACTCGAAAGGAGCCGTGGGCTACAGTCGACTCCAGACCCTTGAATCAAGGTCATGCCACGACGCTTTACACCTGCCACACCTCCCACCTGAGAACAGGAGACCCGGAACAAGACCTCCAGAAACCTATCAGACTCAGCAAAGTCTCTCCCAAAGTCTCGCAGTCCCTTGCATGCCATTCTGGACACAGAACAAGGAAGCACAAAAAATGTCCTAGGAATCAAGAATCCAGCAGACAGATCGTCCAAGGAGGGAGCACCATAGGTCCTTCCTGGCTTTGGGCAGAGTATCCAGGAAACCGTGGAGGTGGTAAGCAGGCTTCAGAAGAGGAAGGCAGAGTGGACTGTGCCTTAGGTGGTATCACTAGCCAGTTGAATCCGTGCTGATCTCATCCCATCTGGATCCACACAGGTTGGAAAGAGAAGACCCCCCAACTGAGGATCCCAACCACTTGTCCTGAGAACCAAGGACATCACTTCCAGGGGTCATGCAAGTGATGGCACTTCTTTCCTTCTTGTAGGGCTAGGTGGTAGTTGGGAGCAACAGAACTCTATTAAACCGAGAGAAGAGAATAGCACATGCAGAAAGAAAGTCTTTTACACAGGCAAATAGGCCAAAAACCACAATAGTTCATGTAGAGATTCGGGAGTGCACATTCATGCATTTCCTGTCAGAACAGTTGGGCCAGATTTTCTGGAATTCTCACCATTAACATGTTAAATGCAAACAAAGGCGCAAACACACACACACACACACACACACACACACACACACGCAAAGACACACACAGACACATACAAATAACACAAATAGAAATAGCACACACACAACAAAGCACACACACACGCACACACAGGCACACACAGGCACACACAAACACACACACATACACACACAGAGATAACACAAATACAAATAACACACACACAAAACAAGCACACACACAGACACTCACACATGCACATGCAAACACACACAAATAACACAAATACAAATAACACACACATACACACACACACTCACACACACACACACACACACACACACGAGCATACACAAAAACCGGGCCAGCAAGTCTGACTTGTAAATGTGGAACAAAAGACCCAAAACCTGTGCTGAAAGACCTGTATAAGCCCTATGCTCCTTGAGGCAATGTGGCTGCATGCACCCAAGGACAACTGCCTACCTCTAGGCAATTGCAGTCTTCAGGTGGGTTCGGAGGGACCTCACATTAGGGAATGCAGGGCCGTGCTAGGCTTGGGAAACTCAAGGATAAAAGACGGATACCTGAGAGTGTGGGAAACACCTCACTGTGGGAGGAGGAAGGTATTCGGCTTGTCTGATTGAATCAGTGTCAATCCTGGAATGAATTGTTCACGATACTTTGGTTGCACTCCATTTCCAGGATGATGTTCATTTACAATTTTGTGGCCTTAACACATTCTTCTTTAAGTTGACATTTTCCCCGCTTGTTTGCTTTAGCAAACAGTGCCATGTCTGCATTGAACACTGATCAGCTTTCCTTGTTATTTCCCTTTCAGACCTCTCATCCCGCCTCACTGCCTTCCCAAGTCTTACCACCCTTTGAATTGGAAAGCTCATGCCTAAACCAAACAGCCAATTCAACCACCCATACAAACACACAAGCAAACAAGCAAGCAAGCAAACAAACAAACAATGCAAACCTTTATTGAATGCAATGGGAAGTAGAACAAAGCAAGACAAAACAAAACAAAAGTAAACTAAACAAATGTGCTAGGAGTACATATAGAATGGGTGGTTTGTTAGTCAACTCACTGCTAAGCATAAGGCATTGGTAAGAAGTGCAGCAGTTCTTAGTCCCAAGGAAGAAGTCTTCATAACTCCTTCCTGGTTCAGTGTCCTGAGATGTGTAGCCTATACCTGGTGACCCATGAGATTTCCTGGAGTCTGATGGAGCCAGTTCAATGGTGTGTTCTGTCAGTTGGCCTTTTCATTAGGCCTCCTTGATGTTTTAGGAGTCCCTGGTGATCTTGCCCTCTGCCCCTTCAGCAGAATCCCATGCTCAGAGCCCGTTTCCTCGTCCCAGGGTCCTCATGTAGGCACTGCACATGGAAAACCCACGTGCATTTCCTCCTTCTAGTAAGCAAGATGCCTTCCATCGAAAGCACCCACTGTAATAGGGGTTTTGATGCATATACTTTTTGGGCTGTCTATATTCTCAAGTGTTGATTGCGGGTGTCTTCTGGATAGGAGCTTCCAGGCTGGGACTCAGAGAATATCCAGCAGAGCCTCATATTCTTCTTGAGAGAGAGGCAGCTCAGGTGTTGCATCCATTTGCTGAACTGCACCTTCCAGATGTACAGGGCCTGGGGAGAGCGTCTCCATTCGAACTTCCATCAGCAGTTGATCCAGGAAGAGTTCCAGAGGGCCCCTGTTGCATCCCTGAGTGAGAGCCTGTTCTTGGCCTTGTCCTTCAGGCTGTGCCCATTGTGGTAGCTGAGACTCTCTGGAGAAATTGGTTGGGTCGCTAAAACTTGAGGATTCCTTGGAAACACAGTCCGTGGCAGCCAGTTGCAAGGTGGTGTCCTGGACAACCCCGTGCTCCTTGCCACCAGGATTTCCATCCAGATCCACAGGGAATGGCCTGTCACCCTCCACTTGGTCTTCTTCCAGCAGTTCATCAAGGAGGAGTTCCAGAGTTCCTGGCTCGTATGCTTGAGTGGCTGTCTGTGATTGGCCTCGTCCTTCGGGCAGTGCCACTTGGGGATGCTGGGACTCTTCGTGGAAGTGGGGCTGGTCGCTGGAGCTCGAGTTCTCCATGCCCACACCTCTTGCAGCAGCCATCAGTAACAGGTTGTCCGGTGCTGCCTCATCCTTGCCACTGAGTCCTCCAGTTGCCACATCCTGCACTTGTGAAGCAGGCACATCTTGATCTGGAGCGCGGGCTTGCCGCGCTCTTCTGTTCTGAAACCATATGTGGATCGTGTCCTCATTCAAACCTGTCCTTTGGCCCAGCTGCTCCCTGGTAGCAAAGCCTGGCAACGGGTTCCTCTCAAAGGCTTGTACTAGGATCCTGCGCTGTTGCAAGTTGAGTCGAGTGCGAGGCCTTCTGCTGTCCGAGGGCATGCTGCTACCTTGTGACCAGGAGCCAAACCCTTCCTCGAGCTCTTGGGAGGCTAGCGGAATGGAGCCTCTGCTGGACCGCTTTGGGCCGTGCCTCACCTCTCCAGTGCGACTTCTTTGGTTCTGAAACCACACTCGGATGCGGGACGCAGGGAGCTGTATTTGCCTGGCCAGTTCCTGCCTGTCCCAGAAGCTCGGGTATTGGTTCTTGCTGAAAGCTGATAGCAGGGCCTTCTTTTGCCAGGCCTGCCAAACCGTCTTCCTGCGCCGGGATTCCCGCAGCACACAGCTGCTATCCACATTGCTTCCAGCTTCCATGCTCCTAAGGATTCGATGCCAGGAGTCCTCAAGCTGGAGAATATAGTCAGGACCGCCCCAGAGCAAGCGCAAGCTTCAGCAAATGCCAGCCGTAGGGCTGGGACCCCTGCCCTTAAATACCTCTCTCTCTGCTCCCGGAGCTCCGCCCACTCGAAAGGAGCCGTGGGCTACAGTCGACTCCAGACCCTTGAATCAAGGTCATGCCACGACGCTTTACACCTGCCACACCTCCCACCTGAGAACAGGAGACCCGGAACAAGACCTCCAGAAACCTATCAGACTCAGCAAAGTCTCTCCCAAAGTCTCGCAGTCCCTTGCATGCCATTCTGGACACAGAACAAGGAAGCACAAAAAATGTCCTAGGAATCAAGAATCCAGCAGACAGATCGTCCAAGGAGGGAGCACCATAGGTCCTTCCTGGCTTTGGGCAGAGTATCCAGGAAACCGTGGAGGTGGTAAGCAGGCTTCAGAAGAGGAAGGCAGAGTGGACTGTGCCTTAGGTGGTATCACTAGCCAGTTGAATCCGTGCTGATCTCATCCCATCTGGATCCACACAGGTTGGAAAGAGAAGACCCCCCAACTGAGGATCCCAACCACTTGTCCTGAGAACCAAGGACATCACTTCCAGGGGTCATGCAAGTGATGGCACTTCTTTCCTTCTTGTAGGGCTAGGTGGTAGTTGGGAGCAACAGAACTCTATTAAACCGAGAGAAGAGAATAGCACATGCAGAAAGAAAGTCTTTTACACAGGCAAATAGGCCAAAAACCACAATAGTTCATGTAGAGATTCGGGAGTGCACATTCATGCATTTCCTGTCAGAACAGTTGGGCCAGATTTTCTGGAATTCTCACCATTAACATGTTAAATGCAAACAAAGGCGCAAACACACACACACACACACACACACACACACACACACGCAAAGACACACACAGACACATACAAATAACACAAATAGAAATAGCACACACACAACAAAGCACACACACACGCACACACAGGCACACACAGGCACACACAAACACACACACATACACACACAGAGATAACACAAATACAAATAACACACACACAAAACAAGCACACACACAGACACTCACACATGCACATGCAAACACACACAAATAACACAAATACAAATAACACACACATACACACACACACTCACACACACACACACACACACACACGAGCATACACAAAAACCGGGCCAGCAAGTCTGACTTGTAAATGTGGAACAAAAGACCCAAAACCTGTGCTGAAAGACCTGTATAAGCCCTATGCTCCTTGAGGCAATGTGGCTGCATGCACCCAAGGACAACTGCCTACCTCTAGGCAATTGCAGTCTTCAGGTGGGTTCGGAGGGACCTCACATTAGGGAATGCAGGGCCGTGCTAGGCTTGGGAAACTCAAGGATAAAAGACGGATACCTGAGAGTGTGGGAAACACCTCACTGTGGGAGGAGGAAGGTATTCGGCTTGTCTGATTGAATCAGTGTCAATCCTGGAATGAATTGTTCACGATACTTTGGTTGCACTCCATTTCCAGGATGATGTTCATTTACAATTTTGTGGCCTTAACACATTCTTCTTTAAGTTGACATTTTCCCCGCTTGTTTGCTTTAGCAAACAGTGCCATGTCTGCATTGAACACTGATCAGCTTTCCTTGTTATTTCCCTTTCAGACCTCTCATCCCGCCTCACTGCCTTCCCAAGTCTTACCACCCTTTGAATTGGAAAGCTCATGCCTAAACCAAACAGCCAATTCAACCTCCCATACAAACACACAAGCAAACAAGCAAGCAAGCAAACAAACAAACAATGCAAACCTTTATTGAATGCAATGGGAAGTAGAACAAAGCAAGACAAAACAAAACAAAAGTAAACTAAACAAATGTGCTAGGAGTACATATAGAATGGGTGGTTTGTTAGTCAACTCACTGCTAAGCATAAGGCATTGGTAAGAAGTGCAGCAGTTCTTAGTCCCAAGGAAGAAGTCTTCATAACTCCTTCCTGGTTCAGTGTCCTGAGATGTGTAGCCTATACCTGGTGACCCATGAGATTTCCTGGAGTCTGATGGAGCCAGTTCAATGGTGTGTTCTGTTAGTTGGCCTTTTCATTAGGCCTCCTTGATGTTTTAGGAGTCCCTGGTGATCTTGCCCTCTGCCCCTTCAGCAGAATCCCATGCTCAGAGCCCGTTTCCTCGTCCCAGGGTCCTCATGTAGGCACTGCACATGGAAAACCCACGTGCATTTCCTCCTTCTAGTAAGCAAGATGCCTTCCATCGAAAGCACCCACTGTAATAGGGGTTTTGATGCATATACTTTTTGGGCTGTCTATATTCTCAAGTGTTGATTGCGGGTGTCTTCTGGATAGGAGCTTCCAGGCTGGGACTCAGAGAATATCCAGCAGAGCCTCATATTCTTCTTGAGAGAGAGGCAGCTCAGGTGTTGCATCCATTTGCTGAACTGCACCTTCCAGATGTACAGGGCCTGGGGAGAGCGTCTCCATTCGAACTTCCATCAGCAGTTGATCCAGGAAGAGTTCCAGAGGGCCCCTGTTGCATCCCTGAGTGAGAGCCTGTTCTTGGCCTTGTCGTTCAGGCTGTGCCCATTGTGGTAGCTGAGACTCTCTGGAGAAATTGGTTGGGTCGCTAAAACTTGAGGATTCCTTGGAAACACAGTCCGTGGCACCCAGTTGCAAGGTGGTTTCCTGGACAACCCCGTGCTCCTTGCCACCAGGATTTCCATCCAGATCCACAGGGAATGGCCTGTCACCCTCCACTTGGTCTTCTTCCAGCAGTTCATCAAGGAGGAGTTCCAGAGTTCCTGGCTCGTATGCTTGAGTGGCTGTCTGTGATTGGCCTCGTCCTTCGGGCAGTGCCACTTGGGGATGCTGGGACTCTTCGTGGAAGTGGGGCTGGTCGCTGGAGCTCGAGTTCTCCATGCCCACACCTCTTGCAGCAGCCATCAGTAACAGGTTGTCCGGTGCTGCCTCATCCTTGCCACTGAGTCCTCCAGTTGCCACATCCTGCACTTGTGAAGCAGGCACATCTTGATCTGGAGCGCGGGCTTGCCGCGCTCTTCTGTTCTGAAACCATATGTGGATCGTGTCCTCATTCAAACCTGTCCTTTGGCCCAGCTGCTCCCTGGTAGCAAAGCCTGGCAACGGGTTCCTCTCAAAGGCTTGTACTAGGATCCTGCGCTGTTGCAAGTTGAGTCGAGTGCGAGGCCTTCTGCTGTCCGAGGGCATGCTGCTACCTTGTGACCAGGAGCCAAACCCTTCCTCGAGCTCTTGGGAGGCTAGCGGAATGGAGCCTCTGCTGGACCGCTTTGGGCCGTGCCTCACCTCTCCAGTGCGACTTCTTTGGTTCTGAAACCACACTCGGATGCGGGACGCAGGGAGCTGTATTTGCCTGGCCAGTTCCTGCCTGTCCCAGAAGCTCGGGTATTGGTTCTTGCTGAAAGCTGATAGCAGGGCCTTCTTTTGCCAGGCCTGCCAAACCGTCTTCCTGCGCCGGGATTCCCGCAGCACACAGCTGCTATCCACATTGCTTCCAGCTTCCATGCTCCTAAGGATTCGATGCCAGGAGTCCTCAAGCTGGAGAATATAGTCAGGACCGCTCCAGAGCAAGCGCAAGCTTCAGCAAATGCCAGCCGTAGGGCTGGGACCCCTGCCCTTAAATACCTCTCTCTCTGCTCCCGGAGCTCCGCCCACTCGAAAGGAGCCGTGGGCTACAGTCGACTCCAGACCCTTGAATCAAGGTCATGCCACGACGCTTTACACCTGCCACACCTCCCACCTGAGAACAGGAGACCCGGAACAAGACCTCCAGAAACCTATCAGACTCAGCAAAGTCTCTCCCAAAGTCTCGCAGTCCCTTGCATGCCATTCTGGACACAGAACAAGGAAGCACAAAAAATGTCCTAGGAATCAAGAATCCAGCAGACAGATCGTCCAAGGAGGGAGCACCATAGGTCCTTCCTGGCTTTGGGCAGAGTATCCAGGAAACCGTGGAGGTGGTAAGCAGGCTTCAGAAGAGGAAGGCAGAGTGGACTGTGCCTTAGGTGGTATCACTAGCCAGTTGAATCCGTGCTGATCTCATCCCATCTGGATCCACACAGGTTGGAAAGAGAAGACCCCCCAACTGAGGATCCCAACCACTTGTCCTGAGAACCAAGGACATCACTTCCAGGGGTCATGCAAGTGATGGCACTTCTTTCCTTCTTGTAGGGCTAGGTGGTAGTTGGGAGCAACAGAACTCTATTAAACCGAGAGAAGAGAATAGCACATGCAGAAAGAAAGTCTTTTACACAGGCAAATAGGCCAAAAACCACAATAGTTCATGTAGAGATTCGGGAGTGCACATTCATGCATTTCCTGTCAGAACAGTTGGGCCAGATTTTCTGGAATTCTCACCATTAACATGTTAAATGCAAACAAAGGCGCAAACACACACACACACACACACACACAGACACATACAAATAACACAAATAGAAATAGCACACACACAACAAAGCACACACACACGCACACACAGGCACACACAGGCACACACACATACACACACAGAGATAACACAAATACAAATAACACACACACAAAACAAGCACACACACAGACACTCACACATGCACATGCAAACACACACAAATAACACAAATACAAATAACACACACATACACACACACTCACACACACACACACACACACACGAGCATACACAAAAACCGGGCCAGCAAGTCTGACTTGTAAATGTGGAACAAAAGACCCAAAACCTGTGCTGAAAGACCTGTATAAGCCCTATGCTCCTTGAGGCAATGTGGCTGCATGCACCCAAGGACAACTGCCTACCTCTAGGCAATTGCAGTCTTCAGGTGGGTTCGGAGGGACCTCACATTAGGGAATGCAGGGCCGTGCTAGGCTTGGGAAACTCAAGGATAAAAGACGGGTACCTGAGAGTGTGGGATACACCTCACTGTGGGAGGAGGAAGGTATTCGGCTTGTCTGATTGAATCAGTGTCAATCCTGGAATGAATTGTTCAGGATACTTTGGTTGCACTCCATTTCCAGGATGATGTTCATTTACAATTTTGTGGCCTTAACACACTCTTCTTTAAGTTGACATTTTCCCTGCTTGTTTGCTTTAGCAAACAGTGCCATGTCTGCATTGAACACTGATCAGCTTTCCTTGTTATTTCCCTTTCAGACCTCTCATCCCGCCTCACTGCCTTCCCAAGTCTTACCACCCTTTGAATTGGAAAGCTCATGCCTAAACCAAACAGCCAATTCAACCACCCATACAAACACACAAGCAAACAAGCAAGCAAGCAAACAAACAAACAATGCAAACCTTTATTGAATGTAATGGGAAGTAGAACAAAGCAAGACAAAACAAAACAAAAGTAAACTAAACAAATGTGCTAGGAGTACATATAGAATGGGTGGTTTGTTAGTCAACTCACTGCTAAGCATAAGGCATTGGTAAGAAGTGCAGCAGTTCTTAGTCCCAAGGAAGAAGTCTTCATAACTCCTTCCTGGTTCAGTGTCCTGAGATGTGTAGCCTATACCTGGTGACCCATGAGATTTCCTGGAGTCTGATGGAGCCAGTTCAATGGTGTGTTCTGTCAGTTGGCCTTTTCATTAGGCCTCCTTGATGTTTTAGGAGTCCCTGGTGAACTTGCCCTCTGCCCCTTCAGCAGAATCCCATGCTCAGAGCCCGTTTCCTCGTCCCAGGGTCCTCATGTAGGCACTGCACATGGAAAACCCACGTGCATTTCCTCCTTCTAGTAAGCAAGATGCCTTCCATCGAAAGCACCCACTGTAATAGGGGTTTTGATGCATATACTTTTTGGGCTGTCTATATTCTCAAGTGTTGATTGCGGGTGTCTTCTGGATAGGAGCTTCCAGGCTGGGACTCAGAGAATATCCAGCAGAGCCTCATATTCTTCTTGAGAGAGAGGCAGCTCAGGTGTTGCATCCATTTGCTGAACTGCACCTTCCAGATGTACAGGGCCTGGGGAGAGCGTCTCCATTCGAACTTCCATCAGCAGTTGATCCAGGAAGAGTTCCAGAGGGCCCCTGTTGCATCCCTGAGTGAGAGCCTGTTCTTGGCCTTGTCGTTCAGGCTGTGCCCATTGTGGTAGCTGAGACTCTCTGGAGAAATTGGTTGGGTCGCTAAAACTTGAGGATTCCTTGGAAACACAGTCCGTGGCAGCCAGTTGCAAGGTGGTTTCCTGGACAACCCCGTGCTCCTTGCCACCAGGATTTCCATCCAGATCCACAGGGAATGGCCTGTCACCCTCCACTTGGTCTTCTTCCAGCAGTTCATCAAGGAGGAGTTCCAGAGTTCCTGGCTCGTATGCTTGAGTGGCTGTCTGTGATTGGCCTCGTCCTTCGGGCAGTGCCACTTGGGGATGCTGGGACTCTTCGTGGAAGTGGGGCTGGTCGCTGGAGCTCGAGTTCTCCATGCCCACACCTCTTGCAGCAGCCATCAGTAACAGGTTGTCCGGTGCTGCCTCATCCTTGCCACTGAGACCTCCAGTGCCACATCCTGCACTTGTGAAGCAGGCACATCTTGATCTGGAGCGCGGGCTTGCCGCACTCTTCTGTTCTGAAACCATATGTGGATCGTGTCCTCATTCAAACCTGTCCTTTGGCCCAGCTGCTCCCTGGTAGCAAAGCCTGGCAACGGGTTCCTCTCAAAGGCTTGTACTAGGATCCTGCGCTGTTGCAAGTTGAGTCGAGTGCGAGGCCTTCTGCTGTCCGAGGGCATGCTGCTACCTTGTGACCAGGAGCCAAACCCTTCCTCGAGCTCTTGGGAGGCTAGCGGAATGGAGCCTCTGCTGGACCGCTTTGGGCCGTGCCTCACCTCTCCAGTGCGACTTCTTTGGTTCTGAAACCACACTCGGATGCGGGACGCAGGGAGCTGTATTTGCCTGGCCAGTTCCTGCCTGTCCCAGAAGCTCGGGTATTGGTTCTTGCTGAAAGCTGATAGCAGGGCCTTCTTTTGCCAGGCCTGCCAAACCGTCTTCCTGCGCCGGGATTCCCGCAGCACACAGCTGCTATCCACATTGCTTCCAGCTTCCATGCTCCTAAGGATTCGATGCCAGGAGTCCTCAAGCTGGAGAATATAGTCAGGACCGCTCCAGAGCAAGCGCAAGCTTCAGCAAATGCCAGCCGTAGGGCTGGGACCCCTGCCCTTAAATACCTCTCTCTCTGCTCCCGGAGCTCCGCCCACTCGAAAGGAGCCGTGGGCTACAGTCGACTCCAGACCCTTGAATCAAGGTCATGCCACGACGCTTTACACCTGCCACACCTCCCACCTGAGAACAGGAGACCCGGAACAAGACCTCCAGAAACCTATCAGACTCAGCAAAGTCTCTCCCAAAGTCTCGCAGTCCCTTGCATGCCATTCTGGACACAGAACAAGGAAGCACAAAAAATGTCCTAGGAATCAAGAATCCAGCAGACAGATCGTCCAAGGAGGGAGCACCATAGGTCCTTCCTGGCTTTGGGCAGAGTATCCAGGAAACCGTGGAGGTGGTAAGCAGGCTTCAGAAGAGGAAGGCAGAGTGGACTGTGCCTTAGGTGGTATCACTAGCCAGTTGAATCCGTGCTGATCTCATCCCATCTGGATCCACACAGGTTGGAAAGAGAAGACCCCCCAACTGAGGATCCCAACCACTTGTCCTGAGAACCAAGGACATCACTTCCAGGGGTCATGCAAGTGATGGCACTTCTTTCCTTCTTGTAGGGCTAGGTGGTAGTTGGGAGCAACAGAACTCTATTAAACCGAGAGAAGAGAATAGCACATGCAGAAAGAAAGTCTTTTACACAGGCAAATAGGCCAAAAACCACAATAGTTCATGTAGAGATTCGGGAGTGCACATTCATGCATTTCCTGTCAGAACAGTTGGGCCAGATTTTCTGGAATTCTCACCATTAACATGTTAAATGCAAAGAAAGGCGCAAACACACACACACACACTCACACACGCAAAGACACACACAGACACATACAAATAACACAAATAGAAATAGCACACACACAACAAAGCACACACACGCACACACAGGCACACACAGGCACACACAAACACACACACATACACACACAGAGATAACACAAATACAAATAACACACACACAAAACAAGCACACACACAGACACTCACACATGCACATGCAAACACACACAAATAACACAAATACAAATAACACACACATACACACACACACACACACACACACACACACGCACACACACACGAGCATACACAAAAACCGGGCCAGCAAGTCTGACTTGTAAATGTGGAACAAAAGACCCAAAACCTGTGCTGAAAGACCTGTATAAGCCCTATGCTCCTTGAGGCAATGTGGCTGCATGCACCCAAGGACAACTGCCTACCTCTAGGCAATTGCAGTCTTCAGGTGGGTTCGGAGGGACCTCACATTAGGGAATGCAGGGCCGTGCTAGGCTTGGGAAACTCAAGGATAAAAGACGGATACCTGAGAGTGTGGGATACACCTCACTGTGGGAGGAGGAAGGTATTCGGCTTGTCTGATTGAATCAGTGTCAATCCTGGAATGAATTGTTCACGATACTTTGGTTGCACTCCATTTCCAGGATGATGTTCATTTACAATTTTGTGGCCTTAACACACTCTTCTTTAAGTTGACATTTTCCCCGCTTGTTTGCTTTAGCAAACAGTGCCATGTCTGCATTGAACACTGATCAGCTTTCCTTGTTATTTCCCTTTCAGACCTCTCATCCCGCCTCACTGCCTTCCCAAGTCTTACCACCCTTTGAATTGGAAAGCTCATGCCTAAACCAAACAGCCAATTCAACCACCCATACAAACACACAAGCAAACAAGCAAGCAAGCAAACAAACAAACAATGCAAACCTTTATTGAATGCAATGGGAAGTAGAACAAAGCAAGACAAAACAAAACAAAAGTAAACTAAACAAATGTGCTAGGAGTACATATAGAATGGGTGGTTTGTTAGTCAACTCACTGCTAAGCATAAGGCATTGGTAAGAAGTGCAGCAGTTCTTAGTCCCAAGGAAGAAGTCTTCATAACTCCTTCCTGGTTCAGTGTCCTGAGATGTGTAGCCTATACCTGGTGACCCATGAGATTTCCTGGAGTCTGATGGAGCCAGTTCAATGGTGTGTTCTGTCAGTTGGCCTTTTCATTAGGCCTCCTTGATGTTTTAGGAGTCCCTGGTGATCTTGCCCTCTGCCCCTTCAGTAGAATCCCATGCTCAGAGCCCATTTCCTCGTCCCAGGGTCCTCATGTAGGCACTGCACATGGAAAACCCACGTGCATTTCCTCCTTCTAGTAAGCAAGATGCCTTCCATCGAAAGCACCCACTGTAATAGGGGTTTTGATGCATATACTTTTTGGGCTGTCTATATTCTCAAGTGTTGATTGCGGGTGTCTTCTGGATAGGAGCTTCCAGGCTGGGACTCAGAGAATATCCAGCAGAGCCTCATATACTTCTTGAGAGAGAGGCAGCTCAGGTGTTGCATCCATTTGCTGAACTGCACCTTCCAGATGTACAGGGCCTGGGGAGAGCGTCTCCATTCGAACTTCCATCAGCAGTTGATCCAGGAAGAGTTCCAGAGGGCCCCTGTTGCATCCCTGAGTGAGAGCCTGTTCTTGGCCTTGTCCTTCAGGCTGTGCCCATTGTGGTAGCTGAGACTCTCTGGAGAAATTGGTTGGGTCGCTAAAACTTGAGGATTCCTTGGAAACACAGTCCGTGGCAGCCAGTTGCAAGGTGGTTTCCTGGACAACCCCGTGCTCCTTGCCACCAGGATTTCCATCCAGATCCACAGGGAATGGCCTGTCACCCTCCACTTGGTCTTCTTCCAGCAGTTCATCAAGGAGGAGTTCCAGAGTTCCTGGCTCGTATGCTTGAGTGGCTGTCTGTGATTGGCCTCGTCCTTCGGGCAGTGCCACTTGGGGATGCTGGGACTCTTCGTGGAAGTGGGGCTGGTCGCTGGAGCTCGAGTTCTCCATGCCCACACCTCTTGCAGCAGCCATCAGTAACATGTTGTCCGGTGCTGCCTCATCCTTGCCACTGAGACCTCCAGTTGCCACATCCTGCACTTGGGAAGCAGGCACATCTTGATCTGGAGCGCGGGCTTGCCGCGCTCTTCTGTTCTGAAAACATATGTGGATCGTGTCCTCATTCAAACCTGTCCTTTGGCCCAGCTGCTCCCTGGTAGCAAAGCCTGGCAACGGGTTCCTCTCAAAGGCTTGTACTAGGATCCTGCGCTGTTGCAAGTTGAGTCGAGTGCGAGGCCTTCTGCTGTCCGAGGGCATGCTGCTACCTTGTGACCAGGAGCCAAACCCTTCCTCGAGCTCTTGGGAGGCTAGCGGAATGGAGCCTCTGCTGGACCGCTTTGGGCCGTGCCTAACCTCTCCAGTGCGACTTCATTGGTTCTGAAACCACACTCGGATGCGGGACGCAGGGAGCTGTATTTGCCTGGCCAGTTCCTGCCTGTCCCAGAAGCTCGGGTATTGGTTCTTGCTGAAAGCTGATAGCAGGGCCTTCTTTTGCCAGGCCTGCCAAACCGTCTTCCTGCGCCGGGATTCCCGCAGCACACAGCTGCTATCCACATTGCTTCCAGCTTCCATGCTCCTAAGGATTCGATGCCAGGAGTCCTCAAGCTGGAGAATATAGTCAGGACCGCTCCAGAGCAAGCGCAAGCTTCAGCAAATGCCAGCCGTAGGGCTGGGACCCCTGCCCTTAAATACCTCTCTCTCTGCTCCCGGAGCTCCGCCCACTCGAAAGGAGCCGTGGGCTACAGTCGACTCCAGACCCTTGAATCAAGGTCATGCCACGACGCTTTACACCTGCCACACCTCCCACCTGAGAACAGGAGACCCGGAACAAGACCTCCAGAAACCTATCAGACTCAGCAAAGTCTCTCCCAAAGTCTCGCAGTCCCTTGCATGCCATTCTGGACACAGAACAAGGAAGCACAAAAAATGTCCTAGGAATCAAGAATCCAGCAGACAGATCGTCCAAGGAGGGAGCACCATAGGTCCTTCCTGGCTTTGGGCAGAGTATCCAGGAAACCGTGGAGGTGGTAAGCAGGCTTCAGAAGAGGAAGTCAGAGTGGACTGTGCCTTAGGTGGTATCACTAGCCAAGTTGAATCCGTGCTGATCTCATCCCATCTGGATCCACACAGGTTGGAAAGAGAAGACCCCCCAACTGAGGATCCCAACCACTTGTCCTGAGAACCAAGGACATCACTTCCAGGGGTCATGCAAGTGATGGCACTTCTTTCCTTCTTGTAGGGCTAGGTGGTAGTTGGGAGCAACAGAACTCTATTAAACCGAGAGAAGAGAATAGCACATGCAGAAAGAAAGTCTTTTACACAGGCAAATAGGCCAAAAACCACAATAGTTCATGTAGAGATTCGGGAATGCGCATTCATGCATTTCCTGTCAGAACAGTTGGGCCAGATTTTCTGGAATTCTCACCATTAACATGTTAAATGCAAACAAAGGCGCAAACACACACACACACACACACACACACACACACGCAAACACACACACAGACACATACAAATAACACAAATAGAAATAGCACACACACAACAAAGCACACACACACGCACACACAGGCACACACAGGCACACACAAACACACACACATACACACACAGAGATAACACAAATACAAATAACACACACACAAAACAAGCACACACACAGACACTCACACATGCACATGCAAACACACACAAATAACACAAATACAAATAACACACACATACACACACACACTCACACACACACACACACACACACACACACACGAGCATACACAAAAACCGGGCCAGCAAGTCTGACTTGTAAATGTGGAACAAAAGACCCAAAACCTGTGCTGAAAGACCTGTATAAGCCCTATGCTCCTTGAGGCAATGTGGCTGCATGCACCCAAGGACAACTGCCTACCTCTAGGCAATTGCAGTCTTCAGGTGGGTTCGGAGGGACCTCACATTAGGGAATGCAGGGCCGTGCTAGGCTTGGGAAACTCAAGGATAAAAGACGGATACCTGAGAGTGTGGGATACACCTCACTGTGGGAGGAGGAAGGTATTCGGCTTGTCTGATTGAATCAGTGTCAATCCTGGAATGAATTGTTCACGATACTTTGGTTGCACTCCATTTCCAGGATGATGTTCATTTACAATTTTGTGGCCTTAACACACTCTTCTTTAAGTTGACATTTTCCCCGCTTGTTTGCTTTAGCAAACAGTGCCATGTCTGCATTGAACACTGATCAGCTTTCCTTGTTATTTCCCTTTCAGACCTCTCATCCCGCCTCACTGCCTTCCCAAGTCTTACCACCCTTTGAATTGGAAAGCTCATGCCTAAACCAAACAGCCAATTCAACCACCCATACAAACACACAAGCAAACAAGCAAGCAAGCAAACAAACAAACAATGCAAACCTTTATTGAATGCAATGGGAAGTAGAACAAAGCAAGACAAAACAAAACAAAAGTAAACTAAACAAATGTGCTAGGAGTACATATAGAATGGGTGGTTTGTTAGTCAACTCACTGCTAAGCATAAGGCATTGGTAAGAAGTGCAGCAGTTCTTAGTCCCAAGGAAGAAGTCTTCATAACTCCTTCCTGGTTCAGTGTCCTGAGATGTGTAGCCTATACCTGGTGACCCATGAGATTTCCTGGAGTCTGATGGAGCCAGTTCAATGGTGTGTTCTGTCAGTTGGCCTTTTCATTAGGCCTCCTTGATGTTTTAGGAGTCCCTGGTGATCTTGCCCTCTGCCCCTTCAGCAGAATCCCATGCTCAGAGCCCGTTTCCTCGTCCCAGGGTCCTCATGTAGGCACTGCACATGGAAAACCCACGTGCATTTCCTCCTTCTAGTAAGCAAGATGCCTTCCATCGAAAGCACCCACTGTAATAGGGGTTTTGATGCATATACTTTTTGGGCTGTCTATATTCTCAAGTGTTGATTGCGGGTGTCTTCTGGATAGGAGCTTCCAGGCTGGGACTCAGAGAATATCCAGCAGAGCCTCATATTCTTCTTGAGAGAGAGGCAGCTCAGGTGTTGCATCCATTTGCTGAACTGCACCTTCCAGATGTACAGGGCCTGGGGAGAGCGTCTCCATTCGAACTTCCATCAGCAGTTGATCCAGGAAGAGTTCCAGAGGGCCCCTGCTGCATCCCTGAGTGAGAGCCTGTTCTTGGCCTTGTCCTTCAGGCTGTGCCCATTGTGGTAGCTGAGACTCTCTGGAGAAATTGGTTGGGTCGCTAAAACTTGAGGATTCCTTGGAAACACAGTCCGTGGCAGCCAGTTGCAAGGTGGTTTCCTGGACAACCCCGTGCTCCTTGCCACCAGGATTTCCATCCAGATCCACAGGGAATGGCCTGTCACCCTCCACTTGGTCTTCTTCCAGCAGTTCATCAAGGAGGAGTTCCAGAGTTCCTGGCTCGTATGCTTGAGTGGCTGTCTGTGATTGGCCTCGTCCTTCGGGCAGTGCCACTTGGGGATGCTGGGACTCTTCGTGGAAGTGGGGCTGGTCGCTGGAGCTCGAGTTCTCCATGCCCACACCTCTTGCAGCAGCCATCAGTAACATGTTGTCCGGTGCTGCCTCATCCTTGCCACTGAGACCTCCAGTTGCCACATCCTGCACTTGGGAAGCAGGCACATCTTGATCTGGAGCGCGGGCTTGCCGCGCTCTTCTGTTCTGAAAACATATGTGGATCGTGTCCTCATTCAAACCTGTCCTTTGGCCCAGCTGCTCCCTGGTAGCAAAGCCTGGCAACGGGTTCCTCTCAAAGGCTTGTACTAGGATCCTGCGCTGTTGCAAGTTGAGTCGAGTGCGAGGCCTTCTGCTGTCCGAGGGCATGCTGCTACCTTGTGACCAGGAGCCAAACCCTTCCTCGAGCTCTTGGGAGGCTAGCGGAATGGAGCCTCTGCTGGACCGCTTTGGGCCGTGCCTCACCTCTCCAGTGCGACTTCATTGGTTCTGAAACCACACTCGGATGCGGGACGCAGGGAGCTGTATTTGCCTGGCCAGTTCCTGCCTGTCCCAGAAGCTCGGGTATTGGTTCTTGCTGAAAGCTGATAGCAGGGCCTTCTTTTGCCAGGCCTGCCAAACCGTCTTCCTGCGCCGGGATTCCCGCAGCACACAGCTGCTATCCACATTGCTTCCAGCTTCCATGCTCCTAAGGATTCGATGCCAGGAGTCCTCAAGCTGGAGAATATAGTCAGGACCGCTCCAGAGCAAGCGCAAGCTTCAGCAAATGCCAGCCGTAGGGCTGGGACCCCTGCCCTTAAATACCTCTCTCTCTGCTCCCGGAGCTCCGCCCACTCGAAAGGAGCCGTGGGCTACAGTCGACTCCAGACCCTTGAATCAAGGTCATGCCACGACGCTTTACACCTGCCACACCTCCCACCTGAGAACAGGAGACCCGGAACAAGACCTCCAGAAACCTATCAGACTCAGCAAAGTCTCTCCCAAAGTCTCGCAGTCCCTTGCATGCCATTCTGGACACAGAACAAGGAAGCACAAAAAATGTCCTAGGAATCAAGAATCCAGCAGACAGATCGTCCAAGGAGGGAGCACCATAGGTCCTTCCTGGCTTTGGGCAGAGTATCCAGGAAACCGTGGAGGTGGTAAGCAGGCTTCAGAAGAGGAAGTCAGAGTGGACTGTGCCTTAGGTGGTATCACTAGCCAAGTTGAATCCGTGCTGATCTCATCCCATCTGGATCCACACAGGTTGGAAAGAGAAGACCCCCCAACTGAGGATCCCAACCACTTGTCCTGAGAACCAAGGACATCACTTCCATGGGTCATGCAAGTGATGGCACTTCTTTCCTTCTTGTAGGGCTAGGTGGTAGTTGGGAGCAACAGAACTCTATTAAACCGAGAGAAGAGAATAGCACATGCAGAAAGAAAGTCTTTTACACAGGCAAATAGGCCAAAAACCACAATAGTTCATGTAGAGATTCGGGAATGCGCATTCATGCATTTCCTGTCAGAACAGTTGGGCCAGATTTTCTGGAATTCTCACCATTAACATGTTAAATGCAAACAAAGGCGCAAACACACACACACACACACACACACACACACACGCAAACACACACACAGACACATACAAATAACACAAATAGAAATAGCACACACACAATAAAGCACACACACACGCACACACAGGCACACACAGGCACACACAAACACACACACATACACACACAGAGATAACACAAATACAAATAACACACACACAAAACAAGCACACACACAGACACTCACACATGCACATGCAAACACACACAAATAACACAAATACAAATAACACACACATACACACACACACTCACACACACACACACACACACACACACACGAGCATACACAAAAACCGGGCCAGCAAGTCTGACTTGTAAATGTGGAACAAAAGACCCAAAACCTGTGCTGAAAGACCTGTATAAGCCCTATGCTCCTTGAGGCAATGTGGCTGCATGCACCCAAGGACAACTGCCTACCTCTAGGCAATTGCAGTCTTCAGGTGGGTTCGGAGGGACCTCACATTAGGGAATGCAGGGCCGTGCTAGGCTTGGGAAACTCAAGGATAAAAGACGGATACCTGAGAGTGTGGGATACACCTCACTGTGGGAGGAGGAAGGTATTCGGCTTGTCTGATTGAATCAGTGTCAATCCTGGAATGAATTGTTCACGATACTTTGGTTGCACTCCATTTCCAGGATGATGTTCATTTACAATTTTGTGGCCTTAACACACTCTTCTTTAAGTTGACATTTTCCCCGCTTGTTTGCTTTAGCAAACAGTGCCATGTCTGCATTGAACACTGATCAGCTTTCCTTGTTATTTCCCTTTCAGACCTCTCATCCCGCCTCACTGCCTTCCCAAGTCTTACCACCCTTTGAATTGGAAAGCTCATGCCTAAACCAAACAGCCAATTCAACCACCCATACAAACACACAAGCAAACAAGCAAGCAAGCAAACAAACAAACAATGCAAACCTTTATTGAATGCAATGGGAAGTAGAACAAAGCAAGACAAAACAAAACAAAAGTAAACTAAACAAATGTGCTAGGAGTACATATAGAATGGGTGGTTTGTTAGTCAACTCACTGCTAAGCATAAGGCATTGGTAAGAAGTGCAGCAGTTCTTAGTCCCAAGGAAGAAGTCTTCATAACTCCTTCCTGGTTCAGTGTCCTGAGATGTGTAGCCTATACCTGGTGACCCATGAGATTTCCTGGAGTCTGATGGAGCCAGTTCAATGGTGTGTTCTGTCAGTTGGCCTTTTCATTAGGCCTCCTTGATGTTTTAGGAGTCCCTGGTGATCTTGCCCTCTGCCCCTTCAGCAGAATCCCATGCTCAGAGCCCGTTTCCTCGTCCCAGGGTCCTCATGTAGGCACTGCACATGGAAAACCCACGTGCATTTCCTCCTTCTAGTAAGCAAGATGCCTTCCATCGAAAGCACCCACTGTAATAGGGGTTTTGATGCATATACTTTTTGGGCTGTCTATATTCTCAAGTGTTGATTGCGGGTGTCTTCTGTATAGGAGCTTCCAGGCTGGGACTCAGAGAATATCCAGCAGAGCCTCATATTCTTCTTGAGAGAGAGGCAGCTCAGGTGTTGCATCCATTTGCTGAACTGCACCTTCCAGATGTACAGGGCCTGGGGAGAGCGTCTCCATTCGAAATTCCATCAGCAGTTGATCCAGGAAGAGTTCCAGAGGGCCCCTGTTGCATCCCTGAGTGAGAGCCTGTTCTTGGCCTTGTCCTTCAGGCTGTGCCCATTGTGGTAGCTGAGACTCTCTGGAGAAATTGGTTGGGTCGCTAAAACTTGAGGATTCCTTGGAAACACAGTCCGTGGCAGCCAGTTGCAAGGTGGTTTCCTGGACAACCCCGTGCTCCTTGCCACCAGGATTTCCATCCAGATCCACAGGGAATGGCCTGTCACCCTCCACTTGGTCTTCTTCCAGCAGTTCATCAAGGAGGAGTTCCAGAGTTCCTGGCTCGTATGCTTGAGTGGCTGTCTGTGATTGGCCTCGTCCTTCGGGCAGTGCCACTTGGGGATGCTGGGACTCTTCGTGGAAGTGGGGCTGGTCGCTGGAGCTCGAGTTCTCCATGCCCACACCTCTTGCAGCAGCCATCAGTAACAGGTTGTCCGGTGCTGCCTCATCCTTGCCACTGAGACCTCCAGTGCCACATCCTGCACTTGTGAAGCAGGCACATCTTGATCTGGAGCGCGGGCTTGCCGCACTCTTCTGTTCTGAAACCATATGTGGATCGTGTCCTCATTCAAACCTGTCCTTTGGCCCATCTGCTCCCTGGTAGCAAAGCCTGGCAACGGGTTCCTCTCAAAGGCTTGTACTAGGATCCTGCGCTGTTGCAAGTTGAGTCGAGTGCGAGGCCTTCTGCTGTCCGAGGGCATGCTGCTACCTTGTGACCAGGAGCCAAACCCTTCCTCGAGCTCTTGGGAGGCTAGCGGAATGGAGCCTCTGCTGGACCGCTTTGGGCCGTGCCTCACCTCTCCAGTGCGACTTCTTTGGTTCTGAAACCACACTCGGATGCGGGACGCAGGGAGCTGTATTTGCCTGGCCAGTTCCTGCCTGTCCCAGAAGCTCGGGTATTGGTTCTTGCTGAAAGCTGATAGCAGGGCCTTCTTTTGCCAGGCCTGCCAAACCGTCTTCCTGCGCCGGGATTCCCGCAGCACACAGCTGCTATCCACATTGCTTCCAGCTTCCATGCTCCTAAGGATTCGATGCCAGGAGTCCTCAAGCTGGAGAATATAGTCAGGACCGCTCCAGAGCAAGCACAAGCTTCAGCAAATGCCAGCCGTAGGGCTG
The DNA here is from genome assembly GCF_021556685.1 of Rattus norvegicus. Taxonomy (NCBI): domain Eukaryota; kingdom Metazoa; phylum Chordata; class Mammalia; order Rodentia; family Muridae; genus Rattus; species Rattus norvegicus. Next base: position 39,083,821 of record NC_141553.1, read on the forward strand.
GGACCCCTGCCCTTAAATACCTCTCTCTCTGCTCCCGGAGCTCCGCCCACTCGAAAGGAGCCGTGGGCTACAGTCGACTCCAGACCCTTGAATCAAGGTCATGCCACGACGCTTTACACCTGCCACACCTCCCACATGAGAACAGGAGACCCGGAACAAGACCTCCAGAAACCTATCAGACTCAGCAAAGTCTCTCCCAAAGTCTCGCAGTCCCTTGCATGCCATTCTGGACACAGAACAAGGAAGCACAAAAAATGTCCTAGGAATCAAGAATCCAGCAGACAGATCGTCCAAGGAGGGAGCACCATAGGTCCTTCCTGGCTTTGGGCAGAGTATCCAGGAAATCGTGGAGGTGGTAAGCAGGCTTCAGAAGAGGAAGGCAGAGTGGACTGTGCCTTAGGTGGTATCACTAGCCAAGTTGAATCCGTGCTGATCTCATCCCATCTGGATCCACACAGGTTGGAAAGAGAAGACCCCCCAACTGAGGATCCCAACCACTTGTCCTGAGAACCAAGGACATCACTTCCAGGGGTCATGCAAGTGATGGCACTTCTTTCCTTCTTGTAGGGCTAGGTGGTAGTTGGGAGCAACAGAACTCTATTAAACCGAGAGAAGAGAATAGCACATGCAGAAAGAAAGTCTTTTACACAGGCAAATAGGCCAAAAACCAGAATAGTTCATGTAGAGATTCGGGAATGCGCATTCATGCATTTCCTGTCAAACAGTTGGGCCAGATTTTCTGGAATTCTCACCATTAACATGTTAAATGCAAACAAAGGCGCAAACACACACACACACACTCACACACGCAAAGACACACACAGACACATACAAATAACACAAATAGAAATAGCACACACACAACAAAGCACACACACACGCACACACAGGCACACACAGGCACACACAAACACACACACATACACACACAGAGATAACACAAATAAAAATAACACACACACAAAACAAGCACACACACAGACACTCACACATGCACATGCAAACACACACAAATAACACAAATACAAATAACACACACATACACACACACACACACACACACACACACACACACACACACGAGCATACACAAAAACCGGGCCAGCAAGTCTGACTTGTAAATGTGGAACAAAAGACCCAAAACCTGTGCTGAAAGACCTGTATAAGCCCTATGCTCCTTGAGGCAATGTGGCTGCATGCACCCAAGGACAACTGCCTACCTCTAGGCAATTGCAGTCTTCAGGTGGGTTCGGAGGGACCTCACATTAGGGAATGCAGGGCCGTGCTAGGCTTGGGAAACTCAAGGATAAAAGACGGATACCTGAGAGTGTGGGATACACCTCACTGTGGGAGGAGGAAGGTATTCGGCTTGTCTGATTGAATCAGTGTCAATCCTGGAATGAATTGTTCACGATACTTTGGTTGCACTCCATTTCCAGGATGATGTTCATTTACAATTTTGTGGCCTTAACACACTCTTCTTTAAGTTGACATTTTCCCCGCTTGTTTGCTTTAGCAAACAGTGCCATGTCTGCATTGAACACTGATCAGCTTTCCTTGTTATTTCCCTTTCAGACCTCTCATCCCGCCTCACTGCCTTCCCAAGTCTTACCACCCTTTGAATTGGAAAGCTCATGCCTAAACCAAACAGCCAATTCAACCACCCATACAAACACACAAGCAAACAAGCAAGCAAGCAAACAAACAAACAATGCAAACCTTTATTGAATGCAATGGGAAGTAGAACAAAGCAAGACAAAACAAAACAAAAGTAAACTAAACAAATGTGCTAGGAGTACATATAGAATGGGTGGTTTGTTAGTCAACTCACTGCTAAGCATAAGGCATTGGTAAGAAGTGCAGCAGTTCTTAGTCCCAAGGAAGAAGTCTTCATAACTCCTTCCTGGTTCAGTGTCCTGAGATGTGTAGCCTATACCTGGTGACCCATGATATTTCCTGGAGTCTGATGGAGCCAGTTCAATGGTGTGTTCTGTCAGTTGGCCTTTTCATTAGGCCTCCTTGATGTTTTAGGAGTCCCTGGTGATCTTGCCCTCTGCCCCTTCAGCAGAATCCCATGCTCAGAGCCCGTTTCCTCGTCCCAGGGTCCTCATGTAGGCACTGCACATGGAAAACCCACGTGCATTTCCTCCTTCTAGTAAGCAAGATGCCTTCCATCGAAAGCACCCACTGTAATAGGGGTTTTGATGCATATACTTTTTGGGCTGTCTATATTCTCAAGTGTTGATTGCGGGTGTCTTCTGTATAGGAGCTTCCAGGCTGGGACTCAGAGAATATCCAGCAGAGCCTCATATTCTTCTTGAGAGAGAGGCAGCTCAGGTGTTGCATCCATTTGCTGAACTGCACCTTCCAGATGTACAGGGCCTGGGGAGAGCGTCTCCATTCGAACTTCCATCAGCAGTTGATCCAGGAAGAGTTCCAGAGGGCCCCTGTTGCATCCCTGAGTGAGAGCCTGTTCTTGGCCTTGTCCTTCAGGCTGTGCCCATTGTGGTAGCTGAGACTCTCTGGAGAAATTGGTTGGGTCGCTAAAACTTGAGGATTCCTTGGAAACACAGTCCGTGGCAGCCAGTTGCAAGGTGGTTTCCTGGACAACCCCGTGCTCCTTGCCACCAGGATTTCCATCCAGATCCACAGGGAATGGCCTGTCACCCTCCACTTGGTCTTCTTCCAGCAGTTCATCAAGGAGGAGTTCCAGAGTTCCTGGCTCGTATGCTTGAGTGGCTGTCTGTGATTGGCCTCGTCCTTCGGGCAGTGCCACTTGGGGATGCTGGGACTCTTCGTGGAAGTGGGGCTGGTCGCTGGAGCTCGAGTTCTCCATGCCCACACCTCTTGCAGCAGCCATCAGTAACATGTTGTCCGGTGCTGCCTCATCCTTGCCACTGAGACCTCCAGTTGCCACATCCTGCACTTGGGAAGCAGGCACATCTTGATCTGGAGCGCGGGCTTGCCGCGCTCTTCTGTTCTGAAAACATATGTGGATCGTGTCCTCATTCAAACCTGTCCTTTGGCCCAGCTGCTCCCTGGTAGCAAAGCCTGGCAACGGGTTCCTCTCAAAGGCTTGTACTAGGATCCTGCGCTGTTGCAAGTTGAGTCGAGTGCGAGGCCTTCTGCTGTCCGAGGGCATGCTGCTACCTTGTGACCAGGAGCCAAACCCTTCCTCGAGCTCTTGGGAGGCTAGCGGAATGGAGCCTCTGCTGGACCGCTTTGGGCCGTGCCTCACCTCTCCAGTGCGACTTCTTTGGTTCTGAAACCACACTCGGATGCGGGACGCAGGGAGCTGTATTTGCCTGGCCAGTTCCTGCCTGTCCCAGAAGCTCGGGTATTGGTTCTTGCTGAAAGCTGATAGCAGGGCCTTCTTTTGCCAGGCCTGCCAAACCGTCTTCCTGCGCCGGGATTCCCGCAGCACACAGCTGCTATCCACATTGCTTCCAGCTTCCATGCTCCTAAGGATTCGATGCCAGGAGTCCTCAAGCTGGAGAATATAGTCAGGACCGCTCCAGAGCAAGCGCAAGCTTCAGCAAATGCCAGCCGTAGGGCTGGGACCCCTGCCCTTAAATACCTCTCTCTCTGCTCCCGGAGCTCCGCCCACTCGAAAGGAGCCGTGGGCTACAGTCGACTCCAGACCCTTGAATCAAGGTCATGCCACGACGCTTTACACCTGC